>NW_028227262.1:127467445-127869945 GCF_978045245.1 Mus caroli | reverse complement strand
AAATAAACGACCTCCTTTACTGAGGTTTGTCCTTATTAGTTATCATAAGCAATGGCTTTTAGATTTACTTACTGTGCTCATTGTTGATGTAAATATTAAATTTTATATATGATAACTACATACACAAATGATATATCAGAAATAACACCTGAATCTATTGACATACTGAATAGAAGTAATAATAGAACAAAGTGCCGGGCGTGGTGGCGCACGCCTTTAATCCCAGCACTCGGGAGGCAGAGGCAGGCGGATTTCTGAGTTCGAGGCCAGCCTGGTCTACAAAGTGAGTTCCAGGACAGCCAGGGCTATACAGAGAAACCCTGTCTCGAAAAACCAAAAAAAAAAAAAATAAAATAAAAAAAAAAATAATAGAACAAAGTGAGCTCTGCGAAGAGATTTTAGACAAATCAAAAACAACATACACAGAAAAGTATGCTATAAGATAGAGAATACAAAGACGAAGAGTAACAAATAAATTGGGAACTTAGAGAGGGTTTGCAGTAATCAGGACAAAAACATTTCATGAAGAATCAGCTGCTGGGCTGTGACTCACAAGAAAACATAAAGAATATCAGAAAAGAAATCTGTGATATAACTGTAGTCAAGAAGAACTAGGATACATGGTATGGTACAATGGATCACATCTGTCCCTGCCAATAGAAAGTATTCACTTTGTAAACCAGTTACAAAGAGAAGCCTTTATTCTGTAGATGCTGAAGACTGATCATACAATTTCCCTTAGCTGCACGCGTGGTTGTACAGGTTGAAGACTATTTGCCAGCCTCCCTTACACATGGGCCGGAAGACTGGAAGTGATATATGCTTCCTGGAACATGACAGTGTAGGTTGAGAAAGCTGGCAGAAGAGAAGCCCATCAGGCGGATGCTCTTGGGACTATTTACGCATGTACTTCCTCAAATATAAGCTCCTTCTATTTCATTTAGCCAGTTAGTATTCTGAACTCTCTAACATAAGACATCAGCCTATGGACTGAGCCATTACTTTCTTATAACCACTGTGATAGGAACAAATCTTAGGACAGCTAATGACTGAGTTATAAGTACCAAAGTGAGTTATAAATGATACATACACTACTGAATTAGACAGTTCTGTCTTCTCTGTCTTCTTTAAAATAAGAACCCTCTGGGTTAATGTCATTTGGCAGGACCATATTGACTAAGGCTAAGAGTGGAGACTGCAGGATTGACAAGAAAGTGTGAAGAAGGCATTCCTGAGAGAGTACTAGTAGTAGAACAGCAGGAGAGACAGAGAGAGAGAGAGAGAGAGAGAGAGAGAGAGAGAGAGAGAGAGAGAGAGAGCAATTTGGACTTATTCTGGATAAGTAGCAGGGAGGCAATTAGATAGATAAAAGTGTCACTCTAAAGGAAGGAGACTTTGAAGGACAATTGTGCCTGGAGATATTGAATCACATGCATAAGGATCTGGCTTTCTCAAAGGGGGACTAAGCTGAGACTCAACCATAGGCTGAAAAAGAGATGCTGGGTATCAAAGTGTAGGGTAGGGAATCATAGTGCTGCGTTGATACGTAGATCAATAGTCTGCGTTGCTCTTCCTTGTTGGTAAAATGGAACTAGTGATGTGTACAAAGTGAAAAATCGGCATAGAGAAGATAGGAAATTTGTGTCTGGTACATGGCACTCTGTGCCTGCCACTTTTGAGGCTCCCGTAAATGCACAGAAGCCTGCAATTGCCATCTTAAAACGGAAAATAAAAGAACATTCAAGGTGATGGGGGAGATTCTCCTGTATACATTTCTGGGGGTTGCTTAGATGGGAACTCTGTTCACAGTAAAGGAAGATGCACTTTTAAATCACAGGATGATAAGAACGTGGGTGACTGTAGCAACATGGCAGCTGGCGGTATTTTCTTTTAAAAGGAGGCGGGCTCTTTTGTCGTGGAAGATTCAGTAGCTTATTTATTTCTCATTTCTTTACCTCCTTTGACGCATCTGAAGGAATAGGAGTTCAGACAAAGAGAAGCTGTTGTAGCATCCTGTTTAAGATTCTCTTCATGAGATTTGGTCCTCAGCCCATTTTCTGTCAGACTTCCTAAAATGGGAAAGCAAGGCATAAAAATTCTCAGGCTGCACAGTGTATTCTCCTAAGCGGCAGACTGGAATTTACAGCTGCCCGTAGACTTCTCCATCTGCATGTCCTGCGGGCATCCCGGAGTCAGTACATCCCAAAGCAAATGAATTACCCGTCCATACTCTCACTCTCCTCCAGCCTTCTATCTGGGTTAACACTATTGCCAGCTTACCAGGTACAAAATGTAGAGATACTGGTTCCTTTCTTTTCTCTTCTTTTCTTATTTTTTCTTTTTTGTAGTTTTATTTATTTATTTTTAATTATTTTTTATTAGATATTTTCTTTATATACATTTCAAATGCTATCCCTAATGTTCCCTATACTCTCCCTCTGCCCTGCTCCCTACCCACCCACTCCCCCTTCTTGGCCCTGGTATTCCCCTGTATTAGGGCATATAAAGTTTGCAATACCAATGGGCCTCTCTTCTCAATGAAGGCCAACTAGACCATCTTCTGCTACATATGCAGCTAGAGACACGAGCTCTGGGGGTACTGGTTAGTTCATATTGTTGTTCCACCTATAGGATTGCAGACCCCTTCAGGTCCTGAGGTTCCTTTCTTTTCTGTCACGTAACCCCAATGTCAATCTGCGGCTGCCTTGCAGAGATTCACACAATAGTAGTCTACTCTGTTTTATGTACCCTGTTCCTTGACTTCCATTTTCCTGGTGAGGATCTTTCTCCCTCTATACAAGCCCAGGAAAGGTCGGTCTGCACTTTACCCAGAGTTCTCAGAGTTGAACCTCTAGAGGCCTCTGTTTCCTTAGACCACACTAAAGCATGCCTTGTCCCCAGGGGTTGGCATAATGGCAATGGCGGCACCTGTTCTCCTGAGCTCCATCCCTCTTGCTTGGATAAAACAGTGGAAGTTCTGAGTCATGCATGTGTCACTTCCTTTTCTGGAAACACTCCAGCAGCTCAACATTGGGAATCCACAGAACGAAGGCTCAAAGCCACGTTTCACCCCACTTCTGTTCCCCGGATGTTCGTTCCAGTGTGCTGTGCTGTGCTGTGCTGTGCTGTGCTGTGCTGTGCTGTGCTGTGCTGTGCTGTGCTGTGCTGTGCAGTCATTCACACCGATCCACAGGTCATATCCTCAAAACCTTGTTCATTTACTGAAATCTCAGAGCCTTGGCTCTCGGAACGCTTAAGTAAGCTCTACCCCTCCTTCGATTCTGCTCAAGGACCATTTCCAGGGTGGAACTGCCCCAGTTTTTAGTCTCCTCCCTTTGCTCAGGAGGGCCACACTAGCTGTGCACTCCTTTATTTATATTTCCTAGTGTTATCACAAGTGTCCCTAACCCAGATTTTATAAGCTTTATAACAGACATCATCTCTAATTGCCTTCTCAGAGTCTCAGGGGTGCTTTGAATTTCCTGTTAACCAATCTAAAAATAATCTCTTAATTTTTTTTTTACTTTAAAACTTGTGATTTTACCCCCCCCCCAAAAAAAAAAAAGGTTTTAAAGGTTCCCAAAGACATAGTTAGCAGATTTCCCCCATTGGACCCAAACAGAGAGCTCCCTCAGCTTTACAGCATTAAATGCACTTTGGAAAGTTCCTTGCAGTTTTATTATTCCAGGTGCACTGCTACCATAAGAGGCCTTTGTGGTCCATGGCTATAAATGTCATTTGTTCCCATTAAGCAAATGTATTATATAGAAGATGATTGTCTAAATTTATGGTGACTATTCTAGAGGGCACTAAATCGGGTAATATATCAAAATACCTATTTTAAAAAGTCAATCCCCATAATTTGAAGACTGGTGCCCCCCCTCCAAGCTCAATATAATATAAGCATGTTATATGACTGTGAGATCCATCAAAAGAGATGCAAGCAAGCAAACTTGGCAGCTATCAAAACAAAGCAAATAAAATGCAGAGCTTTGTCAATTACTTGGTTATCATAGGTGAAATCTGAGGAAGTGATTTATTGATGTTTCATCCTATATAATTCCATATTCTTTCTTTCCCTTCATCTCTTTTCCTCTAGAGAACAAGAGTCTCTCTTCATTGCCCTGGCTTGTCTTGAACTCTTGGCCTTAAGTGATCTTCCAGCCTCTCCCCTCCATGAAGTTGAGATTACAGCATGTAGTGAGTGTCCAAGTCTTTTTCCTTTTTAAATTAACAACAAAGGGAAGCACTGAGAAGATAAATGAACAGTAGTGATTTATTATATCAAATGTGCTTACCAAAAATAGGAACTTGAAATAAGTAAAGACATCCTGTCTCTTTTCAGTGAAAATGGAGTTTACATATTAGTTCCTGAGTTTGAAAATAATTTAGTAATATTGTATTCAATCCTTTAAGAGAGAGGTCTGTAGACTTCATTTTATACTTTGCAACGCACCCCACTGCTACCCTTGCACAGTGCCAAAGGTAGAGGAGCCATTTTGACCTTGATCACATGGGACATATGGCAACCACATGGGACATATGGCAGCTTCATAAAACCTGTTCTGCTTTGGGCCATTGACCCTTAGCTAGGAAGACTTGAAACAAGAATAATGCCCCCTTGTGGGTGAGTATGTAGGTGTGTGTGTGTGTGTGTGTGTGTGTGGTGTCTTTTGTCCCTCAACCATGGGCTGACCTAAGGCTCTGACTTTTCAGTCTCTCTTCTTTCTGTAGCTGAATGGTGAGTGGGAGTAGCTATGCCAAGTACTAAGCTGGACAGTGCTACTGACACATTGGCCAGTGGGATCCTGTAAAGAAGTGAAGGAGGAGGGCGCAGTCTGGGGACAGAGATGCCTGCAATGGCTGAGGACACAGAGACAGAAGCAGGCACAAGACCAACACTCCAATTTCTTTAACTCCAAAGAGTCGACCTCTGTGGCTGTGTCTAGGACCCTCACTTGCTCATGGTGCTGCCTCCAGAGTTCTGAGGCCTTGTTCCATCTGGAAACATAAGAAAGGTCCAGAAGGTCTCAAAGCATGGAGGCTTCAAACCCATCTACAGTGCCCACTGTGGCTGGGTTCTCACAGAAAGCCACCCTCACCCCAAACATGCTCCTCCTGCTTTTGTTGTGTCAGGCAAGCACTTGCAGATGCCCTCAATGGTGTGCTCCAACTTGAAGCCAATATTTTATGCCAGGCATCCATGAAGATAGTGATGGTATGGCAGAGGATCTTGATAAACATGCCTTGAGACTGTGGGCTGCATCATTTCCAATCATGGAGGCCTCCCCCACACCCATGCCTGCTCTTCTCATTTGCATCCTCTCCCTTGCTCATCCCTTGCTTCACTGATAAAAGTGATAGTTCAGTATAAAAACGGTCACCCTTTCCAGAACTGTATACTGAGACCTTGTCTTGAAAGTAAATAGGCAAACCATCACGATCTAGAAAATATTTATTGATTAATTTTCTTTCTGTAATCCAAGAAATGAACAGAATGCACAAGATACAGTAAAATGCACTTTTCCCGTTTCAAATAAATATCTTCTACTCTTGTAAAAAATTAATATTCTGTATCATTTGCTACAGTGTATTAATTGATGAAAGAAATCAAGGATTCTCTCTGGTTAGGCTACCACTTATTTTAGAGATTCCTATGAGGATCTCTGCAGAGAATGTTGTTCCTCTGTAAAATTACATCAACTTCAAGTTGTTGCTTCTTGTTTGCAAAAGAAATACATGAAAACATAAAAAAAAAAAAAAAAAAAAAAAAAAAAAAAAACGAAAAACACTCTTTGACAAAGTGTTTATTGGGAGGGGGAAAAAAAATCTGAACTTTTGATGAATCAACTATGTGTAAATTCTGTAGTTAATACTTCCTGCAGCCGGACTTACAGAGATCCCTATGTGTCAAACTGGTAATTTCCAAAATTAGTGGTTAACAACTTAAATTAACAGTTATAGATATAGTACAGAACCAAGACGGAATTTAAATGTTCTGTTGTTGGAAGAGACAAAAGTAATGGTGCTGTGTAAGACAATTTTGCCATTTTCAAATATTGTTTTTCATAACATTATAAGAACTGAAATCTACTGAATTATACAGACACAGCACAGACTTATATACATATATATCCCTGATAAGTTTAAGACAACGTGTTAGCTCTTACAAGTGTTATTAATAAGATTATTTTAGTAACCAACAAAAATCATATTTAGGTAGTCACCAATTTTGAAAGACTTTTGCATATAATCAAATAATCATCAGAACAATACATCACCAGCTAATAAAGGTCTTTAGCACTAAATCCCTATGTTAGCAGTCAGTGGATAGTTTATAGGTTAGTTAGAGGAGTCAGTTAACCTTCAGATCAGCTCCAGTGCCACATGATGGTTCATTTCTGTGAATGGATGCAGAAACGCTAGTCAAACTGTATCACTGCAAAACATAATTGTGCTCAGAAAAAAAGAAAAGAAAGAAAGCACACACAGTTGTTATAATGTCTGGGTTCGGCATTTTGAAGGGCACCAATTATTGTCTGTGTATTACTATGTGGAACCTTTGTTTTAAAGAGTGGAGAAATGCTTAGACATTCCTTTTCAGAATATTAATATGTCTAAAATTTTCTGAAATGGATAACTGTGTACCCCAAAACCCACTTGTCCCACAGGTTTGTGATTTCCTTCTTTGACATTCTTCATAATTCTTCCATCTCAAAGTGTGTATTGAAGCTGTTTGCCATTGATGTATGCTCAAAGATCCTTGAAAGACTTGGTTTTAACAGTTCCACAGAATGACATGACAAGTGCTGAGACGTATCATTTTTCAGAGATAGCATTTGGTCTGTTCCAGGCTCCCTTCTATCATAATACAGAGCCCAGAGCAGAGTAATGGTGAGAATCATGGCCAGGATTTGTGTCACACCAATGGAGATTCCCAGAAACCGCAGAACTTGCAATTGTTTGGTTCCTCTCAAAAAGGAATACATCTTCTTCCCACAACCCTATAAAAAGGAAAAGAAAAGAAAAAGAAATAACATAATCAGTGTTAAATTGTCAAAAATAGTGATTTGAAAAAAGCACAATCTAATCAGTTAGTTAAACTTAGGAAATTTTAAAAAATGACCATTAGCCAAGATGTGGTACTCACCTTGAAAAGCCCTGGTAGCTCATTCTGTCCAGCATCTTTCTTTTATTTTCCATACACAGGCACTGGTATAAAACCCAGTGTCTAGAGCACAACTTATTAAATAGTTTGTAATGGTGACTGATTTTTACTTGAGTAACATAATATAACCTTGGGTATATAGGTTTTTTAATAGCTATGCCAATAAAATATTTACTCATAATAAATCATAAAGAAATGTATTTTAGAACAGTTCTTTGAGACTAGAGAGGTATCCCATCTGTTAAGAGCACTTGCTACACAATTAGGACCAGAGTTCGATCCCAGCACCCACAAAACAAGCCATATGTCTTGTGCATGCCTGTAACTCCAAGTTCAAAGCAGTGAAGACAGGAGGATCGATGGCGTTGTGGATTTACAGGTGGCCCAGGTTCAGAGAGAGATCCTTTCTAAACAAATAGGCAGAGGGTGACAAAGGAAGGCACCAGACATGCTCTTCTGGTTTTTGAAATTGAGCAAAAACTGGTGCAACTGCAGAAACTCATGAGGGTACACAGACACAGACATCTCAATGCCAATGATACTGTTTTGAATAAAGTACATAGTGGCCAGAAGTATGTTTATGTCCATTTGAGAAACTGTTGGAAATTCTATTCTAATCCCAATCAGCATTCATTTAATAAAATTTTAATAGGCTAAAAAAAATAGTAACTAAAACACCAATTTTAAACACCAAATTCTTACACAGTATAATATACATTAGTATAAATGTACATAGCATGGAATGATGATAGAAAAACAATGGTGAACTCCTTTAATCCCAGCACTCATATGGATGAATGTGTGTTCAAGACCAGCCTAGTCTACAAAGCAAGTTCTAAGATAGCCGTGGCTATTACATAGAAAAAACCTGTCTTGAAAAATAAAAACAAGGTTTCTATCAATGCACACTAATCTGTTTATGCAGTTAAAAACACTGCCATCTGTAGTGTATGATAATCACATGTCTGAGCTGGCCTGAACAAACACAAGTGCAGTGCAAATACACAAGTGTTCACCAAATCACAGATGCAGTGGATCCTGAGAAGTGACATGGGCAAACGTTACCAGAAACACCTAGGATCCATTACTGGTGTGACTTCAAATTACATTTTAGTCGTGGCACATATAAAGACCTTTCACTGTTGCCAAATTTTTCATAACACCCCATGTGGGATCGTGAGCCACAGTTTAAGAAACTATGATCTAAAGAAAGTTGGCAAACGTTTGGTGTTTGTGTAGAGGGCTAGATGGGGAGTATTTTAGGCTTGGCGGCCTATACTGTCTAGATTGCAGCTTTGCATTTCCTCCCGTGTGATATAAAAGCAGACATTGACAATAGCCAATGAGTAGAGTTGAGTGTTGCTCTAACATTCCATGCACAAAAGTGTTCCAGGCCACATTTAGCTCAAGGCTGTAAGTCTGCTGACTAATGATCTAGATTTATCCAGATTATTTCTGTTATTATCATTATTGTAGTTGTTATTGTCATTGTTGTAGTTTGTGGCATTGCTGAGTTGTAGCAATGCCTCACTTGGTCAGAGACTTCCCTGCATCCACCCAAATCCAAACCATCTCCTCAGTCTGCTTCTAAACATGCTGAGGCAAGGGATAGACCTGTATTCATCACCACCTCAGAACACTGCACAAGGAGAGGACTTAGAGGGGACTTACTGTCATGCTGTACCATCTATCCTACCTAAAGGATCTGAAACACATATAACGTGTTCCCATACAGGTCATGGATACTTGAGAAAAAAAGTTAACAAGGTCATTGTCAGTGATAAGTTTTATGAAAAGAGTCTAATGGGAATCCACAGCATATAAGAGAAAAAAATTCTAAAGGAAAATAAGGTAAACAGAAGTAGAAAGAGGAGAGCTGTGCCCTGTAGGTATGGAGACAGGTATTTGGAGAGCAACTGGGAATTATATTGATTTGGGGACATGACAATAGTAGGTTCTCTATAGCCCACGGCCTTGCTTGTTCTCATTGCTCACCAAAGGTTCTTTTTGTACCAGAAGGAAACCCAGAAATCCACAACTGGTTAAAACACTGATAACAACTGCCTGTAGCGTGCTCATCCCCCACTGATGCAGCTACAATGCCAGTCCTCCACCTAAAGCTCAGGAAACATCCCAGAAACCGGGTAGTAAGATTTTAAGATTCAGAGGAACAGTATGTCAATTACAAGACAGTGTCATCTATGTATTACAGGGAACTTCATCTATGAAATCACAGCAATGCGGTGCCTAAAAATGCTGGCATAATGACAACACCAGTTGGCATACCAACCTGGATGGAAGAAATCTCAAAAAGCCCTACTCTTAAATGAATACATACATTTTGTTAAACAGCAATACTAATTAAAGAAGAAGCTATGGTGTTTTGAGAGAATTGGGAAAGGGGAAGGGAATTGAACAGAGGTGTGTAGCAAAGGAGGATGGAGAACTGGGGGTAGCCAACAGAAAGTTCCAGACTCCAGGAAAGCAAGAGGCTCCCAGGATCCAACAGGGATGACATTAGCTGAAATACACAACAAAGGGCAGAGAGAACCTGTAGAAACCATATCTGGAGGTTAGGCACGGCCACTGGTTGAGGGATGGGGCCACCCACCCTTCTCAAAATTTTAACCCAGATTTAGTCATGTCTAAAGGAAATACAGAGTCAAAGAGTGGAGCAGAGACTGAAAGAAAGGCCATGCAGAGACTGCCCCACTGATCCATCCCATATGCAGCCACTAAACCCAATCACTATTGCTGATGCCAAGAAGTGCTTGCTGATATGGATGTCTCCTGAGAGGCTGTTTGCAGTCAACCATCAGACTGAGCATGGGGACCCCAATGGAGCAGTTAGGGGAAGGACTGAAGGAGCTGAAGGGGTTTGCAACCCCATGAGAAGATCAACAATATCAACCAACCAGATCTCCAGAGCTCCCTGGGACTTAACCACCAATCAAAGAGTATACATAGTGCTACCCATGGCTCCAGCCACATATGTTACAGAGGATGGCCTTGTCTGGAATCAATGGGAGGAGAGGCCCTTGATCCTGTGAAGGTTTGATGCCCCAGAATAGGATAATGCCAGGGTGGTGAGGTGGGAGTGGGTGGGTGCTTCCTCAGAAACAAGAGGAAGGACAGTGGGATATGGGGTTTTCAGGGGGTAAACAGGGAAGAGGAATAACATCTGAAATGTAAATAAATAAAATAACCAATAAAAATTTAAAAACAAGATGTATAAGTGTGTGGTGCAAGGGACATAAACACAGTACTCAGGCATGAATAAAGCAGAAGTAGAAAAAATCGTGACAAAGAAAGATGGAGTGAAGAAACAGAAAGGGTACTGTGAAAAAGAACTGCACTGTCAACTTCTGGAGAAACCACAGTGCAGCTGTATTGTCTTTAGGGATCTGTGTCCACAGTGAGCACACAGTTTAGAAGTAATCTACTCTGCTATAGAAACCTGATTTTAAATCAAGGTGACTAACTGAGAGATTATTTTATAACATACTTGGAAGCTTTTGAGTTCCAGTAAAAGTGACTTGGTGTTTACCCTCTAAAGATAGCCACTGGAATAAAAAGAAATTCATAAATATTTAAATTACTGCCTCCTTGTCTGCTTTGCCAGAGCCCACAAAGAATTCATACGTCAATGAGGACTAAACACAGAATCAGTGATCATTTCATATATCTTATTAGGAGCAAGGAAGTTCTTCCATTTGCAAAGAAAAATAAGAAGCTGGGTGGTGTTGGCGCACACCTTTCATCCCAGCACTTGGGAGGCAGAGGCAGGCAGATTTCTGAGTTCGAGGCCAGCCTGGTCTACAAAGTGAGTTCCAGGACAGCCAGAACTACACAGTGAAACGGTGTCTCGAAAAAACAAAACAAAAACAAACAAACAAACAAACGAAAACAATAAGACATCCTGTAAAAGTGGTCAGACACTCAACAGTAACTGCCCATTCTTGATGAATAAAATCTTAAAAGAAAAAAAAAAAAAAAAAGAAAGAAAAGAGCAAACTATTGTCAGCCTTACTAACAGTAAATGTAATGTGCTTTAGAACGTATAACACGGGCTGGAGAGATGACTCAGCAGTTAAGAGCACTGACTGCTCTTCCAGAGGTCCTGAGTTCAATTTCCAGCACCCACATGGTGGTTCCCAAACATTTGTAATGGGATCTGATGCCCTCTTCTGGTCTGAAGAAGTTACAGTGTATATATATATATACACTGTATATAAGAATCCGGTTGTCCGAGTGTGTTCTTGCCGGCGAGAACGATAGCTCGGGATATATATATATATATATATATATATCTATATATATATATATATAGACATATATATATATATATATATATCCCGAGAATGATATATATATATATCATTCTCGCCGATATATATCATTCAGCCTTTGGTGATATATATATATATATATCATTCTCGACGATATATATGTATACAATGAATCTTTTAAAGGAAAACAAGAACTTTTTTGGCTTTCCTACCATTTCAAGAAAGATGAGCACACACTCTAACATGCACAAGTGATCTGAGGAAAACCAAAATACAAATCACCAAGACAGTTTTACAAAGTTCAAAAGCTTTGAAACAATTCCACTCAGCTATTTATCAGAGTCTACTTGCCTTTAAAAGGCCCTTGTATAATGTGGTTCAGTGTAGTACCATTGCTGACGTCATGAACTGAAGACTCACTACTCCCGTCTTAAAACAGATAACCAGTGCCACTTGTTTAGGACATTGAGAGGGTTAATGAATGCTCAAAAGCAAAGGGTGTGCAGATTCTGACCTCTGTGTCAGCCCCATAGGCTAGAAAGCTTGAATCTACATGCAGAAGAAACAAAATTAATGACCAGCAGATAGAAGCCAAGTTGCAACACTTTGTATGATTATGAAAAGTCCCCAAAGTGTAACATTATGTCACCAACAAATACTGATCATTTTAACCCTTGCCTGCAAGAGCCAAAGTGGCCATCAGTGTTTTGTAGGAAAGTGAAATCACTATCCAAAATGTCCTCCTGTTATTGAGAGGTTAGCCCAGTAGCCTTCTGACAGAGTAGACAAATATTTTATATAATTTGTAAATAGTTACTTTTTAATAATTACATGTAAATTTAAAGCTTTTACTTTTAGACATGTGGAATGTCAATATAGATAGACACCTCTCTTAAACTTATTGCTAAAAAATACGTATCAGCTGGGCATGGTGGTGCATGCCTTTAATCCCAGCACTCAGGAGGCAGAGGCAGGCAAATTTCTAAGTTTGAGGTCATCCTGGTCTACAAAGTGAGTTCCAGGACAGCCAGGGCTATACAGAGAAACCCTGTCTCAAAAAACCAATATATATATATTGTGTAATATATATATATATATCATATTGTCCTATCTGTTTCTCAGGAAATGAATATAAGACAGTCTTTGGTGATGTTGGGCTAATGACCTTTGTCTCTGTCTGCAGTACTGAGGTATAAATATGAGTCTTTAATGCATAAGAAAAATTAGTGTAGATGTTCTAATATTTAGTTAATGATAAATTTTAGAATGAAAGGTGAACCACTCAAGGATCCACATTTTCAATTAGATGAGAAAAGTAAGTTCAAAAGATCTGTTATGTAACACAGTGACTACAGCTGATAATGTATTTAAAAAGCAAAGCATTCAGGAAATATCCATGCTGATGGCTCAAACCTTTGAAATGCAATACTTCAATTATTTCATTTTACTCCCTCAATCGTCTCTGAAATGTAAATTTTGACTATATAGTTTCATCTTTGTATTAAGTCTGTCTTCCCTTTACAATAATTCATTTTAAGCAGACAGTTCATAAGAAGGGCAATGTTTCTTTCTCAAATATGTAAGTAAACCATAGCCCTAGGTGGTCACCTACAACATGTTTGGCTTTGTAGTTTGGCATTAAACAGTCAGTGTTGATATTTTTCAACATCATATTTAGCTTTTAAAATGTACAGTAAATTGTATTATCCACGATGCACTAGGAATGAGATACATTAGTTAATAAAAAATGTTCTAGAGTGGAGTGGATCTTGGAAGTCAGTAGGCCAAGTTTCCATCTTTTCTAAAGCTTGGAGAAAATTTAGTGACATTAGCAAAGTGTGCCCAGTAAGAGTTCTGGGCAGCGTCTTCCACATAAGCAATGGTCAGAATCAACTTTTTCAGACCTCTGGGAATTAGACAAAGACTTGAAGCAATCCAAGTAGTGTTTATTCCAGAAGGCACCTGGGTCTCAAGAAGAGCAGAAAGCTTTGAATGTCCACTGTTCAATCTCTCATCTGCACTAGTCTTGAAAACCAGTCTACGTCCACGGTGGATGCTGGCTACAGAAGAGCAGAATAGAGTTGATGCCCTTTAAAGGTGTAATTCCTAACAAGAATTGTCGTCGTTATTTGTCAGCTCTGGTGGCTATCTAGAACCCTAGGCTGTTTTTATGTGACTTTAGAGTTCAGCAAGTGTAGTAGCTTTGTCCCTGGAAATGTCCACTAAAGAACCTCAGAGCATCTGTTGATCACAGCAGCAATTTGAGGTGTGGGTTGGTAGTTGTACATCTTTGAGCCAAACCATTTCTTAAGAGACCTCATAGTTAAGGAACAGTAAGTCAACCTATGTTATATGTGGAAGAGCTCTATCTGTATATGAGATTTGAGAAAGTTACACACATGCCCATTAGCTTGGTAGGCCCAACAATCTCACTTCTAAATGGCCTCAAGATTCTTTGACAAAGGGCTAGGAGACTTACTGGCTCCAATCACTTCAAGAAATCTCTGTTCATTCACTAACTGACCACACCCCAAACTACCTGAGCAGCAACTTCAAAAGCCACTCATAACAAAACACAGACTTTACAAAATTAGTGTAGAAAATTTAATAGGTTAACAATGAACCACAAGAAACTTTCATGGCACAGTGTGAAGGGTTCTTAAATAATTTGAAATGTCCAGCAGGAAGGAAGAAAGAAATGTACAAGGAGGGAGAAAAGGAATGAAAGGAGGGAGAAAGGAGGGAGAGAGAGGGCAGAAGGGAACAGAGAGGGACAGAGAGGGAGGAAAGGAAAAGAGAAAATTACATGACATACAAAGAAAGAAGAAAGGCTCACATGTAAAATATAAAAATGTTTTAAAGCACTGGTTCTCAGCCTTCCTAGTGTTGTGACCCATTAATACAGTTAGCTATGTTGGGGTGACTCCCACAACCATGAAATTATTTTTATTGCAACTTCAGACCTGTAATTTTGCTATGGGTTTTCTGGTGGTTTTAGGCTAGTCCTGTAAAAGGGACATTTGACCTTCCTAAGGGATCGCAACCCACAGGTTTTAAAGGAATCCTTAAGTTGCAATTCTAATGAGACTTCCTGTCTCACTAGTGAGTCTTATCAATACTACCTCTTCTTTTTCTGACAGGCCTCTTATACTCTAAACTGGCTTAAATTAATTCACTAAGTAGTGGAGAATGGCCATGAATTTCTATTCTCCTTCCTCTACTTCCTGATTGCTGAGATTACAGCTATGTGCCACCACACCTGGTTTATTTGATGTTAGGAACCTAATCCAAGGATCCCTGCATTCTACAACTGAGCTAAGTACTCCATATAACTAGCTCTTAGCAGTCATGTCTTGCTGGAAGTGCCTTTCTAACAGGATGCACTAGTTCTAGTTCTGTGCTCAGTCTATTCCTTCCCATACAACAGGGTCACCTCAGCCTCACTTTAGCCCTCCATGTAATCTATTATCTGGATAATATAACCCAGTTCTTCTAGCTTTTCAAATGTATATGCCTAGCCCCTAATGATCATTTTGGAGGGATCTTGTTTTAATACAGGGTTTCACTGTGTAACCCTGGCTATCCTGAAGCTCGCTCTGTAAACTGGCCAGCCTCGAAAAGTCATCTGCCTGACTCTACCTCCTGAGTGCTGGGATTAAAGGCATGCACTACTACAGCCTGGCTCCCTAATAATCTTTTTCTGGATTGGGCTGAGTTTGTCAACATTACATTGAAAATGGTAAAGCTTCTAATCATTAAAAAAAAAAAAAAAAAAAAAAAAAAAAAAACATTAAAAAAATGCAGGAGAGTTTTAAGAAAACCAAGTCTCTTGGTTTGGATTCAGGTGAAAACACGCTCCTTGGTCCATCCAGAATACTAACCATGGAATTGTGTTGATGTACCTCTAGACCAGATGTGATTTTCTTCTACACCAGGACACTACGAAAAGACTTGATCTCTTCCTTAGGATGAGAACATAGAGTTGACGCAGAGAAGAGATTCTAACAGAGTCCTCTGCTTTTCAGTCAATGTGTCAAACATGACTTCATTATTTTCTCTACAGATTTGCATCTGTCAGACGATACAGAATTTATAGTCCTTAAGTTTGTCCCATATAAAATTATATTATATTCTCTTCTATTGAGGGCCTCCTGGGACCAAGCAGTGGTGGCACATGCCTTTAATCTCAGAACTTGGGAGACAGGGGCAGGGAGATCTTTGAGTTTCTGGCTAGCCTGGTCTACAGTGTGAATTCCAGGATAACCAGGGCTACATAGAGAAACCATGACTCAAAAACAAAACAAAACAAAACAAAGAACCTATTGAAAGTTTATAAATTATGCAAATGAAATACAGTGACATCTCTATTACCAGAAAACCAAATGACCAAACTCTGCTGATGTACAATATACTAACTAAACTTGGCTTATGCCCTGCTGAGGTACTGTCCTGATAAATTTTAAAGAATACTATATATATATATATATATATATATATATATATATATATATATGTGTGTGTGTGTGTGTGTGTGTGTGTGTGTGTGTTGTGTGTGTGTGTATATGCATATATATATATATATATATATATATATATATATATATATATCCCTAAATTGGTGAAAATAAAATTGAAAACATTTTCCTAGATATATTATAAAGTTCCACTTGAAAAGCAATGCTTTGGAATTCTCCTCCCTTTGAGAAATTTGACCATTTACCCTTGCAGCATGAAGATCATGCAGAAAAGCATGGCTCCTTTTCAGGGGTCTGTCAGGAAGCTTACAGGCAGCGGGATACTCAACTACAGCAACTGGTCACCCTTGTATGGAGCGTACCTGCTTGGTTTTTCCTGTCCCTTCACCTTGACTTTTCAGTTCTATTTATATTTCATTATTAACTCACTGCATCTTATATGCTGAATTAGATTCTTTATTTAATAAAAGGCACAAAGTATGAGCGTATAAATAACAGCTCAAATTTCTCTCAGGTGAACACAATTTAACACATCTTTGTGACTCAAAACAATCTTGCAGTATAATAAATACTATGCTGAGTACCAGCGAAGCATTTCCACGAGTGCCTAAAGTCAGATTCACAGATTAACTTTTCAAACCAACCTTCTACATAGGGTCATTTTCTTCTCCTTTCTTCCTCTACATTCATCACAGAGGTAGCCCCAGCCTTCAGGTTTCATTTACACCATGCTTCCCAAAGAAATTAAGTCAGAATGTCACCCTGACCTTACTTTGAGCCACTGAAATAATTATAAATCTAGTTTACACTTTTCCAGTGTAAAACTGAACTGCTGAAAGTAGAATACTAGGCCTAGACAAAACAATAAGGGCATATGCTTGCATGGCCTATCATTGTTTATAACAAGCTAGGTGAGCACAGGGTCCCTAATGAAGGAGTTAGAGAAAGGACTGACGGAGTTGAAGGGGTTTGCAACCCCATGGGAGGAACAACAATATCAACCAACCAGAACCCCCAGAGCTCCCAGGGACTAAACCACCAACCAAAGAGTACACATGGAGGGTTCTATGGCTCCAGCTGCATATGTAGCAGAGGATTGTCTTGTTGGGCATCATTGGGAGGAGAGGCGCTTGGTCCTGTGAAGGCTCCATGCCCCACTGTAGGGGAATGCCAGGGCAAGGAAGAGAGGGGGTGAGTGAGTTGGGGAATACCCTCACAGAAGCAGGAGGAGAGGGGATAGGATAGGGGGATTCCGAAGGACAGGAGGAAACTGGGAAAGGGGATAACATTTGAAATGTAAATAAAGAAAATACCTAATTAAAAAAATAAAAGAAAAAACAAACTTCCTAAGTGTAAGTTAAAAAAAAAATAGAAATGGTGGAGATCAAAAATGTATTTTATTTTTGTTCATCATAGGAAAGAAGTGGATTTCATTCATTTGCTTATTTGCAGATAAAATATTCGGAGGTGATTTTACTTAAATACGTTTTTATCTTAAATAAAGCCATGTGAATCCTATGCTAATAACCTCAGATAATTCAAAGGTATGAATAAGACTTCCTGGCTCATCTACTTTCCTTGCTGCAATATTAAAATTCTTGTCAACTATTAACCATAAATAACAACACTGCATTTATAAGAAGAAAAAGAAAGAAAAAAAACACATAAATTTCTCTATTTCCAAGCATCTATTTGAAGGCACGTCAGGATGCCTCATTTCACTTGAGGAAATTATACACTTGAAATTATTCTCTGATCTATCTCCAAAATGAGTTTCTAAAATTGGAAGAACACCCATGGCTTTTCAGTACTCAATATTCTCAGGCCACATCAGAAATCCAGGCAGTCCTTGAAAGGGTTATGAAGATAAAGGAGAAATACGATCGAGCTGCCGATATATGCATAACAGTATTGATATTTTTATAATTGATTTTTGATGACAAACATGACTCTCAAGTTTGAAATGAGTGTGGTAATTATCAGGTACAAATATATAATATATAATTATAATATAATATATAATTTTCAGTATATATATTTTCAATATATAATAAGTGCTTCCGTAAAGGAAGGCCTAGACAGTACGTCCTAAAGCATTCACCTCTAAAGAGTGAACACTAATGCAGAAGTTATTTTAGTATTTTTGAATGCACGACAGATCCTCAAATTGCCCACAGGATATAGGCAGCATTATCAAATGCAGAAACGCAATGCTTGGCTCCACACTTCACAATTTGACCAAAACTGCATATAAAGAGTCTGGAGTCTAAAAACTCCCCAAGCACACTCAGGTTTCTACAGCTGAAGAGGGCCCATGCCTGGCTCACACGGGGGTTTATTTGTAGACCCCTTCTAATGTGACTTGTTCACCCAGACTACCGGAAGACGGGGAAAGGAGAAATTGCAGATTATCAAAATCCTTGACCTGAAAAATCCACCTTTAGTTAGCACAAAAACACATAGCCAGAAGATGTACTCTTTTTTGTTAGTATAAGCAGAATGAAGGCCAACACAGCTAGTTAAAAACTTAATTGCAGTGCACTAATTTTTTCTATTTAATTCAATGAAGTCCCTAATAAATTGCTGTTATGGGTGTCATTAGCTACCACTGTGCACGGAAAAAATATATGCTTATTACATGCCAAGTAGTGTGCAGAAGATTTATGTTTATCTGTGTGCTACTGATATTGTATCTAATAGACAAGAAATTTGAGGCTTAGAATTGAAAAATGTTAATAAACTCATTTTGCTCTTTACCATGTATTTATCACTAGAGATATCTAAGCCCGGGCCCCTGAAGCAAGCAGATTCAGGCTTAGTCAAGTCCCAACCATACAACCTGAGGCCAAATCTATTGTCTCTTCCTAGGTTACTTTTTCACAAAATGCTGATAATACTGAGAGAACTGCCTTAGGGTTTTAATGAGCTAATACATTTAACACGATCAATCAGAATTCTGTGTCAATGAGTATCCTTTTTGAAAAATTCGGTGTTTCTGTCAGGGCTTACACCCCTGATCCTAAAGGAGGCAGTCAGTTTTTAGACTAAACATGAAAGCACACTGCAGAAGCAGGGTCCTGTGACTGTGAACTTCTGCTCACCTGCTTCCTTTTGTTGTTGTGTTGTTGTGTTGTTTTGTTTGTTTGTTTTTGTTTTTTGTCCTCAAAGTAAGGTAGAGATAGTAAATTTCTAATTCTCTAAAGCAAGCTGTAAAACCTAAGAACTCACTTCCTAATGTCCTCCTCCCCCTGAAATCCAATGGTTAGTGATCTGCAATTGGGTTTTTAACTAGCTGTATTCTCTCTCATTTTGCTCACTCTAACAGAAAAGTCTGCATCTTCTTGCTCTGAGGTTTTGTGCTAACCGGAGATGGATTTTTCAGGTCAAGGACTTTGGTAATCTGCAGTTTCCCCTTTTCCTGTCCACACCGAGCAGACAGAGACCATGATGAAGAGACAGCGGAAAGAACCTGAAGGTGGACGTGCTGACATCGCTCCCGTCTGGTCTGGACAAGCTCCTTCAGTGTTCTACACTTTCATTCATTAGATTTCAGGGAAGAGTTCTCTCCAGGAGAGAACTGTTTGGATGTTCACTTCCCATGGTACCTTTCCATGTGAGAGTTCTTACGAGTAAGTGTTAAGCTGTCTTAAAGCCATGTCAGCCTTGACTCTTGGGGTGGGTGAGGAACCAATATTGTACTTTGCCTCCCTAATTTTCTACCTCAAGTCTAGATCCTCACCTAAATCCCATGCCTCATCCCATTCTTTTTTTAAGATTTTTTTATTTAATGCACATGGGTACACTGTAGCTGACTTCAGACACACCAGAAGAGGGCATTGGATCCCATTACAGATGGTTGTGAGTCACCATGTGGTTGCTGGTCATTGAACTCAGGACCTCTGGAAGGGCAATTAGTGCTCTTAACCTCTGAGACATCTCTCTAGCTCCTCTCATCCCATTCTTTACAACACCAGCATTAGGATTAAAAAACAAACAAAAAAACAAAAAACAAAACAAACAAACAAAAACAGATCTAAACTAATAGCTACGTAACATACTTTTGCAAGCCGACATCCTATGAAGGCTTTTTATGGCGCTACACTCTTCAAGCAAATACTGCTAGTCTCTCTGAATAAAGCAGAGGAGGAAAGTGGTCGCTCTCAACAGTGAATCAGGAAGAGGAAATTCGCAATTGAAAGAACAATGCATTTGTATACCTGCAGCAAAACTGCCAGAGCGCTTCCAAACCAGATTAGATCAAGCAAAGCCTGAAGATAAAAGCCTGCTCTGGGCCCCTACCAGCCACAAACAACCAGAACTGGTCCTGCGGGGACTTTGATAAAACAGACAAGACCCAAGCCAGAGTCAACCTGATCCTGCTGGCAGTTTAGAAGGAGATAATGAAGCCAGAAGAAAGGCAGGAGGGAAGATCTCTGAGTTTATATAAAGAACCCCAGAAAGGAATTTCTTAGGGAAATTCCATCTAACTAACCACTGAGCCTGAAAAGCTGCCTACCGGTCACCATGCAGGCAGGGGTCTCTCTGTGTGTTTATCTGGATGTGTAGACTCATTATTAATAAATCAGTATCCCACGACTGCTTTGTAATAAGACTTCCTTTCATAGGAATGCCTCAAATTTGTGAGTGCAGTTGCCTTTTGACTCGGCAATTACAGACTGTAAAACCTGTGTGTTAGCAGACCATATGGAGCTATTCATAACCCAGCCCCTGCTTGGTGTGACATGGCGATGGAGCCATTCTCTTCACTCGCTGTCAGTTCTAACTTTGCACCATTGCTTACCTGGGCGTGACCTTTTCTACCACCTACTCATCAAATGCTTTCTTCTCCTGGTATATGAGTACACCGTTGCTCTCTTCATACACACCAGAACAGAGCATCGGATCCCATTACAGATGGTTGTGAGTCACCATGTGGTTGCCGGGAATTGAACTCAGGACCTCTGAAAGAGCAGTAGGTGCTCTTAACCGCTGCACCATCTCTCCATCCCTTCTAGCCCCCTTTATGGCTATTTGTTAGTGACTCAGTCAACTTGCCTGCCTGAAGGGCTAACCTCATGCCCCTTCTAACTCCTTGAAGCTCTCTATCATTTTCACTCCTAATTTCTTGTGTGTATCATGTGTGAAGATTTTCTTGGTCCTGAGGATAATCCCACACAAACCAAAGAATAAGGTGACATAGGCGAAAATCAACTGGCCCTCTCAGTAGGTAGAGTTCAATGGAAGGCTGTACTTATTTCCCACCACAGCACTTTTGTACCCATAACACTTTGTTATCTCTCCACCTCAGCTCAGAAATACTAAGGGAAATTATTAGCAGGGTATCGGGTGTGAAAAATGCTTCCATACGTAAAGGATACTAATTGTTAGGAGTGGTCAAAGACATTAAGAGGAGAGGAACACTAACAAACAACTCTGAGGGCTGAGAAGTCGCTCAGAAAATAAAGAAAATGTATACTGATTGTTTTCAAGTACGGATGAATAAAAGGGGAGGGGCAAGAACAGAAGCACACAGCATCTCAATGAGGACAGGGCTCGCTTGTGCATCCACTGCACTCAGCCCACACACTAAACAATATGCTAATAGGAGGTTGAAGACTTCAAACAACATGGATGACCAAGTTCTAGGTTGTTTTTACTTCTTTTTAATTACTCCATGTCCATCTGTACGTCACAGTTTTCGCAATAATTCTGCTGTTGATTTACCCAGAGTTCCCAATTCTCCATATCTCATCCTCCATCCCATATCCTCTTGAGAAACTTTGCTCAGGTTGGACGGCCATCAGCACTAGTTCTGATGGCTCCTGCTAGCTTGAATCTCCCTTGATCCCAAAGTTTCCTTTGAACACCTTTCCATTCACTGATGCTCACCTGTTCCTTAACTAAGTCCCCACCCCTGGCCTCCAGTCCAGGGTCACTGTGTCCTGCAGGTCAAATAACAGAAAAGCATGATCATCCCTTCATTTCTACCCTTATAGGCCTTTCTGATATCCTTTATGGGCAGAGGAGGAGGAGAAGGAGGAAGAGGAGGAGGAGGAAGAGCAGGGGGAGGAGGAATAAAACAACCTTCTAAAACAGTGGTTCTCAACCTTCCTAATGTTGCAACTCTCTAACATATTTCTTCATGTTGTAGAGACTCCCAACCATAAAATTATTTTAATTGTTGCTTCATAACCGTTATTTTGCTACTATTATGAATCCTAACATAAATATTTGATATGCAGGCTATCTGCTATATGATCTCTGTGAAAGAGTCATTTGCCTCCCCCCCAAATGGGGTCAGAGCACACAAGTTGAAATACCTGGTTTATAGTAATATATTTGCTTAAAAGAAAGTCTAGGGGTTTAAAGTAAAAAATGTCCCAAAGACAGCCTGCTGTGTGATCTCACTCTGCCCTGTCCTTAGAGAAATAACTGAGAACATTACTTTTCTTAAGATGTAGTCAATACATTTGTACTGGCTAGTTTTGTGTCAACTTGACACAGCTGGAGTTATCACAGAGAAAGGAGCTTCAGTTGAGGAAATGCCTCCATGAGATCCAACTGTAAGGCATTTTCTCAATTAGTGATCAAGGGGGAAGGGCCCCTTGTGGATGGAACCATCTCTGGGCTGGTAGTCTTGGGTTCTATAAGAGTGCAGATTTTGCTGAAAGGACCCAGATATCTAGTCTCTTGTGAGACTAGACCGGGGCCTGGCAAACACAGAAGTGGATGCTCACAGTCATCTATTGAATGGATCACAGGGTTCCCAATGGAAGAGCTAGAGAAAGTACCCAAGGAGCTAAAGGGATCTGCAACCCTATAGGTGGAACAACATTATGAACTAACCAGTACCCCGGAGCTCTTGACTCTAGCTGCATATGTATCATAAGATGGCCTAGTCGGCCATCACTGGAAAGAGAGGCCCATTGGACACGCAAACTTTATATGCCCCAGTACAGGGGAACGCCAGGGCCAAAAAAATGGGAATGGGTGGGTAGGGAAGTGGGGGGGGGGTATGGGGGACTTTTGGGTAGCATTGGAAATGTAATTGAGGAAAATACGTAATAAAAAATATTAAAAATTTTTTAAAAAAAGAAAAAAAAAGAGTGCAGGCTGAGCAAGCCAGGAGAAGCAAGCCAATAAAGAACATCCCTCCATGGCCTCTGCATCAGCTCCTGCTTCCTGACCTGCTTGAGTTCCAGTCCTGACTTCCTTGGTGATGAACAGCAATGTGGAAGAGTAAGCTGAATAAACCCTTTCCTCCCCAACTTGTTTCTTGGTTATGATGTTTGTGCAGGAATAGAAACCCTGACTAAGACAATATTTTAGCAGTCATCTCTCTTTTAACCACAAAACAAGGAAATGTCACATGTCCCGCACTTGTGTTTTGCTTGGCTTTCTGCACCTCTTTGCTTTACAATTTGCCTGGGTTTTACCTTCGTCTGTTCTTCTTGAGCTGGTACACTGGAGCCTTTGTCTTGCCTTGAAAGTCCTATGTATGGTTTGTTTCCTGTCTGAGATAAAGACTACAGCTATTCTCTCAAAGTCCCTTGAGGGATTGATTAAAGCAGTGGCTGCCATTCCCCAGCAAAATGCACACAAAATACTGAAGGTAGCTTGGATGGCATAACTTGTAGTTCCTCCAAGATCCCAAATTCATGGGCAGCAGGTCCAAGATTCCTGCTATGTGAAACTTTCTAACATCCTTCATATGTACTTCCTCCACTGCTCCCTCTC
This sequence comes from Mus caroli, assembly GCF_978045245.1. Taxonomy (NCBI): domain Eukaryota; kingdom Metazoa; phylum Chordata; class Mammalia; order Rodentia; family Muridae; genus Mus; species Mus caroli. Next base: position 127,846,276 of record NW_028227262.1, on the reverse strand, counting down.
TTTCTCCCTCTCCCTCTCCCTATGTCTCTGTCTGTCTGTGTCTGTCTGTCTGCCTGTCTGTCTCCTCCAGGTCAAGCCTAAACATTGCACCCTTGTAACTAGAGAAAGAAGAGGTGCAGCACACTGAATCTCACCAACCTCATTTCTAAGTCTGAAGCCTGGCTGAGCCTGAGTCTGACACCCTCCATCTAAAAACACAGTGATGCAGACACTTCCCAAGAACGGGGTACCAGGAATCCAAGGAGCACTGGTCCTGGCCACCTGAACTTTGGTACTTGCAATTCCCTAAGCCAAAAATACTCTTTGCAGTCTTTGCACAGCTGAGTCCTTATCTCCAATTCCGTTAAAATTCTACCTTTCAAGACAGCCTCACCCTGTCTCGGGAAGCACCCTCAGCAAGAAAGCCTCACCCTATTACGGAGTAAACACTTGCAAGTGTTTACTGCCCTGTGGTTTTTTGTTTTTTTTTTTTTTTCCTGTAATTGTCTTTTTCTTCTTGTTGCTAAATGTCTATACTACTGTCCTTTAAGCTACCAGAAAGGATTTTGTCACAATGTTCTACACTGTGTGTGGAATCCAGGACAGTTACAAAATACGCAAAAGCAAAGTGAGAGGCAGAGATAGTCACGCATGAAATTATAGTAAGCCTATTCTTTTATTCAAGGGTACACACTGATGATTGTGGACGTCAAGGGTTTCCATGCCAACCCTCAATGCACCTCTGGTGAGGAGGATATTTCTACAATGTGCAGTTGTTGCTATATTTCTGCTCTATCATTTTTCAAAGGTTTCAAAACGTGTCATAAAATATTATTGGGTCAGGGAACCGGGCAGGCCACCAGATGGTTGCAAATGATTTATTTCCCTGATTTCAGACTTCTGAAGAAAGAGTGTAGGAAGAAAGCAGGTCCTTATCTCAGAGCTTAGAGAATATGGAAGATAAAGGGGCCTTGAAGTCTGTCTGTTACAGTCACTCTTAATTTAAAAGCCTGTTCCACAGCACCTGTTGACATGGCTATCCGACCTTGACTTTAATATTTTTAGCAATGAGACACTGGCTTACAAGATAGCCTGTCTCATGATTGGACAGATTTTGATGAACAAGGTCTTCCTTCCATTGATGCAAAATGTCCTTCCTGTAACTTCTGGCCCTTGGTGCAATGCTGCGTGTGCTTCGTTCCTGATCTGAATTAGAAATTTTGAGATATTCGAAGACATCTAATACGTTTTCCCTTCTTTTCGCCAACTTCAGAAGAATCCTGTCCAAGCCTCCAGTTCTTAGTCACTCATTTCACCATTTAAACACTCATTTTGCAGGCGGATGATCTCAGAATGCTTATTTTTTAATTATGGACCTAATCGTACTTGAGCCATAAAGCTACTAAATGATCCCCTTTTGAAAGTCAATTATGCATATAACTGTACTGTTATCATCACTAATATCAGCATCAGTTGCTCCTTGTAAAATTCAAAAGCAGATTGCTCTGATACAACCAACCTAACCAGAGGTCTGTGTCTGAAATCAATTTACAGTTGTCCACATCAGCTGACTATTGAAAGTGTTTAAATTAATCTGGGTTATCATTTAGCACATGTACAACAATGTGGCTTCCTCCAATCTTTTTCCATTAGGCAGTATAGAAAGAAACCATCAGCAGAAAGAATCCCATTACAGAGCATTAGAAAGCACAGTCTAAGCCACTCCGGGAAAAGTGAATTGAGTTTTACCAGAAGAAAATTATATAAAATATAAAAATGAATAATTTTCAGCTAAATAAAGTAAAAATGAAGAGAGATGATCCGCATTCAGATTCTGAAGAGGTGTACGGTGGTACTAGGATCTCAGCCATTCTTCTAACACATCATTAGCACCAAGGCAGAAACTCACCCACAGTGCTAGAAGCACTGACTTTCAATGTTGGCTTGCTGTTTCTCAGAACTAGCCAATGAGCAAATTTATACTAGGAACACTGATAGGATTCAACACACACACTCACATTCTGTAACCACCTATTCTTTTAATGAATAAGAGTAAGTTATAATGTTATAAAAATCTCCACAGTTGTTTCCATTTAACACTTGCAGAAGTATTGAGTCCTGTGTTTTGTAGCATAAAATATCATGGCTTGGCCCCGGCATAGTCTCACAAGAGACAGCTATATCTGGGTCCTTTCAGGAAAATCTTGCTAGTGTATGCAATGGTATCAGCATTTGGAAGCTGATTGTGGGGAAGTGGATGATCACAGTCAGCTATTGGATGGATCACAGGGCCCCCAATGGAGGAGCTAGAGAAAGTACCCAAGGAGCTAAAGGGGTCTGCAACCCTATAGGTAGAACAACAATATGAACTAACCAGTACCCCCCCAGAGCTTGTGTCTCTATCTGCATATGTATCATAAGATGGCCTAGTCGGCCATCATTGGGAAGAGAGACCCCTTGGTCTTGCAAACTTTATATGCCTCAGTACAGGGGAACGCCAGAGCCAAGAAGTGGGAATGGGTGGGTGGGGGAGTGGGTGGGGGAGGGTGTGGGGGACTTTTGGGATAGCATTGGAAATGTAAATGAAATAAATACCTAATAAAAAAACTCACGGCTTGCTTGCACTTGCTCATGTTCTACAATATCCACTAGACAACAGAGATGTCGGCCTTTCACTGAGGAAACTGGAAACTCTGACTCTACCATGTTGTGTTGAGTTAACTGTATCTGATGCATCCTTTGTGTTACTGAAGCCAAATGCATCATAACATGTTCAAAGAAAGAAAAGCCAAGCTATTGGATTCAGAGTCTTCAGTACTGTGAGGAATTTCAGTACACATTTTTATTATCTTTTAAAATAAGCAAGCTGGGCTATTCAGTTGTTTCGACAATTCTGGTTATAGGTTACGCTGTGTGTGTCCTCACAAAATTTATGTTTAATCTATTTTCCTCACGGCTCTGATTTTATAACAACTGGGTTGTTGAAGATGTAATGAAGCGATGATGAACCCAAACTGCAGAACACTGGGCTCCAAGGTGACCTGTCTGGGGACATTTGGAGACAGAAACACACATGGAAAATACCATACGAAGAGAAAAACAGACCGTTAAAACATTTCTACAAGAAATGGGAGGAGAGGCAGTCAATGAGCCCTTCCTCCCAGCCTTTGAAGGAGCTGACCTGACCTTGTAAGCATAGAGATCTTGAATTTCCACTCTGTCAAACTGCAAACCTGTTTCTGTTGTGGAAGCCACTCAGCTTGCAACGTTCAGATTAATTCATATCAGATAGTGTGCAGGATAAAGTGTGTATCTCTACTACTGACTTTGTAAGGCAGCCTTTAAAAAAAAAAGTGGACAAGTATGTGTGTGTGTGGGGGGAGGTATATTCTCCTAAGGCACATAAAAGGCATCTATTTTAAAAGTCCTGAGGTGCAGTGGGAGAGATGGCTCAGCGGGTACTTATTTGTTATACAAACATTAGAGCCTGAGTTCAAATCCCCAGCACCCACAGAAATTCTGGGCATAGCAGCACACATCTGCACTCCCAGTACTTGAGTTAGGAGAGACAGATAGATGCCAGAGGCTTGCTTGCCAACCAGCCTAGGCAAGACAGCAAGCTCCAGGTTCAGTGAGACTCTAGCTCAAAATCCAACGCAAGCAATGGAGGAAGACAACTAAAGTCTACCTCTGCCTCTATATGCACACATTTAGTGCATGTGTGCCTGGATGTATATACACAGTTCATACTCACACTCTCGCACATGCACACACACACACATGCACATGTTATTACTACAAACATATCGTAGAAACATATTCTTATTCTATTATAAGCACTCTAAATATTTAGGTTAAGCCCAAAGTGTTCAGCAGTGTTCCATGAGTACACGTCCACAGGTAGGAATATAGTTAGTGAAATTGAAGAAATGATTTTTTTTTTTTTTGGTTTTTCAAGACAGGGTTTCTCTGTGTAGCCCTGGATGTCCTGGAACTCATTTTGTAGACCAGGCTGGCCTCAAACTCAGAAATCCGCCTGCCTCTACCTCCTGAGTGCTGGGTGTGCACCACCATGCTCGGTTTAAGAAATGAAAATTTAAGTACTCAATCTAATTTAATGAAAATAATCACACTTAGCCAGTGGCTACTGTAACTTACAGCAAAACTTTAATTAACTTGTGTGTGTGTGCCTCATTTTAGGTGTATACATGTGTGTGCAGGAGCCTATAGAGATCAGAGGAGGTGCCAAATCCCTTGGAACTAGAGTTAAAGGTGGAGTTATAGTTTTTAGACACAAAGTGAGCATTAGGAGCTAAACCCCAGTTCTCTGTAAGAGCAGTAAGTAATGTTTTTAACCATTTCACTGAGCCATCTCTGTAGCCCAGCTTACAGTTAAACTTTACATTTTTAACTTGAGACTGGTATCCCATTACTCACTGTGAAACCCCTAAGGTCAAAGGCACATAAGAACTACTACGAAATAGCAACTGAGTTCTGGAAGAATGCACAATAAGTGAATTTGGGGGGCACAAAGTGGTTGATTTTTAAACCCAGTAAAATGTTTCAGCAAACTAAAACTGAGATTGCTGGTTACTACCAGCAGGGGGAACCAGAGAGCAGCTCACATAATTTTCTCAGGAGAGTTTCTTCTCTCTTACGTCAAGGCCCTAAACCAGTCTGCCCAGGCTTCCCGCACAGAACCTGTTAGCTGCATGATCTGCACGTGCCTATTTTCAAGAGCTCTAGAAGAGCACAATAGGATCCGACTGTAGGCGTTAAAGTGTAAAATCTAATTAATGAGAATGGTTATTTAAAAAAAAAAAGGTAAAATTCAATTAATGATAGAACTGGGTCTTTCCCACTCCTGTTTGTTGAAATATGGTTATTGTGATTTTTCACTTTTTAAAAAAATCATATATCAGAGATAAAAGAAAAATAAGGTCTAATGATTTACACAAGTGGAAATTTAATCAGCCTAGGGTTGAAGAGTGTTTGGGGATGTTTGTCCAGGGTACGATGCCCACACATGGTCTTACCTCTTGGTACAGGTCACTGAGATCTTCCTGGTGAGCCTGCTTGGAGCAGCCTGGGAACTCCCTGACACAGCAGGAGTCGGGAGGCCAGTCCATTTCTGTCATTTCCAACCAGTCAGTGAAGTACACCACTCCACAGCACTTAAACTGGAACAGAATCACCAGTCACACTTAGAAACGACACAGAACAGCTTTTGTTTAACCTAATAGAAATAAGAGAGCTGATGTCTTAAATGTTTGTACTGAGTAAAACATCTCGTATCAGCCTGAGATGTCTGTGCATTCTATCTTGAGGATGAAAACATCATACAGGAACATCAAACTCACCATTCCATAATGGAACAGTTCTGAACTGTGACACCCACCCCTCCTAAAAGCAAGACTGTGTCACAGTCTCCAACTTCAAGATGTTTTGCAGAAGATCGCAGTGATGAAAGAATTGGCAACCATACTTACAAATTCAATAGCTAGTCTTTCATTATCATTAACTTCTAGTCAGTAGGGAGTAGCTAACCATTTTGCTTATTATCTATTCACTAGTATAACTAAAAGTTCAACTATTGTGATGAAAGTTTCCACAAATTCTATGGAAAACAAAACAACTTGTTGACCGAAACTCACATCTCAAAAGTAGCCAGCCAGTCTTGGTTTCCTTAATCAAGGCAAAAATTCTGTAAATAGATATCTGTCTGACTTATTATTATCCAGGGGAGTGATATTCCTGATAAGCTAGCATATTATATCATTATAATCTCAGAAAAATAATGGTGTGCCTAGCTTGAATGTAGCTGAACTTGAGAATGTGAGCTTGTCTTGCTCTAAGCCTTGTTAAGAAGAACGCTTTCGGTTGTGCTTCACCAAAGATTATCAGAAACGCTGATGAAAGCTTACAAACAGGGCTTGAAGGCATGTGCAGACTGGATTTAGAAAAAGCAACTGTGATCAGGACAGCTTTGCCCTTGGATAACAGAGAAATCCTCTTCTATATAGGCGGAAGGAAGGAATATGGGCAGTCACGGAGAAGAACCCTGCCAAGAGGGATGGTTATGCAAATTACTTAGCCCAGGAGACCAATCTGTGCTCAAGATTAACACTGAATCATAAAATATCACAATCCAGCGCCATTTCAAAGCTTAACCAAAACCAACTTGGAAGGATTCCGAATTCCTCATGCAACAGCAAGCGAGGAAAATGCTCAGTGTGCTTGGGACATTTCCACTCACTTGCCTAAAACGCTTATGAGTTAAAGAGCTTATGATTTGAAAGGAAAGCGGTATCACAAAAGCACCTTGAGTGATAAGCTGTTAATACTGAGAGTTCTGAGAAACTTATAAGACATTTTCCGTATTGTTTAGAAAGCGTGGGTGCACCACAAACATCACAACTACGCAACATCGTAGCACCACAAGGTTAACATAAACTTCGGAGATTCTGACACAAAGCACTGGGGGTCCTGAAAATAAAGCGCATCTTTAAAGACTCCGCTTTCTAAATATTTTAAACGATGGCATTTTGAGGTCACTATTTGAAAAGTCTTTGACCCAGAGAAAACTGTCTTTCCCCATTTCTTAGAGGGGCAAGCCTTTCCAAGCGGCAAGCCAGGGCCATTCTCAGAGCACCCTACTTCCAGTCACAATGGAGCAGCCCATTTATCTGGCTTTGTCAGGAAATGAAGACTTCCATAGCAGTAGCTTTTCCAAATAACTTGAACATGCTGTGTTCAGTGCCAACATTGTTAAAGAGCTGCTGACATCCGTTCTTTCCTACGCAGTTGTTTCAGAGCCTATCCACAGAGGACAGTGGATCTGTACGGAGGCTTTCTGAACCTCCTGAAGGTGAACTCAGTATTACACCAGCTCAAGTCTGTGCTCTGTCACTACCTGCCAAGACAACAGATTCATTCCAAGGTAGCTCTGCTCCAAGCTGATGCTATGTTAAGCTCTAGAAAACACAATAGAATCATTATTTTTACATGTAAATAAACTGAGCCCCTCAATAGGTGAAGGGACTTTCTGATTGGTCAGTAAATGGCAGCAACTGTGATTCCAAAGGTTATACAAGTGCTACCATTAAATAAATATGGTTTTATTGATTAATGTTGTTTAAAATAAGGTATTAGGAAGTGTCACTAAGAATTATGCAAGATCCATTCAGTTACAGCCCATGTGCAGGATCACAACAAATGAGTTCCAACGGCTCGTTTATTGTAGAAGAGAAAAAGTGTCCTAGGCTGAGTTGTCTCTCCCATTCTAAATTTTTATGTTAAAATTCTAACCCCTATACTTCAGAATGAGATTGTTCATGTCAAGAGAGCCACTGGAAAGGTAACTAATTTAAAATAGGGTCAACAGCATGGGCTTAATCAGGTATGAATAATATCCTTATAGGAAGAGGAAATTAAACATGGACACATATAAAGACAAGACAATGGGAAGACGACATGGGACGAAGGCTTTTACATGCCAAAGGGAGAGGCTTCAAAGGGCAGCAACATTGACACTCTTGAACATTCGGCCTCCAGAAAAGTGAGTAGACACTTGTCCTGAGTGACCACGTGTGTGACACTTCAGTGTGGCAGTCCTGCCAGACTAATAAAGGGCTTTGAATGCCTTCTGGATATTTGGATGGATTTGCCACTCTTTTTATGCAAACTAGAATTGTGAGGTAAGAGAGAATATTTCAAGTGAAGCCAGGATATAGATAGCATTTGTAGCACTTGTATATGGTCCATGGAGGTGGAACACTGAAAGAAGGAAAAAGGGCTCACTATTTCTCAACCTGGGTTATCACACTTTGCATTCTAAGTTCCAGAAAATAAAGATTCTGGGAGCTCTAGCAGGGGCAGTTCCTGAACACAGCTTACTATAAATGCCCTGGTGCTTCACACGTCTTTTCATTGTGTTGTTTTCAGTCTAATTGTGCAACAAACAAACAAAGTCAGGAAGCAACGGAATAACAGGAAATCTGTGTGACACTGATAATTTCACCATCTCAGCAAGAGTGGCACAAAGCCAGGTTTGGAGACTGCCCTAGACTTAAACCTCTGCCATGAGCATAGGCAGAGCAGAATGAGTAGCTAGCTGGCTATCTAGTGAGATACTCCTTCTCAAACACGTCCTGGTCCAGAGCTTGAGAAAGGAAGGCAAGCTAAGATGCTTAACTTAGTCTCCTAGGGATGCCATTCCATTCACAAGGAAAAAACTTAGGAGAACTGGTCTGAGGCAAAATCGATGATTAACCTCAAGTCACTAGATTTCCACTTGAGATTCTTGGATGAAATGTAAAACAGTTTGGAACAAAAGTATGTCATGTAATGTCACTATTAATAAGCATATGATAAATGAGTCCAAGCTGATGATCCCATTCACTCTTTTTGACACTCCATGAAGTGAGCACGTGTATTGGTCCTATTTCATAGGCATGGAAACTGAGGCTTACGGAGATAAGTGAACTGATACTAGGTAACAGAGCTAGCATTTGAACCAAGGACAACCTGACTTAAAAAAAAAAAATGTTCATACTATCTAAATTCCCAGTGGGGGAAAAAAACTTTTAAAATGTTAAAGTAATGCTTAAAACATGGGACATGGGTATCTCTAAAAGTAGAAAATTATCATAAAAGAGAGAGATCTAAGTAAAACTTTGGATATTTATTAAATAGTCATTAAATAGAAACTTGAGAGTAGCTCACCCACACTTCTAAACAAGCTTATGTAGGCTAGAAGAAATGAGGAGGAGAGATGTATGTGAGACGAAAAGACACACATGGAGTGACTCAAGGCATGCTGGGAAAAACCTGCACCAGTGGTCTACACAGACTTGAGTGACTCAAGGCATGCTGGGGGAAAAAAAATGTCCCAGTGATGTCTACACAGGCTTGAGTGACTCAAGGCATGCTAGAGAAAAAAAACAAAACAAAACAACTGCACCAGTGATGACTATGCAGGCTTCAGGTTTCCATTCAGATAAATGATCAAAACCAAAGCTTTGAACGCCTGTTTTGACAAGCTGCCACTTATTCTATACTTTCTACCTCCAGGAACAACAGCACTTACCTCTCTTTGAAAATAATTCCAAGCGTGCGTAAGCCATCTATACCTCGGTAAGCCGTAATTTGTCATTCTGGCTTTCAAAGTAACCATATCTGACCACTGTACTGGCACCTGGAGATGAAACGCAAATGATCAACACACAAGCACAAACCAGCCAGGCAAAAGCTCACTCACATACGAAAATCTTGAGCACACCGACAACGCTCATACCACACAAAATACAGACTGGATTAAAGTTGGCAAATACTATTTCAGTTTATACTTGCCTATGAATTCAGCTCAGGTGAATAAACCTGACACTGAAGAAACTGATGTGGGAATTAAGAACTAGGATACAGAAAGGGGATATGCGTGTATAAGCCTCAAAAACCTAAGATAAGGGTAATTTTGAAATCTAATTGAAAATGGTAATATCAGGCTGGGCAGATGGCTCAGTGTCTAAGAATATCTGCTGCACAGTGTAAGGACCTGGGCTCAGATTCCCATCAAAAGGAAAAGGCTCAATATGGCCTATAACCCCAGCACTGCAGGAGGAAGGAAAAAGGGCAGAGACCAGAGGGTCACAGGTGCTTAAGGGTACCAACCTAGCAGAAAATGCCAATCTCTAGCTTCAATGAGAGATGCTGTCTCAGAGGAATAAGGCAGGGATCAAGATACCAGTTCTGCTCAGATCCCCACATCTGAGCATGTGTGTGTGTGTGTACATATACATATATATGTAGATGATATGAACACATATGCACACAGCATACATAGGCAAGGAAGTTTTGATTAAAAATTAAATTTAAAAATAGTAATAGTGGCTGAGAGTCAAATATAGGTGGATCTGTGTAAATTCAAGGTCAGCCTGGTCTACAAAGCAAGTTCTAGGACAGTCAGAGCTGTCTCAGGAAAAAAAAAAAAATTAAGGTCAGTAGAAGTAAGTTAAAAAAATTTCTTAGCCACAGAAATCTCCTATTTTATTTCATTTCTAGGTAGTTGTTGGTTCTTTTGTTTTGTTTTTAATTTTTGGTTTTGGTTTTGGTTTGGTTTGTTTGGTTTGGTTCACTTGAAAATACATAATGCAAAAAAATTTAGCAAGTTCATTGTGAATACATTCTATTCATATGGTTTAGTAACATTCAGAAAACCAGCCAAAGTTCAAGCTACCCACTATAAATTATTATTAACTTATATCCGTTAGGGCATAAAGTGAATGGAACTAAAATAAATTCTCAAGAAATATGTCATCTGAACCCATTAATATTATGGACAGATTTTTTAAACTGGAGTGCTGGATAGGAGGTGAGTGTGGAGAAACAAGAAACAGCATGAGGGAACAGACAGATGTCAAGCCTCTTGACTTAGTTAATAGAATTTTTTTTTTACTAAATTTTTGCTTTCCAAAACAAACACTGGCTGTTTCTTCACTGTGGCCACCATCAATCTGAAACCAAATGTGGCAAGAAAACAGAGGCCCATTGAGGTCCTGGCTCCACACACTGGGCTCTGGCCAGGAAGCAGAGCACACAGTGAAGGGCTTGCTTGCATGAACCCGCTTAAAGCACAAAGCGCATTCTATGTAAAGGTTGGATTCTGCGAAACTTGGCAGATAATAAACTTTAACGACACTTTTCTCTTACATTGTTATTAGTACAGAAGCAATAAAAGTCTTAGGACTTTTCTCATTCTGCAAGGCTGCTTTCCAAATTTCACTTTTAAATGGCCCTTCCTTCTTTGCTCCTGGTGATGTAATGGGGAAGATTTACACAAGCAAAAACAATGACGTGTGCCCAATGGTGTGTGCCCGTGGCTGAAATGGCAGTGCGTGTGCGTTCACTCAGTGCCCCAGGAGCTGAAGCCACTGGGGACAGGACAAGGGAACCGGAACAGGGACCAAGCAAATGTAGGTTCCGTTGTCTTCTTATGCTTCCTAGAATCAAGGCATCTCCTGTCAAGAGACTAAATTAACTCATCCTAAGCTTCCCACAGCTTTATCAAATATTTACAATGTACCAGCAAGGCATATACTTCATAACCCAACGAGAAAATCCATAGAACAAATGGGATGTGGAGCTTCACGAAAATACCACAGCACTCCGATGGTGAGACGTGCCAGCCATGAAGGCAAGAAGAACTGCCATGAATTTGAAGACGCACTGCACTCCATAGTGCATTCTAAGCTAGCTTGGGCTATGAAGTAAGATCCTGTCTCTAAATTAAGTAAATAAAAGAATCCATAGAAAGTCACTCATTTCCTAAAACGTTTTCATCACCAAATAGCACACAACCAAAAGCTGAGGTTAAAACGGATCAGGAGTTATTTATATGATTGATTCTTCTGTTGTTTGTATGCCAGGATGTAGGTCATTTTTCAAAACCAAAAGCAGGGTAAATTCCTTACAGTTAAAGCAAAAATCTGGGCCCCACTACCTATTTTTATCTTCTAATATATAAAGTTTGTAGGGATAACATGAAAATATAACTGAAAGAAAGCAAGACAGTTCCAGTTTAAGGGGAAGTCGTCATTATTGTTTTGTTTTGTTTTGTTTTTCTTTTTTCACATACATTCTTGATTTTATATTGAGCTCTGGAGGACCTTCCCTGACCCTTCACCTTCTCTCAGATTCTGTCTTCCTCCTTGACCTCTCCCAGGTGGAACTATGAATTTCTTCACAGAGCTGTGAACGCTAGCGCAGCGGGCACAGGTAAACTGCAATAGGCAGAGCCCACATTCATCTGCAGTAGCCACTGAATACACCCAGTCTCAAAACACTCCAGCTTCACCACAAAATCTTTAATATCTATACTGACAACAGAAATAACTTCAACTGTATTACACAAGTGCCGAATGGTCTGCTTATCTCGGACACAAATACTTTTTAACTGCTTAAAATTCACCAGGAACTCCTCAGGTGCACAGGCCCCACCTTTTCCCATTGTTCTAACTGAGCACATCTGAGCTGAGGAATGCCCATGATTAAGAATCACTTTGACAGCCTCCCCAAAAGGCCCAAGGGCAAAAAATGTTGAAAAGCACCATTTTGAGGAAACCTAGTGAGTCTGTAAGGCACTGACACCAGCTAACATTCACAGACATGCGAAGGAATGCCATTCCACACTGAGAACAACTGTAGTAACTTCACCACTGAAGTGAACAAACCCAGCAATAGCCAGCACAAGCAAGGGCCAGGGTGGGATGCCGGGAGGGGGAGAATTGACAAATGACAGAGCAATTGGTAGAAGGGACCTGGAAAACTCCTTTTTCCGCTCTAAGGAAGCTATGAAAGTTTCTCTAGTGGGTTCAATGGTCAAAATAAGAGGGAAACGGCTGATCTCCTGTTTTCAAGCAGTCAGGTCTCAAGCTTTTACACCAAGGTGAGCACACAGCAAGCCTTCAAATGCGTTCCGCAAAGGGCAGTGTGGCTCCACTTGTTGAAAACAGTGGCTTCCTCTTCACCTATTTCAGCTGTGGCCAGCAAGGGTGGGGGCTAAAAGGGGTACTGCAGCACTGGCATGGCAGTGAGCACATGCCAAAGTCCTCATTACTAACTCAAAAGCTGGGATCATTCTCTTAGGTTAGTCTCAGTCCATGATGTCCACACTTAGGAATGAAACATGTATCACAGTATCACAAGATAAAGATTTTAAATTATGACTTGAAAATGTATATGTATATGCATACATATATTTACATACACATACACATATATATATATAATTTTTTCAGAAATAGTGGGAATGTTCACCTTATTGTGTAATGTGTTCATGCAAAGTAACAACCATGTAGCACAGTCACTCTCCAGAGTCTGACTCCAAGGTCAACCTGGATGTTGTTCCAGACTTTGACTGTGTCCCCCTGGGAACTCACCATAACCTCCTGCTCGTATGTCCACACACCACAAGCCAGTTCTACACAGAAGATGACGAGTAAAGTTCCGAAGTACTGCAGAAAGAGAGAGGGAGCCGTTAACACAAAACCACTAAAGGCAAATGTTACTAGGGCTTGTGTTTACCTACGATACGAAGACAGGGCTCCTCTTCAGAGAGCTCTGAGCCTACAGCCAGCTACAGATAACCATCAGGACCCACCTAAATGGGCAGGTATTTTGACATTAGTCAGCAGCTAGGGTAAATCTTTTACAAATACCAATCGTTTTATCGACCTGAGTAATAACTGATATAGTATAATTTAATAAAGCTGTATCAAGTTCTCTGAAAAGTTATGGCTAGTTCCTCTTAAAGAGGATGAGGTGAGATCTGCGAGGTCAGGGTTTCACCTGGTGCATATTTTTTTTTTCACTTTCTTCTTGGCAAGGAGGGGGGTGCTTCTTTACCTTTGTAAAAAGGACAACCTAGAAAAAAATGTCAACTACTCATGCTAAATGAAGTTGAACAGTGGGTCTCAACTGTGGGAAGCGGCCCTTGAGAGGCCTTCAAGGGCAAACAGGTAACAAAACTGACTGCGGTATTGAAAACACAAATAAAAGAGTCAGTATTCCTGAACAGCAAGAAGACCTTCGACAAAGAGATTAGAGAAGGTTAGGCAGATAAAAATGATGTAAACAAAAAGCACAGAGTAGGTCAGTAGTAATGCAAAGCATCAAGGAAGACTAGGACACACCGGAAGAGGAATGACAGACCAAAATTGAAAGGCAAACTAAAGCCGGAACCCTGGAGCACACCAGATGACCTACTAATGGACTTTAAATACATCACGCAGGCAGTAAGGTGGCGTCTCTCAATGTATCTGCATAAGAGAAAGACGTGGTGGGTTAAATAATGTCAGGATGATAATTAATTTGAAAGAGAAGGGCTGAGGGGTGAGTTAAAAAGCTTAGAAGGCAGCAAAGAGGGGGTTTGCTGTAGACCTGACTTTATGTGGTAGTCTTGCTAACAAATAGGAAACAATGCCTTCTAGCAGTTCAGCAAAAGACCCTGGACCAGCTGGATTGATAGATGGAGAGAGAAAGATGTATCTCCCTAAAGCAGAGAAATAGGATGGAGTAACTAACACCCCTGTGGAAGGACAGACAAAAACACGAACTTTATTTGAAATATATAAAAACACATTCCAGTAGAAGTATTAACCTCAGAACTCAGGTACCTGAGAGTGGAACTGGAAATTATTCTTTTATTAGAAACAGAGTAACTTTTGAATAATGTTCTATTTCTATTTCTCAACCTCCTAACTTAATCTAGAGTCTCCTGAAACAGTAAGATCCAATTGGACACACACACACACACACACACACACACACACACACACACACGAAGAAGTAAGTGTAACAGGTAGGTGACGTGACTTAAGGATGCGCCCAGTAAATTTCATGGACCAGAGTTTTTCAGCATCTGTTCTGTGTGTTCTTCCTTACCACCCCCATGGAAGGAGTCAACTTTACAAAAAGAAGCAAGCAGTGAAAACCAGGGGAAGATTGGGCTTCTAAGAAGTTCCCTCCTCTGATTCCAGCAGGAATAGAACAAAACTGAGCTAGCTCATGAGTCTTCTACTCCCTGTGCAGTATGAGATTGGGAGGTAGTACTGGATTGTGGTACCTCGGATTACCTCCTTGCTTCCAGTCAAAGCTCTGTGAAGAGCAGTCACCTAAATGTGTTCTTCACCACAGGGTGCTTGATAAATTCTCGTCACGCAAAATAATAAGCGAAAACAGCAGAAATGAATTGATAGTGGTTAGAGTTTGCACGGGCCGTAATCTTGAAAGAACCTCTTAATAAAAGTGATCTTTAAGAGGAAGTAAAGCTTCGGGCATTCTAGAGAAGGCAGTCATGGGAGAGGAAGCGCTAAATATAAAGGCACATCGTGGATGAGTGAGTTAATCAAAACTCAGCATAACGAGAGCGCAGATGCGGTAAATGCAGACGCCAGACAGTGTTCTGAGGTACAATGGGCTGGGAAAGGAGTTTGCATTTTATTCTAAGTGTGATGAAACCATTAATGGCTGACATGATCTAATGCACACTCTGAAAACATGTCTGGCTGTTTTACCTACAGAAAAACAAGGTCATGAGGTTTACATAAAGGACACCCAAACTAGGATGGGAGTGGAGACAGAAAAAGGAGTTGCCTGACACAGGACAGTTGACTGACCAAGACAGGTTTAGAATCTTTGTTCAAAGTTTGTCAAAAAGAGAAGAGCAATCGAAAGTGTAGACAATGGTCGTTTTCTATTTCTGTGAAATATTCCTTATGACTTACAAATAGAAATCACCGCTAGTAGTTTCAACCTGCTTCCTTCATCTTTCTTTCACTAAATCAAAAACCACAACAGCATAATCTCTAAGTAACACAGCTTAGAAAAAGAAGTGGTTCAAAAGATAAGTGGTATTGGCTAAGGGGCTCCCAGTTCACCAGGCACTGCTACTTCCAGCACATGTAATACAGACACAGACATGCTCAGCTTCAAGATCCAGATCTCATCCCTAAGTATTATTTCTAGGACTGAACTGAATGAGGCTTTTCAGCCTTGAAAGGCCAACCAGGAGAAATGTGCTGGTCGACGTATTCCACGTCAGTTTCTCTCGGCATTCTCCTCATGCTTAAGAAACACCTCACCATGAAAAATGTGTTCACTACTGTATGACAAAACTCTCAAATGTGGAGTAGTTTTCCGCTTAACCTGTGTTCTTGCCTCGGATAAGAAGAGATGCCAGGAAGCACTGAGACTCCAGAGAAAATTACACTATGGGATAGCTTAACCTGAACTCTTGAAAATGGATGTCCACACACAATAACAACCAGAGAAGTACTTAAAAAGCAAGATATCACTAAAAGCCAACACGGACAGGGTGGTGCCTGTGTGGGCTGAATAAGAAGAGGAAATATCCTGACTCCATCTCTGACTCCATCTTCTGGACTGAGCTTATAGTCTTTGTAATTACAGCTGATTTATCATTCTCATTCCCTGCCTTGTAGAGTCACTGGTGAGTCCTGGGAAAGGTCCCAGGACCTGGTCATAGGCACTAAATCAGATGTATGTAATATGTCTAATACACAAGCAACTTCAAAGCCTATAGATCTAAATGACATTTCTATAACAACAGATATAACAATCAGGCCTAGTTTCTTTATATTGTTGTTAGTGTGTGTGTGTGTGTGTGTGTGTGTGTGTGTGTGTGTGTGTGTGTGTGTGTGCATGCATGTGTGTGTGGTATGCACATGCCTGGGTGTATGCAGGTGACCATGGCACCCATTTGAAAGTGTGTCAGTCTCCCTGGAACCGGAGTAATAGGTAGTTATGAGTGGTGTAGGGAACTGAACCCCTGGCCCTCTTCAAAGACAGTGCTCTTACTAGTTGAGCCATCTCGACAACTCCAGCATCCAGTTTCTTAAAAGGACCATTATAGTGAGTTGCCATCATCATTGCTTAAACATCAACAGTCATGCCTATGAAATGCATATATTTCAAGACAGGCTCTCATTCCAAGACTCAAAGCTGATTGTTGACCACAGGACATGGTAAATTCCATATGGCTTGGCCATTCTTTTAACTCTGGAAAATTCCAGTGGTTTCATCTGATACAAGTTATCCCCATGGGAAAAAAAATCACTTTGCCTTTATCCAATTAACACTCAGGAAGACTTGACTTAACTACCCTTGAAGTTAAAAATATGCCAATTTACATTTTCAAGCTTTCTTGAAGAAAACTAAAGGTTTAATTTAATTAAATATTTTTATATATTTTTATTAGATATTTTCCTTATTTACATTTAAATGCTATCCCGAAAGTTCCCTATACCCTCCCCACGCCCTGCTCCCCTACCCACCCAATCCCACTTCTTGGCCCTGGTGTTCCCCCGTACTGGGGCATATAAAATTTGCAAGACCAAGGGGCCTCTCTTCCCAATGATGGCCGACTAGGCCATCTTCTGCTACATATGCAGCTAGAGACACGAGCGCCTGGGGTACTGGTTAGTTCATATTGTTGTTCCACTTATAGGGTTGCAGACCCCTTCAGCTCTTTGGGTACTTTCTCAAGCTCCTCCATTGGGGGCCTTATGTTCCATCCTGTAGATGAAAGTGAGCATCCACTTCTGTATTTGCCAGGCACTGGCATAGCCTCACTCAAGTCAGCTATATCAGGGTCCTTTCAGCAAAATCTTGCTGGTAAGCAATAGTGTCTGGGTTTGGTGGCTGATTATGGGATGGATTCCCCGGTGGGGTAGTCTCTGGCTGGTCCATCCCTTCGTCTTAGCTCCAAACTTTGTCTCTGTAACTCCTTCCGTGGGTGTTTTGTTCCCTATTCTAAGGAGGAATGAAGTATCCACACTTTGGTCTTCATTCATCTTGATTTTCTTGTGTTTTGCAAATTGTATCTTGGGTATTCTAAGTTTCTGGGCTAATATCCACTTATCAGTGAGTGCATATCAAGTGACATCTTTTGTGAAAAGGGTTACCTTACTAAGGATGATATCCTTCAGATACATCCATTTGAACAAGAATTTCATAAATTCATTGTTTTTAATATCAGAATAGTACTCCATAGTGTAAATGTACCACATTTTCTGCATCCATTCCTCTGTTGAGGGACATCTGTGTTCTTTCCAGCTTCTGGCTATTATAAATAAGGCTGCTATGAACATAGTGGAGCATGCGTCCTTACCAGTTGGAGCATCTTTAGGGTATATGCCCAGGAAAGGTATTGCTGGATCTTCCGGTAGTACTATGTCCAATTTTCTGAGGAACTGCCAGACTGATTTCCAGAGTGGTTGTACAAGCTTGCAGTCCCACCAGCAATGGAGGAGTGTTCATCTTTTTCCACATCCTCGCCAGCATCTACAGTCACCTGAATTTTTTATCTTAGCCATTGTGACTGGAGTGAAGTGGAATCTCAAGGTTGTTTTGATTTGCATTTCCCTGATGATTAAGGATGTTGAACATTTTTTTCAGGTGCTTCTCAACCCTTCAGTATTCCTCATTTGAGAATTCTTTGTTTAGCTCTGTACCACATTTTTAATGGGGTTATTTGAAATTCTGGAGTCCAGCTTCCTGAGCTCTTTGTATATATTGGATATTAGTCCCCTATCAGATTTAGGATTGGTAAAAATCTTTTCCCAATCTGTTGGTGGCCTTTTTGTCTTATTGACAATGTTTTTTGCCTTACAGAAGCTTTGCAATTTCATGAGGTCCCATTTGTCAATTCTTGATCTTACAGCATTAGTCACTGCTATTCTGTTTACGAATTTTTTCCAAGTGCCCATATCTTCGGGACTTTTCCCCCACTTTCTCCTCTATAAATTTCAGTGTCTCTGGTTTTATGTGGAGTTCTTTGGTCCACTTAGACTTGACCTTTGTACAAGGAGATAAGAATGGCTCAATTCGCATTCTTCTACATGATAACTGCCAGTTGTACCAGCACCATTTGTTGAAAATGCTGTCTTTTTTCCACTGGATAGTTGTAGCTCCCTTGTTAAAGATCAAGTGACCATAGGTGTGTGGATTCATTTCTGGGTCTTCAATTCCATTCCATTGATCTACCTGTCTGTCGCTGCACCAGTACCATGCAGTTTTTTATTGCAATTGCTCTGTAGTAGAGCTTTAGGTCCGGCATGGTGATTCCACCAGAGGTTCTTTTATTGTTGAGAATAGTTTTTGCTATCCTAGGTTTTTTGTTATTCCAGATGAATTTGCAAATTGCCCTTTCTAACTCAGTGAAGAATTGAGTTGGAATTTTGATGGGGATTGCATTGAATCTCTAGATTGCTTTCAGCAGGATAGCCATTTTGACTATATTTGCTGCCAATCCATGAGCATGGGAGATCTTTCCATCTTCTGAGATCTTCTTCGATTTCTTTCTTCAGAGACTTGAAGTTCTTATCATACAGATCTTTCACTTGCTTGGTTAAAGTCACACAAAGGTATTTTATATTATTTGTGACGATTGTGATAGGTGTCATTTCCCTAATTTCTTTGTCAGCCTGTTTATTCTTTGAATAGAGGCGGCCACTGATATGTTTGAGTTAATTTTATACCCAGCCACTTTGCTGAAGTTGTCTATCAGGTTTAGGAGTTCTGTGGTGGAATTTTTGGAGTCACTTAACCATACTATCATATCATCTGCAAATAGTGATGTTTTGACTTTTTCCTTTCCAATTTGTATCCCCTTGATCTCCTTTTGTTGTTGAATTGCTCTGGCTAGGACTTCAAGTACTATATTGAATAGGTAGGGAGAAAGTGGGGAGCCTTTTCTAGTCCCTGATTTTAGTGGGCTTGCTTCGAGTTTCTCTCCATTTAGTTTGATGTTGGCTACTGGTTTGCTGTAGATTGCTTTTATTACATTTAGGTATGGGCCTTGAATTCCTGATCTTTCCAAGACTTTTATCATGAATGGGTGTTGGATTTTGTCAAATGCTTTATCAGCATCTAATGAGATGATCGCGTGTTTTTTGTCTTTGAGTTTGTTTATATAGTGAATTATGTTGACGGATTTCGTATATTAAACCATCCCTGCATCCCTGGGATGAAGCCTACTTGGTCATAATGGATGATCATTTTGATGTGTTCTAGGATTCAGTTTTTCAAGGATTTTATTGAGTATTTTTGCATCGATATTCATAAGGTAAATTGGTCTTAAGTTCTCTTTCTTTGTTGGATCTTTGTGTGGTTTAGGTATCAGAGTAATTGTGGCTTCATAGAATGAACTGGGTAGAGTACATTCTGTTTCTATTTTGTGTAAGAGTTTGAGGAGAGTTGGAATTAGGTCTTCCTTGAATGTCTGATAGAACTCTGCATTAAACCCATCTGGTCCTGGGCTTTTTTTGGTTGGGAAACTATTGATGACGGCTTCTATTTCTTTGCGGGACATGGGAGTGTTTAGACCGTTAATCTGATCCTGATTTAACTTTGGCAACTGGTATCTGTCTAAGAAGTTGTTCATTTCATCCAGGTTTTCTAGTTTTTTTGAGTATAGCCTTTTGTAGTAGGATCTGATGATGTTTTGCATTTCCTCAGGTTCTGTTGTTATGTCTCCTTTTTCATTTTTGATTTTGTTAATTAGGATACTGTCCCTGTGCCCTCTAGTTAGTCTGGCTAAGGGTTTATCTATCTTGTTGATTTTCTCAAAGAACCAGCTCCTGGTTTGGTTGATTCTTTGAATGGTTCTTTTTGTTTGCACTTGGTTGATTTCAGCCCTGAGTTTGATTATTTCCTGCCATCTATTCCTCTTGGGTGAATTTGCTTCCTTTAATTCTAGAGCTTCTAGGTGTGCTGTCAGGCTGCTAGTGTATGCTCTCTCTGGTTTCTTTTTGGAGGCACTCAGGGCTATGAGTTTTCCTCTTAGGGCTGCCTTCATTGTGTCCCATAAGTTTGGGTATGCTATTTAATTTCTTTCTTTATTTCTTCCTTGACCAAGGTATCATTGAGTAGAGTGTTGTTCAGTTTCCACATGAATGTTGCCTTTCTATTTTTTATGCTGTTATTGAAGATCAGCCTTAGTCCATGGTGATCTGACAGGATGCATGGAATAATTTCAATATCTTTGTATCTGTTGAGGCCTGTTTTGTGACTGATTATATGGCCAGTTTTGGAGTAGGTACCATCTGGTGTTGAGAAGAAGGTATATCCTTTTGTTTTAGGATAAAATGTTCTGTAGATATCTATTAAATCCATTTGTTTTATAACTTCTGTTAGCGTTCATGTGTCTCTGTTTAGTTTCTGTTTCCAGGATCTGTCCATTGGTGAGAGCTGAGTGTTGAAGTCTCCTACTATTATTGTGTGAGATGAAATGTGTGCTTTGAGTTTTACTAAAGTTTCTTTAATAAAAGTGGCTGGTCTTGCATTTGGAGCATAGATATTCAGAATTGAGAGCTCATCTTGGTAGATTTTACCTTTGATGAATATGAAGTGCTCCTCCTTGTCTTTTTTGATAACTTTGGGTTGAAAGTCAATTTCATTCGATATTAGAATGTCTACTCCAGCCTGTTTCTTCGGACCATTTGCTTAGAAAATTGTTTTCCAGACTTTCACTCTGAGGTAGTGTCTGTTGTTTTCCCTGAGGTGGGTTTCCTGTAAGCAGCAAAATGTTGGGTCCAGTTTGTGGAGCCGGTCTATTAGTCTTATGTCTTTTTATTGGGGGAGTTGAGTCCATTGATGTTAAGAGAAATTAAAGAAAATAATTGTTGCTTCCTGTTATTTTTGTTGTTAAAGTTGGGATTCTGATCTTGCGGCTGTCTTCTTTCAAGTTTGTTGAAGGATTACTTTCTTGCTTTTTCTAGGACGTGGTTTCTGTCCTTGTATTGGATTTCTTTCCTAGGGTTTCTATCTCCAGAGTTGTCTCCCTTTGGGTTTTCTTTATTGTTTCTACTTCCCTTTTTAGGTCTTGGATTGTTTTGTTCAATTCCAACACCTGTTTGGTTGTGTTTTCCTGTAATTCTTTAAGGGATTTTTGTGTTTCCTCTTTAAGAACTTCTACCTGTATAGCAGTGTTTTCCTGTGATTCTTTGAGGACTTCTACCTGTTTAGCAGTGTTCTCCTGTATTTCTTTAAGTGAGTTATTAATGCCCTTCTTAAGGTCCTCTACCAGCATCATGAGATATGATTTTGAATCCAAATCTTGCTTTTCAGTTGTGTTGGGGTAATCAGGACTGGCTGAAGTGGCAGTGTTGGGTTCTGATGATGGTGAGTGGTCTTGGTTTCTGTTGGTAAGATTCTTATGTTTGCCTTTCGCCATCTGGTAATCTCTGGTGTTAGATGTTCTTGCTGTCTCTGGCTGGAGCCTGTTCCTCCTGTGATTCTGTTAACCTCTGTCAACTGTCCTGGGAGTTGAGCTCTCTTCTGAGTCTCAGTGGTCTGAGTACTCTCTTCAGACAAGTTCTCCTCTTGCAGGTAAGGTGCACAGAGGTCTGGCTCTCAGACCTGCCTCCTGTCTGAAGATGAAGGCCTGAAAACGGGCCTGTCCCAGAAGATTGGTTGTCTCTGTGGTCTGTGTGCTCACCGGCACAGACTGGTCTCTGAGGGACCCAAGATACAAGAAGGCTCCCTCACCTGCTCTGGAGGTCAGAGCCTTCTCAGGTGGTCACCTCTTCTCTGGTGGGGAAGGTGCCCAGATGTCTGGAGCCTGAAACAGGGTGTGTCACTTCTGCTTGTCCCAGAAGCTGTGTCACTTCTGCAGTCCGCACTCTCACCTGAGCAGACTGGTCTCAGAGGGACCCTGGAACCAAGATGGCTCACTCACCTACTCTGGGGGTCAGAGCCCTCCCAGGCGGCCACCTCTCCTCTGGTGGAGAAGGTGCCAGGATGTCTGGAGCCCAAAACGGGGCCTGTTCCAGAAGCTGTGTTGCTTCTGCCTATCCCAGAAGCTGTGTCGATTCTGCAGTCTGCTTGCTCACCCTCTGCAGTCCTGTAAACATTTTTATAAACGATGATACATTCTCATGTCTGTTATTCCTTCTCTGTTACCATTACTTTAATCTGAAACATTTAGTCACCTAACTCTGAGAACACTCTGCATGTCAAATCTGTCCCGAAAAAATACAAGTCAACTGTACTTACCCTTTGCATTTCTTTTTGGTGAGATCTGATCTGAGTCTTTGACTAAGTCTCCTACTGATTGTTGTGCAGAGAACCAGTCACTATTTTAACCAAGGAGCTGAGTTTGAAGCACTGGAATGCACGGTGAGAATCTTTTTCTTCAACAGAAGGAAGTTAGCTAAGGAATCGGGCAACAGGCCAGCTTCTGCTACAGTTTAAAGAGAATGGCCATAAAACATTGCACAGCCAGACCCTGTCCATCCACACACTACAGGAGCAGGTATGCAATGTCCCACTTGGCATGGCTCTCTCACTACCTTCCCTGTGCATGTGGTTTGTCTGACGATGTTAGCATGTTACTCTGTGGAACCCAGTGCAATACCAACTGCTCTTCTCTTTCTTCCAGAATAGCCTTTATCATCCAGAATGGGGCACAGTTTCTTCCAAGACTTTATCTTTTTCTCCTGACCGTTGGAGTCCTCTCCTTTACTCTGTGTATTTGCATTTTCTTGTCTTCTGTATTTTAGCCCCCAGAGTTCTTGAACCAGTTGGCTGCCTTCTCCACAAATTATGGTGTCAGTCAGTAGCCAGGCCATCAGTTCCAGCCGGCAGGATCTTAGTCTTAAACCCCAGTGCCTAAGCAGTACCTGTCACACAGCAGGTACTCAATAAATGTCAATGCAAATAATGATCAGTTTAGTTTGCAAATTCAAAGGGCCAATTTCCACATTGCCTTAGGTTTCCTCCACCTAATTCGAACCTCCAGTTTCTTGTTAACATCTGACTGCCTTGATTTCCTTCTACACATTTAAGACTATCTTCAAAGTTAAAAGAGAGGAGACGCTGTGCCCCTTCCCATCTTCATGGGCTACCAGCAACTCAGCATTTTAAAGAAATTTTAAAGAAGAAAAAGAAAAAGAAAAGAAATTGCAGGTTTTTATAGGGAAACTCAAATTTAACTATTTCCATTACCATTTTAGTTATTTCGTAAAATTATTCAATGTAAGGTTCCTTAAATTAGCTAAAGCCCTTTATTCTAACAAACTAGAATTTGTGTTATACATGCCAGTGTTACCTTCAAAATAATGTCTAAAAAGCATCTAGTAATATGTTCAGATTTTCTGATAATAGGACATGGGAGCTGTATTGTTGCCTTTTTTGAAAATGCTATAGCAATAGAAAAACATGGACCTTGACCTAATAGACCTGGCTTCAGGTTCTAACTAATTTAACTAAGAGCTTGATATGTCTTCCACAAACCAGTAAGATTCAGTTTCCTAGTTCATAAAATTCAAATTGCTTACCAGTGGAGTACTCAGGATTCAAAGACATAATTTTCCTTTACTTTCTAGCCACTCCCTAACTGGTAGCATCTATTAATCACATATAATTGACTCTCTTAGGACACACATTATGTGTAAAATAACCAGGCTCACCTCCTGGCACATGGCCAGTATAACACCATTGTCATTATGTCATTATGATTAGAGGACAGCCATGTCAAGAATTGTTTATCCCTTAGAGATCGTTGAGTGCTGTCCCCACAGCAGAATGTTATTCCAAAGACTACTTGCTAAAATCTCTCATAAATTATCTGTCAGGAAAGAATAGAACAGGAACTTTTCTTCAAAATGTCTACAACAGGATGGTGTGGAGGGCGGGGAAGTCAACTTCTGTAGGTATGCATTCAAAGCAACCAACGTTTTATTTAAAACTCCCTGAGGCAGGCCACAGTGTGGCAGCATGTCATCAGTGACTAGCCTTTGTCCACTGGAAATTTCTGACAAGGAAAGGAATGGTGTGACATCCCATCACTGAGGAGTGGAAAAGGGCCAGGGTGGAGGCCAGATATAGTTAAGTCCTTGGTGAGTTGCGGGTAAATGAATCCCTCGGTAAAAACTGGGGGCATTCATTGCCCATCCCCTTTAAAGGCTATTCACTCCTTTGTGAGTGTAGATAAGCAGTAGCAGATACAGGAGTTTACTGAACAGGCAGTTGTTTACAGAAACCAGCGGGCTCCCTGATGTCTCTTTCACCAGGATTCTGCCCTAATGTAAATAGATGAAGCACATGCCCTGCCTGTCTGCTCTCTCGCTCTTAAAATGTCACTAGAACAATAATGAAGGTATCATACCAGAGAACACAAAACAGGAAATGACACAGCAGTAAACATACTTAGGGAAGTGCAGAGAGAAGAGAAAAAGAGTAAATCTATTAGTGGTTCTGAAAAAGCTGAGGGATAGATGGCGAGGGAAAAGAAAAATCTCAGAACAACTAGATTCCTATTGACTAAGGGCAACTCAAAAACTTCTATGAGTGACTGGTTCTCCGAAAGAAGGTTGGTTGGAAACCTATTCCTTCCCCAAATACCATGTGACTAGGTGACTACCCCATCTCTACTAGAGGATGAGGCCACAGAGATCCTAAAATAGTGTCACACCAGGGACAACAGATACAATGCAATCAGATCAGAAGGTCAAATCCACACCTCTCTTACAGAGTTTCAAAACTCAATCAAAAAAATGAACACAACATGCTAAGCTAAAGGAGAGTGAAAAGGTTCTGACAAAAAGATCATGTCCAAGTTGTAACTCTTCACTGTTTAGAATCAATGTGTGAGCATTTAGAAAGACAGTTTCAGGCATATACACTAAAACAAAAATCTCTTATAATTATCATGACAGCATAATGGGAGATGAAAAGAAAATAAACAAAAAAGATCAAGGTAAAATCCAGGAAAGGATATTTTAAATAAGAGCAGGCACAGGGAATGCCACAATGGTAAAATATCCTCTCATGATGGCAATAGTGTCAATAGACCTGGTCAAGAGCAGTTTCTAGAACATTCTGAGAGATCTGAAAAATGAACGAAATTGTTCAATGTGTATCAGTACATGAACAAAAGTGAGTGATACCAGATAGAGTTTAATCCTATAAGATTACAATAAGAAATTGATATTCATTTTAACAAAACATTATTTGGGGAGGAAAGTATAAATGCGCTGTTTTAGGTGGCCTAATTGTGAATAGATTGTCCATCACTCAAATCATGTAGATACTGAACTAAGCAAAGCTGTGGTACCACTGAGCTAAGGAGAAGAAACACAGGGATGGTTGGCAAAGAAAGGACCCGGCATTCTTCTTTCACTGAAGTCAATGGACAGTGCTGAAAACTAAGCCTGGAAGAATGAGAAAGGTTACATAAAAAATGTGATTTAGGGATGTGTAGGTAAATGACAAGAGGAATCTGCGGAGGCCCAATTAATAGCAGCTGCCTTTGGGAGTGGTCAGTGCAGGGGTGAAGGACTTCCATATTTCATAGGGCTTTTAGCACTGAATTAACTCTTTAAATTATGTCCGTGGAGCACTCTGATAGAAGGGAGGACAAAAATTTAAAGCAGATATCTCCCGTGCAGCCTCAGGGCCAAAGAGAAAAGACTTCATAGCCAAAGCTCTTTCGCTGTGCTCTGTGTTGATG
Organism: Mus caroli; assembly: GCF_978045245.1. Lineage (NCBI taxonomy): Eukaryota > Metazoa > Chordata > Mammalia > Rodentia > Muridae > Mus > Mus caroli. Next base: position 127,820,268 of record NW_028227262.1, on the reverse strand, counting down.
GATTAATTCTGAAAGAGGTCATTCCAAAACGCTGACAACTATAAGGACCTGAAAAATATCTCGGAGCTGTTAGATTCAAATGATGAGCATGTCATTCAGAAACTTTCCAAAATGCCTGGGTACTGTCTTCCTTTTGTTAAATATGCCTTCAGTAGTTAAAATTAGGAGTGGTTTAGCCAAATACTCAAAGTGTGTACGTAAGTATGGTTTATATGGCTGGCTGGAATTTGAGGTGTCTCCTGAAATACTGTTCCTTAAAAATCTATGTGCATTCTACCTAAATCAGTATGAGTTAAAATATCTCCCACAACAGTTCATTTCCATGACAAAATTATGAAACTCAAGATGCTATGATAAAGGCAACATTATTGTGAGACCTGGGTTTATTTACTAAAGAAATACATCCACACATGGGTATAATCAAATCATATATATATCAAAATGGAACCCAAAAAGTCATATATACATATATATATGTATATATATGTATATATATGCATATATAAGACATATATATGACATAAGTCATATATATGCAAATATGTACACATAGATGCACGTTAACATGTATATACAAGTCACGCATTATGTCAGAGATTTACACATACGCATTCAATTTACTACTCAAAAATTATAAGGCTATCCGTATTCCTTTTTAAATTAAAGAGTATTTAAGTTTTTTTCTTTGAGAATTTCATACACAAAGAGAGTATATTTTGAGCATTTCACCTCGCCCCATTCCCTTTCCAACTACATCATGGCCCCTCCCCACACAGGCTGGAATGTGGGGCATATGTCATGTCAAGAGTACAGCATTTGAAAGCACTCCTCTCTATACCGGATCTTTTCTTCATATTAATGTAGATTGTGTGTGTGTGTGTGTGTGTGTGTGTGTGTGTGTGTGTGTGTGTGCCTGTGAATGTATGCTTGCATGTGTGTGCCCGTGTAAGTACATATGGAAGTCAATTGTTGGGAGCTTTTCTCAGTAACTCTTACTGACTTCTGACCTTTCCCACCCCACACACATCCAGACATCATTCGTAGACAAGGTCTATATGTGAATATAAAAAATTCATCTTGCCTTTAAACTAGGGATAAAAGGCTTATTCATCTTTACCTCTTCAGTAACAGAAAAATTAATGACTACCAATAATCATGTTTTTCATGACAAAAAAAAGTCCATTTTTTCTTTGTCACACTCTAGCTAGTGAAAGGTACAATCTTACTTGCTCTGTCAAGTCACTGACAAATTTTTATCAGCTCCACATTCTTTTCCTTTTTATATTTTCAACTGTAGTTAGATTAGCTTCTCTCTGGCAATAAAATTAGTTCATTTCTAGTTACCTGTCACAGTTTTATAAGGAAGGACTAGACAAGTTCAATAAATGTCAAAAGAAAGCGATTTTATTCCTTTAGATCTTTACTTTTCTTACTTTACTATGAACAATATTTTTTAAAAAACCTTCTCAGGAGACAATATGTGCTTTTTATATAAAATATTTTAAATACTTTTCATTTTTAGGGAAGCTGACTTTCTAAATATTTTTTGCTTCTAACTTTTGAAAATCTACTGGAATTATAAAAATAATCTTTGCCAACAAAACCAGGGTTAAACCTAGCTGAACCTAGGAGGACATTGAGAAATGTAGAAAATGAATATTTTAATTATAGTAGTCTCTTATAGTGAAAGTATGCTCTGTAAAAAAAACTATTCCATCCGATTCTCTAGTAGGAACTATGTGGTGTATACTATGGATAAAAACCAAACCCCTGTATCCAACATAAAAAAATAAATAAATAAGGAAGCTGTAATCCACTCCGGTTTTCTCACAAATATCTATTAGAAAAGACTTTTTTTTTTTTCAACAAGAAACATGTGTGATGTTTACATATGTCTTGTGAGAAAATAAATAATTTGCAAGTATCACCAAACCCCATGAGAATGCTTTCTGACCTAAAAAAAGTATAAGTGGTCAACACTTATAAAAGTTATTTATGTCTATTGCTCTCTTAATTTATAGTTGATTTGTACTGTAATAATTTAAGCTATAAACAAATTCTTTTTTACATACAAAATATTTGACATAATTTAAAACCACAAACAACTGACTTGCTTATCTAGGAAAATTCACACAATTTTCCCAAATAAAGTTAATTTCAAATTGCAGCACTCTTTACTGGACACTTTAACATTTTAAAAACAGACCCTTTGACTCTTTCTCCCCATTATATAACAATTCTTTGAACAAACAAAAAGTTTGATTAAAAGCCTGTGTTAGCTAAATGATAAATGATAAACCCCAGTCTCTCCCCTGTCAAATACTGAACTCTGCAAGCTTTCAGCGCTAAGTGTCTTGATGTCAGCTGTTTATTTTTCCGCCCTCAGTGACTGGAGGTTTAAAAATATTATATTACTTATAGTTAGTAAATAAGGGAATTCCAGAGCCAAATATTTGTACAAGATAATGGAATGGCTTGCCCTTCTGTTAGGAATTCACAGGGAAACGCTGACAGACCAAGAATAGATGCTGCTTAAAACACACACATACACATAGCCTCCTCTGTTTAGCTAGTTCTCAACATAGAGCGGCAACGGAGCCAGGAGTGGGACATTCTGCAGGCACATCACTCAAGTCTGATGCCGCCCTACATAGTTTCCAAAGAAAAGGTAACACAGAGGGTCCTTCGTTTGAACAATCATAAACAGAGTGAGGTTAATCTAATTTTGGAAAAGGCTAGGACAAGTGTGGTGGAAGAAACACCCCGGGGGGTCTCGTAACTACTCGGTGAGGGCAGAAATCCAAGCTCAGGTGAATGTTGGCGTGCTCCAGTCTCACCTTCGTGCTTGATGTTTGAGAATATGTAGAAGACTAATTCTAAAGTGTGCCTTCACCTGTTCCCTTCAGAACTGTATTTTTCCTGGTTTTCTGCTGAGCCAATGCTTTTTCCAAAGCTGTTGGTGAGCCTCAAGTCAGTGAGTGTTTGCATCACGTGATATTTCAACAGCTCATCAGAGAAAAGAGCTCTGCCAGGCTCTGTGGATCTGGTTGAGTGCTGTAAGTTCCCCAGGGTTGCGGGGAGTCAGTGACCTATATCATGAGAGAGAAGGCATTAAGGGTGAGGCAATAAAACAGTTGGACACGCTAGAGAGGTCACCATGTATACGGCTTCTGTTCCCTTTTAAGCTAGGTCAGCTCAAGTCTGCAAGCTCAGCCAGATCTCGAATAATTTACAGGCTGTTCCTGGTCTCTGAAAAGGCAACAGCTATAGATTTTTGGACCATTCCTCAGAATGAGAGACATGAGGCCCTATTCCCAGAACCTATGCACAAACATGCAATACAAAGTTGCCTTGGATATTACCTAAGCAGCATAGCCAACCCAATGCTAGACTCAATGATCCAGAGCGCGATCGCATGCAAACCCAGCCAAGTGTGCTACCCCTTCCCAACGTAAGAGTGGCAGGCATCGATGGCAGCCGGTCAAACTGGAAGTCTAAAGAGATACTTACTATTCAAAGGGGAAAGCACTAAAGTATGAAAACTCAGCTTTAACATTTAATAACTTCGAAATCTCACAACTGTGAAAGCAGGGTTCCCAACCACATTGTTTCACGTTTAGTTTTAGTTAAGCTAACCAATCTAATTTATGTTTGTACACTAACACTGTGTGTGTGTGTGTGTGTGTGTGTGTGTGTGTGTGTGTGTGTGTGTGTTAGAAAAGAAAGTTCTTTTTAAAAAACAGCTGGGGAATAGAGTCTAGTCATAGAGTACGTGCCTAGCGTTCCTGAGGCAGTGGGTTCAATCCTCAGTGTTGCCAGGAAGAGTGTTAAGAAAATAGATTTTATGTGCCTGAATTCACATAGGCAAATGTGTGTTATAAGTAAACAGGGTGGTTCTTGTATAGTTTTTAACCTATTCAGGTAAATATGTTATCTTCCTGAGTGGAGAACATGTTCTCTTAAAATAAATTTATATATATATAAATTTATATATATATACATATATATATGTATATAAACTCTATTGTATATGTGTGTGAATTTAGCACAATAGTACAATAGAGTGATATATATGTGTATTTTATATATATATATATATATATATATGTGTGTGTATATATATATATATATTCCCACATAAAAATATCACACAGATAGATTAAGGTAGTCCTTCAAACAAACACTAACCTAGTCTCATACATTACAATGAACTTCCTTGAAATTAGAATGACTATTCCCAAGTCATAGACCTTCACTTATAGTTTTACACTTTTATTGTCAACTACATTTTTATTCACATATCCATCATGTAAAAAAATAAATAAGTAACCTACAGTACATTTGAGAGTAGATAAGCCAAGAGCCAGCTGTGAGAATAGAGCTCTTGGGCTAATGAGGTGGCTCAGTGGGTAAGGGCACTTCAGCCACGAGACACATAAAAAGGTAGCAGGGGAGAAACAGCTGTTCAAAGTTGTTCTGTGACATCCCCATGCATACATGCATGTGTGCACGCACACACACACACACATCTAACAATAATAATAATAATAATAGAAAATTATTATTGCGGACTGTACTGGCTAATTTTGCATCAACTTGACACAGGCTGGAGCTATCACAGAGAAAGGAGCTTCAGTTGGGGAAATGCCTCCATGAGATACAACTGTAAGGCATTTTCTCAATTAGTGATCAAGGGAGGAGGTCTCCTTGTGGGTGGGACAATCTCTGGGCTGGTAGTCTTGGGTTCTATAAGAGAGCAGGCTGAGCAAGCCAAAGCAAGCAAGCCAGTAAAGAACATCCCTCCATGGCCCTGTATCAGCTCGTTTTCTTACCTGCTTGAGTTCCAGTCCTGACTTCCTTGGTGATGAACAGCAGTGTGGAAGTGTAAGCTGAGTAAACCCTTTCCTCCCCAACTTGCTTCTTGGTCATGATGTTCATGCAGGAATAGAAACCCTGACTAAAACACGGATTCTTAGAATTTGATTGTCAGTCACAGTTAGAGTCCAAATGAAGAAACTCACGTGTGAATGGCAAAATCATGAAATCCCAAGCTGCCAAAACAGCAACAGGTCAGTCTAGAGCAGTGCTTCTCAACCTGTGGGTCACGACCCCCTTTAGGGTCACAAGTCAAATATCCTGAATATCAAATATTACCATTACAGTACAGTAGCAAAATTATAGTTATGAAAATACCAGGGAATAACGTTATGGTTGGGGGTCACCACCACATGAGGGTCACAGAATTAAGAGGGAGAGAAGCACTGGTCCAGATGATAGCAGCAAAAGTATGAATTGAACCACACAAATTTTGTTACAAACAAATATTCCATTGGAACAAAGCTAAGAAGTCATGAGCTTTGGAGACCTGCATTCATGAACAAACATGTGGCAGCTGAGTACAGTGAGGCCGTTATCTTCAAGTCAAAACTTCCAACCAGCATTAACTCGATCTCAATCAAGTTAACCAGTTCTCCCACAACCCTTTCTACAAGTTAACTTTTAACAGGACTTTGTGTGGGTAGGGATTCTCCCTTTGTTTCACAGACTAGATTCAAATTTGAAATCCACTTCCCTTAGCCTTCTGAGTGCCTGGATTACAGGTAAGTGCTGTCATGGCCTGCTGTCTCTGAGGCTAGAAAAGTCCAAGAGCATATCAAATAACTATCGTTGTACTTTTCAACGAGGTCTCTAGGTACTCACTGTCTCTCAAAACGACTTAGCCCAGCGTGAAGTTTCCTGGTGTCAATTTAGCTTGATGGCTATGTTTTTGCTATCACATCTGCACTACGGCTACACAGACGGCTACAACTCTATTTACAATGGATAAGTTTAAGAATAGAGGCATCTGGAGAGTACTAAAGAATCTCTTCTATGTTCTCTTCTAACATTAAAGGGAGATCTGTAAACAGGAGTGGCAGAGTCAGGTAGTCATTTTCCTCCAGGTTGCCGAGCAAAAGAACCCAAAGTAACTGAGAACACACACCACAGCCAGGGATGTGACCTAAAGATGAGCTGGAGGGAATCACTCTTCCGTTTAAAAGCTTCAGACTGTCTCTTATACATGTGACATTCAGGGCTGTCAGTCTTTAACCCATTCCTCCCACAGCCCACCTCAGCTATACCTGGTATACTGTGACACACATGCACCCTGATCCTTGCCACCAACAACTTCTTTTTTTATCTTTTATTAATTTTTAAATTTTATTTAGTCTTTTTTTACAGTCCAGATTTTATTCCCCTTTGACTGTTCCACATCCTATACTTCTCCCCCCCACACACACCCCAGTCTCCACAAGGATGTCCCCACCCCCTACCCCCCACCCCACCAGACCTCTCCACACCTGGGACCTCCAGTCTCTTGAAGGTTAGGTGCATCTGCTCTGACTGAGTCCAGACCCAGAAGTCCTCTGCTGTATATGTGCTGGGGGCCTCATATCAGCTGGTGTATGCTGCCTGGTTGGTGGTCCAGTGTCAGAGATCTCGGGACTCCAGGTTAGTGTCACTAGACTTGCTCTCCTTTTAGCTTCTCAAAAGTGCCCTGCTCCCTGCAAGGGCCCTGGCACCCTTGCCTCTGCCCACTGTTTCAGCTCAGACACATCCTTAGGTGCTTTTACTGAATGCCCTCCACCGAATGAGACAATTGTTCATCACAATTCTTTCCAAGTGCTTTTAATTAGGTAGAAGAAGTTCATGGAATTAAAATATTCTAATTATAAACAGCAAGTGTCTAATTGTTCCATTTTCTTCAGTCTGTGCTTCAAACTCAGAAGTAATGCAAAAACCTAAACAGAACTTAAAATTGTGAAATATTTAAAGAGGGTGTTACCTGAGAGAGACCCTGAAATTATTCATAGCTCTACTTAGTTAGAATAACTCTTAACTCATCAAGTATCATCTAACAAAAATCCCTATTTTCTTGAACATACAGTTACTACAGTGTCTTCACGGGTGCAATCATTTTAAGCTAAAGTGTAGTTTGCAAGCTCTAACGTTTTTAAGACCAAAGTAATGACAATCTATAGAAAATAAAAGAATGGCCATTTATCTTAGAGTAATACTGTGTGTTGCTTAGAAGAGAGGTACAACTAAATTATTTAAATAAAATGCAAATCACTTACTCTTGTCATTTAAACTGCTAAGTTCCATCTTAACATACAGGAACATATAACAATAGCTTGTTACCTCTTTTTATCTGACAAAGAATAAAGGCACCTTCATTCCCATCTTTAAACAATTAAATTTTTAAATGGCTTTGCATTCATATTACTTAGTAATCAATATCATTGGCCATTACACAGTTTGTCTAAGAGGTTTATCTGAAAATTAGTTTTTTCATTGATCTACATGATTTAATTTTCTCATGTTTTACCTGCATGATTGGCCCTGGTTTTAAGACTCTGTGAAATACAAGTGGTTTCTCTCAAGTCATTTAAGAGCTATGTGATTTTAAATGACTAGCTCCCACTTGATGTTTGCCAAAGAAATTCAGAAAAGAAGCAATCTGACGCAAATGAGAGAACAAAAACAATTCACAATTATTGCCTTCCTCAACCCAACAGGACATGAAGCAGGCGAACACATTCAAAGGTGGGGAGACGAGGTGGCACCACACGCACACTAGTTTTAAACTTTGCACACCCTCAGAGCCATCCCTGTAGGCTTATCTCTAACCGAAAGGCTCTCAAACATAATGGAAGCAGTAAGGAACAAAGTCCAGGGTGCTTGCTATGACAGGACACAGAGGACTAGCACACATGTCATAAGGTCAAAACAGGAGCCATCTACTCTTCTATCTCTGAAGCAATCAGAGGGGCCAATGAGCACTCACATTCTTCTCTCAAAGGCCCAAGACCAAGGCTGTGAGTCTCAGGCACTTTTCTTGGGGGTCTAACCTCTGGTACTACTTTTATTTTCAGGTATGTCTGCTTACATGCTTCCTTGGAACATAATTGTAGACACAGACACCAGCACCGCTTAAGGATCAGAAACAGTCCAAGAACAGGCCATGGGTTCTTGTAGGAGTGTAACACACAACCATGCTTCTAATTGCCCTGAATGTGAGTCATTTCATCCCGCACTGGGAATGCTCACTGGCTCTCGTTCTAGGTAGTGGCTCTCTAGAATTTACAGGAATAGAAATGCAGGCAGTCCTGCAGAGGCTTCCCAGCTACACTCCCTTCACCTTATTCTCTCAGTTCTGCACAGCCATAACAAATGCTTCAGCCTGCCAAGCGCCATCATGACTCTTCATCTGTCTCTCTGTTTGTTGTGGTTCTACACTGCACCCCTCTCCACCTGAAAAATCCCAGAGCACTTTCGATACCCAGCAGAGTCACCCTCCTTTGAACAAATTTTGACGGGGGGGGGGGGTGGGGGGTCACAGCTCCTGATTTAAGACTCACACAGTAACTTATTCATAGATTTAATATGTGAATTAAGTTAAATTCTATCCTTCTGCCCCTTTCATCTTTGCCTCTGAAATGACGATTCCAGGCTGCAAACTTGGTGCATGTGATTAAGGACGAAAAGGAGAGAAGAGGACAATGGGAAAGAGGGAAAAAGAAAAAAGAACCTGCCTGATCCTTTAACCTGATTACAGAGAGTAACTGTGTTAAAATGTCTTAGTCAAAAGTAAAGATGATGGTTTTAAAAGATGAGGTGGGTAGAGTAATAGACAATGAAGAGCTAGGCATTAAAGAAGCATGGCCCACATAGTCCATCCATTGTATTATCACAGTACCTTGTGATGAAGCATGCCTGGGCTATGCACACAGACTGTATTTCAATGCTAACCTCAGCATGGCAAGCTGTGTATCTTCAGGCACGCGACTTTTCCTCTTCCATAATGAGCCTATCCAAAGCCTGCCATCATGCATATTTTCTGAGAAGGGAAGGGTAAAACTTGATGCATGGAGCGCATGTGGAAATGAGCCAGGGGACCTCAATTTAGAAGTAAAGTTTTCAACCCAAAACTCCAAACAAGGTTAAAATAAATTCTACCTAGTAGTTCCTTTTAACTTGATAACTTATGAGTGGCTTTGTAACTATAAAATATACAACTGCCTAAGAGAAAATTTTAAACCAAGGGCTTGTAGAAAATTGATTACTGCATATATAGTGTTTTTATATTCTGTTTTTGTTTTTGAGACAGTGTTTCTGTGTAGCTCACTCCATAGACGTAGCTGGACTCAAACTCAGAGATCCACCTCTGCCTCCCAAGTGCTTGGATTAAAGATGTGTGCCACCACCACCCTGCTTTATAATATTATAAACAATGCCATTGAGGAACAGAAACCACGCCCCACCCACCCACCCCCCTCGGAGACTGTTGAAGATCTCTTTGATTTCCAGGAAAGAAGTTGTTCAGAACCCGTTCAATCACTGCATATTTTAAGGAAGTGTTTGAAATGCTCCCACAACCTTAAATTGCCTCATGCAAATTATTTGCAATGAAGAAGCTCATAAATAACCTTCCTTAAATGAGTCCACAGGTCCTCCCAGGTCTGCCAGCTTTCTGACCAGCCCCTGACTGGCAGTCAGGTGCTGTCAAGGAGGCAGAAACATTAGCCTTCCATGGCGCACGACGATCTGATGGCTGATGGCTGCATTCAGCTGGTGTTGACTCTGTAAGTGTGCGTGTCTGGTGGTGTGTTTACATTCCCCCTGAGCTGAAACAGCTTCGCTAATGCCTGCCTCAATAGTGGAACAGAACTGCAATAACAAATGAATTTCATTTAGTCTACCGCTAAAGCCTTGGGCGGTACCTATCTACAGCTTAAAACCAATTTCCATTTAGCTTCAATTTCTCTTTGAAAGATTGAAGGAATTTGTGCTCCTGAAATTACTTTGAAAACCAGTGCATGTCCAAGTTTCTTTTCCCAATTATTTCTGACCTATGAGAAAATGAAAATGTTCTCATTGTAATTAGAATTTAATTACTCTTAATCTCTTCATGGGAATATGTGTTTCTGGGGCTGGAAAGATAACTCCATGGTTAAGAACACTTGCTGCTCTTATAGGGGAGCTGTATTTGGTTCCAAGCACCCAAAGGAAAGCTAAGGACTGTTTGTAACTCCAGTTCCAGGGGCTCCAATGACCTCTTATGACCTTTGCGGGCACCAGGCACTCACATGGTACATATGTACTGGGTACATATGTACTGGGTGTCAAACAATTATACAAATAAAAACAGAGCTTTTGAAAAAGGAATAAGATGTGTTCTTATTCTATGAGAGTTTCATACTTATTAAGGTCAAACCTATGGCTCAGTTGTAGCATGTCTGGTACATGCTGGGTTTTATCTCCAGCACCAGAAACAGAGAGGAGAATCGTATGTTATTGGAGTAACATGGCCAGATTCATTAAAAAAAATACAGAATGCTGATTTAAATCTCACATAAATGATGAATAACACCTTGGTACATGTATATTCTGAACGTTTCACATGGTATACTCACATAAAAGCATTATCCATTACTTATCTCAACTTTAATTGTACATTTTGTGTCTTACTTGGCATCTTAAATTCAGCGTTTTAGCCCTTTGCATCTATAAGTCAATTATTCAAGACAAGGGTCATATTAATGATAATTCATTCATCAGAAAGTTTTAGTAGGTAGCCTGTTTGCATATAGACAATTAGTTTTAATTTGGTTTAGTGTCTTTCTTAGGGGTGGGGCACGGCAGGGGTAGCTTGCTTACACGGATATCTTTGAAAGGAGACCCTGCAACTATTTTTTTAAACTGGACTCTTGGATAACGGCACTTGTACTTTACTTGAATGGCACTGCAGTTCCACTGAAGGCACTATTTTCAGGACCACTCAAAAGACACACCAGCTTTCAAAACATAACAAATTGTTTTGGAAAAAAAATAAAACAAAGCAAAAATAGCTTTTCACATTAATCTGGTTTCTAAGTCTTAACACTGAAATCAGTCCTTGTACAGAGAAACAGACAAATTGGAGGAACTCAGGGTGCATAGTGCATCCTTAAATATTTTTACCTAAAATTAAAAAAAAAATGAGCCTCCCTTTTCCCCCAACTAGGATAAAAGGCAAAGAAACATAAAAGAGGAAGCTCTGAGGATTCCTTCCCAAGTATTTACCTAACAGCGTCACATTCTCCACTGACTTGACTCCCCCTAATCAAGCCCTCCACTTTTTAATCTAAGCCTCCAAACAGCAGAGCTCAGCATCCTTCAATTCCCCCTCTCTCTCCCAGGGACCATCTTAGACTGATGTGCCTCTCTCTCTCTCTCTCTCTTGCTCTCTCTCTCTCTCTCTCTTGCTCTCTCTCTCTCTGTCTCTCTCTCTCTCTCTCTCTCTCTCTCTCTCTCTCTCTCTCTCTCTCTCTCTCTCTCTCACACACACACACACACACACACACACACACACACACCACTCTAGTTTCATGCCCATGCTTGTGTTTAATAAACGTTTATTAAAAGAATGGGAAAGATGAATGGTTACTCAAAAAGTATGGTAGTTTCGACTAATTTTACATAATAAGAAACTTTTCGCTGGAATTCCAAGTTAGAGAAAAGGTCCATGGAGAATTGGCCTTGGCAATCAAAATCAGTGAGGTCTGTCTGAATCACAGCCACGATCCTCACCCTTCAGTGACCTTGGTCTGGTTACTGTGTTCTCCAGGCCTCATTTAACATTTAGTTGTCCCGTATTATTGCCGCCATGTTTGAAGTCAGCAATCACATCCAAAATGTTTTACAAGCTGCAACACACATTACATGAAACTCAGGAAAACTCGGTGTTTATAAAGTAAAATATGAAACAGAAAAATATAAGTCATCTAAATTGGGTTGCTGTGGTCTGAGCAGCAGATTCTTTGATAGCGATGCAGAATCATTGAAGTTGCTTGACATCTCTGCAGTTTCAATTCCTCATGTAAATTATTTGACAATAGTAGTACCTATGTCATTAGAGTTGTGGTGAAAATAAGGCCGATCAATTCATGCAAGAATCTTCATATAACTCATCGAGTAAGATTCTTCAGTGTCTGGCATGAGAAGTATCTTAAAAATGTTACCTAGTACTTTTCTCTTGGTTGTCAATATTATTCCAGGAGATAACATTTCAGATAAAGTTTAGCAGGAATGGTAATAGCTAAGCAAAAGTATTAAGAGAAGAATTCTTAAAGAGATAGCAAGAATAAAAGCAGAGAAAACGAGAAGAAAATATGTCCAGAGGTCAAAAAATACACCTTAACTAGACAATAAGGAAGTAGGTAAAAGAGCTAAAACTGGCAGACGAAGGCTTGGCTACAGAAGGGCTTGATGCAAGTTCCAGATGCCGGTTAAACTTCACTACCCAATAGGGAGGCTATCAAAGTCTTAGAGCATAGCAAGAGTACTATAGTCATGGTGTATTGACTTAACCAAACTACACTGGGTTAGAGCAGGCAATAGTAGAGGCAGAGAACTAGACGTCCTGAGGGCTTGTGCATGAGCCATTCAAATAAGAACAGCAAAGGAGGCTGAATTCCTGAGGTTGCAGAACCAGGACCCATAGGAACTGGCTAGGGCAGGAGGAACCCAATGAGGATGCTAGGGGATACACTGCTTGAGGAATACCCGATACATATTAGTTGTAAGTGATGGACCATGGGAAGTTGAGAGCACAGTTTCTTTTTACCATTGGAGAAGCTGGGTTTGAGTCTAGACAGAGCAAGGTCTAGAAGCTTTCTGAGAATAGAGAAGTTATCATGAGAATGGAGACTGGATTGACAAAGATGGTCAAAAGAAAGAGGACCCAAGATGGAGGTGGCACCTATGGGCTCAGAGAGCAGCTATAGCCTGAAGCTATCTCATGAATAAAGAACACCCAACAAACAACAAAAGGGAGAGGAGACAGAAGGGCCAATAGTTTGATGTGCTCAACATCACCACTGTGACGCTGAGCTGATGCTTCGGGATGAGCTTGGCGCTATTCCTCTCTGCCCTCAGAGTAACCAGTGCAAACCTTACTCGAGGTCTTATCAAATAAAATTAGTGAAATTGTCCATCTATCATGTGCACTATTCTGATGGCAAAAACGTAGTACAGACATGCTCGATAAGCATTAAAAGAAAGAATGAATTTACAAGTTAATATCAATAGGCCCTCAGTCCTTTTGTGTTTTTATGTGTGTGTCCTGTTTTATAAGGCCTTTTCCTATACCACAAATCACACACTCATTCTCAAATTCGTGTTTTGTCCTACATCGAGTAGCAGGTCAAGTTACTCCACTGGCTTCTTTTGCTACCGTTCAAAGAGCTTAATGGAACCCATAAGTGGTTTCTATGATGTGTTCTCACAAGTTCTTGTGGTTCCATAATATTCCTGAGCCCGCCTCACCTCGTACCACTTTCCAGAGGCCATCCAGAGTAAAAGTTGGCAGGAAGTAGAAAATACCAAGCATGCTGAAACTGGTTATAAAAGAAACTGGTCTTGAAAGATCATTGTAGCATTGTGGTTTTTAAGAAGGCTGCTGAGATTTTCTTGACTTCGAAATATATTTGCACAGTATTCAGATTATAGGAGACTTTATAAAGTCATTCACATGAAATCTTTTATTATTATTATTATTATTATTATTATTTTCTTATTTTTTTCAGACTAATTTTATATGTGTGAGTCGCTGTCTTCAGACATACCCGAAGAAGGCATCGAATCCCATTAAAGATGGTTGTGAGCCACCATATGGTTGCTGGGAACTGAACTCAAGACCTTTGGAAGAGCAGTCAGTGCACTTAACCACTGAGCCATCTCTCCATCCCATTCACATGAATTCTTAAACTTACCCAAGTGTTTTAGAAGCATCATGAGATCTGAATCCTATCTTCCTTTTTCTATGTGCCTACATGTGCACAAAGATGCTGGACACATTTTTCCATTCTCCTAATATGGTTTATTTGTTACAGTTTTGGGTTTTTTTTTTCCCCGTTTGCCAACCTGGCAGTTACTCTCCATGAAACCTATAGATAATTTAACCAAGGTTGTTCCTATGACATTTAAAGCTTCATTCTACTTCACACCAAGAGTCTGTTTGAATTGGCATCGACGGCCTGGCAAACATAGATATGAGCAAGCTGGCTGCAGAAAGCCAATCTGTACTCATTCCTCACTGACCTCAGGTTCAGTGACGTCATGTTGGTAACTTGAAATCAGCAACGCTAGGAGTGTGTTCCCTATGGAAATACCCAAGGTACTAAAAGAAAGTCGACCCTTTATCTGCCCAGGAATCCACTTTACCAACAAACTACTCATTTTAGACCTACTACCAAGAAAGGAACATAGCGGATGATCTCATTCTCCTAGTGTCTCACATGGCTGCAACTTACAGGTTAGCAAGCTCACTGTCTGGGGGCACTGGGAAGCCACTGTCTCTGTTCTAGAAATCTTCGTGTAAACTATTCTAATCGACTCTCATTCTTAATTTTAAAAGCTTAGCAGTTTTTGTTTTTAAGATTAATTCTAGTAGCTGAAGAAGTAAAATCAATTTAAGAAGTATTTCAGTACAACTCTTTCAGAGGACTGTTTTTTTAACACAACAGTAACTGAGATTAAAGAGACCCAGACTCTCTTGTGTCCACCAGACCATAGATAGCAGCACTGGGATTACAATTTACCTTCCACGTCATCTCACAACCTAAGTTTTAAAGATGCAATTTCCATTATGACATCTCAACTCTGATCTTGAAGGGAAGAAGTTCTATGCCAGTAAAAAAATTCTTTTAAAGCAAAAATGTCAAAGCCGAACCAGAGTGAAAGGATTACATAGCATACGTATGTCCCTCCCTCATCATGTGAGCATAGCAAATATGTGTACCAAAATCATCTTCTAGGAAATGAAAGTGCCCTTCTTACAAGATGCTGCATAGTGACCACCTTTTAGAGTTATTACTATAGTTATGGACTCACAACACTGCATCATCACACGATGCTTTAAGTATGATAAAGAGAAGTTATAAACACTGTACCCATGCAAGAAGCAACAGATTTCTTTTCACCGTTCCACAGTATCCCAGCATTCCCACGATGATAAGGAAACAGCAGACAGCAATCATGACTGGGTGAACCACTGGGAAGTAAGTTAAGATGACCGCTTCTTCTACCCTAAGAGAGGAAGATCATATCAGAAGATAAATCAAACGTTATCAAAATGATCAAACCACGCCCAGACCCCAGACACTGAGCAAATGCTACTGAGAGCTCCAGCTCTCCAAATTGGCATCCTTCAAAAGCTGGTGGCTTTTATGGCTATTTTTCAGAATCACTCTGCTTTGTGTCTGTTTGTGTGACTTACGTTTGTTTTAGTTTTGTGGCATTTTTTAGTAAGTGGTAGCATTTCTAATGCAACATGTTTTACATCTAGGCTCCAAAGCCCCAGCCTAAGTCAATTCCACGAGGTGCTAACTGGGAGGAACTGCCCTCTTCTCTGAGCTTGGAGTCTGCACAGCACTTCTCCTCTCCCTGCTAACGAATCATTTTCTGGTGTGAAGAAAACAGTAGTGCATCGGGGATGTGAGGCATAATCACACAGAAGGTAAAGAGAGGACTTGTTGCTAGGACATACGTAGTCATTAACCAGAGCCTGGCATAGTGGTGATGATAAAACATAGCCATTACTCAGTGCTTATAACCTCTGTTGTATTAAGGGCTTTACAGAAACATTTCTTCTCACTTGATCCTGGCCATGATTCAGAGTGGTATATATTGCATCAGAGATGAGGATAAGCCAGACAACTGGTGTGTTACTAAGTCCATAAATGTCCATGTCCTTGTACTGTTACCTACTGCCCTGCAGGAATAACTGATGGCATTCCTTAAGGAGAATGTGGGGGGAAACGTAAATATAGAAAGTAAGTTTCTACAGTGCAGGAAAAACTGTTCTACAGGATGGTGGAGGAGAACCCCCCAATGAACAGCTCAGAGCAAAGATCTTTAAACACGTGGATCCAGAGAGAGAAATTGAAAGAATTCAATAGGCAATATTAAAGCCTACCTTGTTTCTGCAGTTAAAGTCAAAACATTATTCAGGTAGTCCCTCATCCAAGCCGAAACTGCCAAGACACTGATGGACATTAACTAAAGAGAAGAAAGAAACAAACTTGTTACCAGAGACGTCTGCAGCATTCACTTCAAGATGAACAACCTTAAATGGAGGATTTGTTACATAATTTTCATGTTTTTCCTAATAACATATTGGATTTCTATTGAATTTTATTAGTACCATAAATATCTGGCTACTCCATTTAGTAATTATATATACCCACTAAATAGAATACCTATATACAGGATAAAAACAAGTGACCTCGTAAGTTGGTGACTTCAAGTTCAATGCAGAAATTCCCAAGAATAATTCAATTTGCAAATGTATGAGACGAACCTAAATCTATCATCTATAAAAGCAAAATGGCAATTAGATGTGGCTACTGAACAATTGCATGTCATTAAAAGGATCACAGGAGCTACCAAAAAGATTCTACTGACTAAAATTCAAACAAAGAGAACATTAGAATAATAGCAATAGCGATGACTATAATGGTTTGAAACATCACTATGTTCCAAAATCAGTGTGGCCATTATAGCATGGCGGACTCTCAGATCATTATTCAGGATGAATAATGACAAGAATAAATTGACATGAATCTCTTATTTATTTTTATTCTATTTTTCCTGTATGGTGTAAAGGCAGAACCAAAGACCGAGTGAGATTTTAATAGCAGAATTCCTAGTCAGGCATGCAGCCATTATGTAATGCAGGCACACCATTTAACATGTCCGGAAATATTGAAGCTATACAGGAAATTCCTCAGTGCCAGACAAAATTAGCAGATCACAGATTCTCAGTCTTGTCTGTACACTGGAGTCACCTAGGTCTCAAACAAATCCTGAGCCCACAATAGACCTTGGAGTAGCAACAGTGTGTCAGTCCTGCTATATTCACAATCCATTGGCAGTGCTGAGGACCACTGCAGCAGCAAAAGGCTGAGAGACGTGTATAAAATGGAAAGATCGGACTGCAGATACCAGACCCAACCACCCTTCCAGTTCAATAAAGGAGGCAATCAGACACTGTAGGTCTCGTGGTTTGAGCAATCAGCTGTACCCAGAAATGTGTGTGTGTGTGTGTGTGTGTGTACATGTGATAAAAACAAGTGACCTCTTAAGTTTATATATATATATATATATATATATATATATATATATAGTGCTTTTGCCAAAAATTCAAACTTGAACCCAATTAAACGTCCAACTGGATCAGTTTATGGGAATGAAATGCAAGGTACAGCTTTAACTACCACTTCTGGGATTCACTAAATAAAATCAAGAACATGAGATTATTTCACAAGACAAACAAGCTTGTTCAATTTTTTTAAAAGAGTAGTGAATACTGAAATAAAAATTTTAAAAAGGAAAGGAAATGCTGTTAAAGATTAAAAGGAATTCAAGAGATTGTCCAATGTAATATAATGGCCTGCTTTGAACCCTGATTTAAACAAATCAATTGCAAAAAAGTAAATAAATAAAAATTAAAAAAAAATATTTGCAGACAGCCAGAGAAGAACTAGACTATTATTTTAGGCCTGAATACAAACTCAATTTATTTTTAAAGATCCCTTACCTTGTAGAGACCTATGGTGAATTGTGGACAAACTTGAAGGACAGCTAGCTACAAGGCAGTGATTAATAACCATGCCCTGAGCTGAGAGTGGAGCTGGCCATGCTGGTGACTACTGACACTGGGCAACGAGGAAATGGAGATTAATCACAGCCCTTTCAAGGTGAAATTACTTTTAAAATTCCCATAACTCAAAAGTGCAAGGGAAAAATAAAACACCTAAAACACAGTGATAATGATTCTGCCCAGAAACCTTTTCTAAAAAATAATTAAAATTTCCTCTCACCCCTCCAACTTATTCTCGTCTTTCTTAGCCCATTCCCAACCCTGAGTCTTCACTGTGTATAACTAATTCATAGTGGTTGTCACTAGACACAGTTCTTGCTCTTATAGCAAAAAGAAAGTTGGCTCCTAAATTCTGAAGACTTCCCTATCTTATCTGAAATCTTTTCAAAAACGTGTCTTTGTTTTTTAAAAACATAGTATAACTCTCAAGGGATTCAATATAACCTGACTTGTAGCATTTCTGGCAGTTTGATGAACATCAGTAACTTTGATGTTAACGCTGACAGGGTGGTTTTCTAAGATGGGCATGAGTCTGAGGTGATGCAGACACTGACTGCAAACCAGGCTTTCTAGATAAAACCTCCAAGGAGAGCCCATGTGCGCCCATCTGTGAAGAAGGTCTCTCTGCTGGGGGGCTGGGAAGTGAATTCAACATCCCTTCATTTATTCACAAAGATGCCCCACAGGCTTCGTCTCCCATCTCCATGACCATCTGCTGGTGTCAAAGGGAGAGAATAGATCACGAATTTACATTATTGAAATAAAGAACCTATCATCGTTCTACTTAACAATAAATGATCTTGCTATCTCCACCCTTGACTTTCCTTCTTTTCTCTTTTTAATCATTTTGAGCACTTCCTACCATGCATTTTGATTGTATCCACCCTTCCTCTCACCCCTCCAACTTATCCTTGTGCTTCTTAGCTCATTTTCTGAGTCTTCATTGTGCATAACTGATTCATAGTGGTTGTCACCAGACATAGTTCTTTCCCTTTTGGCAAAAAAAAAGAAAGAGGAAAACAAGAAAAAATTCATTTGTTTTGAACTGTATGTTTCAAGACACTTGTTAATGTCAGGATGAATAAAGCCTTGGCTTTGAAGTCATTATTTCTTTCTAAGCATATACATTGATCATGGCCAGGTACTGCACTATGTACCAGAGACGGGAACGAGAAGTAGCTGACACTATCTCCATGATGCAGTTCTCTAAGGGAAGAGGACATACACTGCCATCATCGGAAGTGTGAATGCGTAACTGCAGGCTGTACTAAGTACAGGAGAGAATAACTCCTTTCAGGCTGTCTGTCTCACAAGGTCAAAGGGACTTCTCTATGGCAGCTGGGATGTGAAGAGCAAAGTCAAGTTAATTAGGAGGGAAAGGATAAAAAGGATTTTCCAGTCAGAAGGAAAAGCAAAGGTTGCAGAGGGGAAGGCAGCATGGCATGTTCGGGGCAGGGGAACGGCTCCTAGGAATGCACAGCTGGGCAAGGAAACTTGTCTTTGAAGCTGCCTAAACGTATATGTCCTTGACCGCGTGCAAACAACAGAAAGCCACTGAACTCTGAACTCCAACTAGGAACCTAAGCTCTGCACCTTTGCAGCTTATAACTTTTGGTACGACATTTGGTTTTTACTTAACCTCGGTTGCTTTTTTTTTCACCTTTAAACCATCATTAAAAAAAAACTCTATAGAAGATTCTTATGATGAAGTAAAGCCAAATATATTACCTGTTATTACCATGTGTCACATTTAACCCGAGAGTTTCTCTTAATGCGTCTCAGTGTAAACTGTTTCTAAATCAGTTCAGACGTGGGATTATCTGATATGGAAAGGACTATCAAGTGAACTCTGCGCAGAGCTACTGGCCAGCCATTCTCCATCTTAGCATGTCTAAAACGGGTCCTAGCTCCACTTTTCTCCAAGCCTTTTGTCACCCCTCACAGTGTTTACAAGCCTAGTGAATGGAGTAATGAACCCTTCAATCACATCGACTGGCAGCTTGGCAGACAGCCTGAACCTCTCCCTCTTTTTCTGCTGGACATTTAATTAGTTTTGAATCCTTCTCCTGGTTCCTGAGAGAGGCATCTGGCAAGTCCCTCCCCATTTCCTGCTACTTCAGGCTAGTTCAAGCCCCCATCCTCTCTTGTCAGGATGTAGCAATCATCTTCATGAGATATCTCTCCAGCTCATAGACTCCACCTCCACAGTGCAGAATCAAGCCTGCATCAGCATGTAGCCGTCCTCATGCTATTTCCCAACCTCTATTTCCTCCTCCCTCACCTCCTTCCTAGAGAATAAAGTGTAATAGCCCGAGGAGGTCACACAAGGCCCTCTTACTCATTCTTTAATCTACCCTCCAATCCTGTTTGCTGCCAGCTCCTTCCCGTAGTTGAATAATGATGGAAGTCCTTGCAAAGGGCACATTCACAACTCCCAAGCTCCCATGTCTGCTTCTGCGTGTGGCCTCTGCTGAAACACCACCCTTCCCAGGCCTTCCAGTCCTCAGGAGCAAAGAAACCTCCACATCTCCTTGGACACCAGCCCAAACATCAGCTAGAGTGGAAAGATTGTCTCCAGTCTCCCTCCTGACCCACAGCACTTGTGAATGCTCTCTGCACAGTCCTTGGGGAGCCTCTACCTCATTTCCTGTTTGATTCTACCCAGTAAAAGAATCTTACTTTGTAGTAAGATCTAATACCTACCAGTTAGGCAACTGGGTGGGAAGGTTTTCTACACTCCATGCAAGCTGAGATCTTTAGCAAAATCATATGCTTTAACGGGAACTCAATTTCACCTTGCTGGAAATGTTCTGTAGGGGCATGCTGGCTGAATGGCAATGGAATAATATACAATAAAGGTTAGAAACAAATACAGGGGTGCTTTAAACTATCAACTTTGCATTCTACACCATCGCACTGTGTTCTCCTAAGAGGTGTCTACCAAATGTGGAGCTGTACCTGGAGCACAAATCGAAATAAATATCAACTGGAAGCTTTCTACCACGGTAAGCAAGCAGCTTTGAAAAAGAATGGCCTAAATGCTTGGAAACCATCTCATTTTCAAAGAGCGGCTTTACACTGAGGCTAAGATGCTGGAACCAGGTGGCACAAATGGAACCAGGCTATATTGAGACACCAAAATGAGACTGAATCAGTCCAATAAGTCTTCCTGATATTATGTAACCTAGGAACATAACTTACAAGAAAAACTCACACTCCAAACCACTGAATTTTTTGTGGATTATCAAAATTAGTTTTTGGTTGCTTTAAATTTGTATTTCCCATTTTTGACCAAGCTATACATATTTATGGGGTATATCATATTCGAATTTATGAATTTGCCACATATGGATCAAAGTGGGGACATAATTATTCACCAGATATTTCTGACTTCCAGTACTATCATAGACTATCTAACCATCAAAAAATATGTAGAAAATAACACGTGAAATGCATTTGACATCTGCTACAACTTGTCTTGTGAAGTGCTTAGAAAAAAATGCTACCTCTCAACAAATAATTAAAAATATGAATATTGCTCTATTTAGAGCATGGTCTAGTTTCTCCTGAATCTAACTGTGTGTGTAGGGCAATGATACATCAAGTTGTTTTGTAAATCAGAACTGTGTGTGTCCACATTTTCTTAGTTGTGTTAAGACACATACATGTATGGTTTTCACAAACTTGGTCATTGTTAAAAGCAAATCTTTTAAAACCTTCAACTGTTTACATAAATAGGTCTCAGAAAATGCCAGTGGCTGGGATCCTCTTCAAGAATGACAGACGTCTAAAACTATCCTTCTGAACTTTCCTTTGATCTGTTGGCAAGGATAGGATGTCAGTGAGGTCTAGATCTTACTTATACTTCTGTCTCCACAAAGAGAACTCCAACAAAAGAAGACAGGTTTTCGGAAGCTCATCTACTCATCTTGAAAACACTGAGACTGAAGTAAGAGCTTTACTTCTTTAAGAACTGACTTTTTACTTAGTTAAAAGTAAAATAAATTCTTGTTGGTGTGGAGGCCAAAGCTACACGTTCCCCTGGTACTTCTGCCACCACCCTGCATGCCTGCCACCTTCCCTTATAGGAGTAGATGGGAAAGACGGAGAATAAACACATAGCACAATTCACCAACATCTTGAAAGAATAGACAATGGTAACAATGGCCAGAACAGGTTGAGAAATTACCTATGGGCATAATTTAAGCTCAGATTCTATTCATTAGAAGTGGCTTTATCAGCAGCATCTGGAATAACAGTTTAGAATAAGAGTTTTCATATATCATCATCTTTCCCACATACTGTGACTCTCCTTCCCTAAACTGGAGAGACTCACTTTAAGTCTCTCATGATTAGTGGAGACTTCTTCATTCTCAGAATCACACTGGTTTCCAATGAATGAGTACAGTCATGAGATAAAGGTGGGATGCTTCATTCGGCACTACTGTCTGGGTCAGCTGCAGTCAACTCTACTGTCCCACTGTCCTAGCTTGGGGTTAATCATTGAATGAAGACAGGAGGATGAGCAAGGAACCCAATGTTCCTATCTGTGGTAGGAAAGGATAAAATTCAGAATCTTCCATCTAATCCGAAAACACCCTCTAATGAGGTACACAGCGACTTAAGCCTGTGACAGCTGAAACATGGTGCATTTTAAAAAGACTAGTTTTGCCTTAATAAATTTTTTTCATAATAGAAATTTATGGCTAAGAGAGCTAAAAAAAATTAGAGGGCTTTTCACCACAACTTAGAAAGAGTTAAAAAAAAAAATCTCAAATGCTATTCATAGTATAAAGAGGAAAATAGTGATTTAAGTGGTATTTTAATGTGACAAAATAACTTTTTAGGGTTTTTATGGTAGAAAAACATCTCACTACAGATGCTGATGGCCAGAGAACAGAAGGAAAATTCCTTCCATGCCCCCTGTTGCTTCGTCTACCCCCAACCCATTGCTAAATTATGAACGAGATGTTCTGCTCACCCGTGGTATACAAGCACCAATGACACTCACTGCTAGATGAAAACATAAACATACAGAATAAACACTACAGGAAGGGTAGCACGCTTTTAGACTTGTAAATACACATTTCGTGAAATATGAAGTATTTGCCACTTTTACAAACTCTCAAACTAGTCATACCTACTCCTCTTTCTAATAACAGACACATGTCACCTAAGTATATCACTTCTAAAAGAGAAGAAATCTTTCAGATCTTCCAGTCACGTAACACATCTTTTGAAAGACGAAGAATGCGATGCTTCAGTTAAGGAGAATAGGCCCCATGCTGCCATCTTGGGCATCAAGGAGCGTCATCTGAAACAAAGGGCCTCTCAGCAGCAAAGATCCAGCATCATCACTCGGTTTCGCGCTGCTCCTCACACAACACAACACTCACGAAGCGCTAGAAGCTAGAATAGATGGCTTGTCCCCTTGCAACTGCAGCAGGGTCAAGCATCTTTATACTGTGGGAGACACTCAGCAGATGTCACATCAGAGTCACAGCTCGGCAGGAATGAAGAGAACACAGAGCGCTGGGGTCTGAGGACTTGTTGGTTGTTTGCTCTTAAACACACCCTCACCTCATACTTACAAAACTTAAAGACTCAAGATCTACCCATTTCCTTAAAGATTTTTCAATTTCAAGGATAGAAGCAAAAACGACATGGGCTATGTTTTCCCAATTAGAATGTATTGTTCTCTTCTGCAGGAAAAGAAAGAAAAGAGGCCTCACTGGGCTTGCGAAGGGGATTATTGAAATAAACATATTCATATATGTGCATTTAAAAGGCAAAGAGTAGAAGGTTCGACTTTCAAGCTCTATGGGTAACAAGGGAAGGTGTGTCAACTTGCAAACGAGAGAGAGAGAGAGAGAGAGAGAGAGAGAGAGAGAGAGAGAGAGAGAGAGAGAGAGGAAGGAAGGATCAGGATGTGAAGTCTGATTTAGAAAATAACAATGCAGATTCCTTATGTGTTTGTCCCACTTATAATTCCAATGAGAATTAGAAGTCAGCACTTGTTCCTGCTGGTGTAGAAAGGGAATGGCTCAGACGAACTGTATGACAGACCAACCCCATTAACATGTTGAGAGCTAAGGATGTAACTCAAGCGGCCCCCGTACTTCTCTGGCCTGTCCAAGACCCTCAGTTCCATCCCAGCACACATATGCACACACACATTCGAGCACACACACAGGGAAGCTGAACCCGAAGTTTAGCGGCATGCTTAGGTAACTCTCCATGCACGCTATAGACCGAGAGGCCAGCTCTAAAGGGCTGGGAATGAGCAGGTGGACAGGGAATCCTTCCCTAGTGAGGATGCTTACTTGACATCACTTCGAATACATTCAGCACAGTTCCTGACAGTATCACTTCTCTACATATGGATAAATAAGCAAAACTGGGCTTGGAGTTCCTGGTCTGATGCTCATGAGCAGAACTCATCTGAGCACTGCTTAATCTATAAAAGGAGGGAATGAAAAAGAAAGCTCTTTTCTGGGGCTGTGGGGAGAGCTGGAAACAGATGCCTTGGAGCAGGCCCCGCAAGGGGCCTTAAAGCTGCTCTGAGTTGAAAGGATTTTGCTTTCTCTCTGAAGATATTTGCCCTGGTGTCCCAAAGTTAGAATAGTCACTTCATGAGATTTTATCAACTACTTCAGTAACCTTTGTTGTGGTTGTTTATCTGCTGTGTGCTTTTCTTTTTGAAACAAAGTTTCACTTTGTATCCAAGAACTGGCCTAGACCTCATTCCCAAACCAGGCAGGCCTTGAACTTACAGCAATTCTGAATCAGCCATCCTTATAGGAATCATTGTTATACAAGGATTGCAAACATAGGCCATCATGCTCGGCCCCGTGGATATTTTTAACTGAATGAAAATTTTAAAAATCTTAGGGCTGGCAC
Organism: Mus caroli; assembly: GCF_978045245.1. Classification (NCBI taxonomy): domain Eukaryota; kingdom Metazoa; phylum Chordata; class Mammalia; order Rodentia; family Muridae; genus Mus; species Mus caroli. Next base: position 127,795,682 of record NW_028227262.1, on the reverse strand, counting down.
TACACATCAGTCCAAAACAACTTGTCTAATATTTGTGTTCAATACTTTGACTCCACATACAGGTGGAAGAAGGGTGTTCACTCCACAAAGTCATCTTGTGATGTTCACCCACAGGCCATAGTTTGGGCAGACCTACATGTGCATCACATATGCACACACACACACACACACACCTCAGACATGCATATACGCATGCACACACACATTTTAAAAAATATTAAAGTTCATATGGAAAAGGAAATTATAATCAAGACAGAAAATGTTGGAGCTATGAAAGGACATATACTCATCTACAAAAAAAAATTATAAAAATGTGGTTCACTACTACACAACAACAGATAAAATCAACAAGCACAAGGGCAAACCTCAATAAGAACAAAATGGATAAAGGATATAAAGCACAAAAGGAAATGCATCAAAAATATATGTAAGCATATAAGCAGGTAGTCATGCTTATTGGTACTGAGAGATGCAAAAGAATAAAGAAATAATAACATAAGACTTTAAATCTTCAGATTGGCCAAAATTGAAAAGCACAGTATTCCTGGTGGAAAAGATACTTTCAAACAAATGATATTGTCTATGGATGTCTTTGTTTTTAAACTACAGAATGTTACTGGGTCAACACCACTTCTAATCAGGGCAATAGTAATTACCACTCCTGCTGCCAGGAATCGTAGCAATCCACTTCCTGTTTGTCTCCTTGAGATTATCAAGATTGTGGTAGCTGCACTGGCCACGGGGCTTCTAAACAGCACTATGTGCCATTGTTGGGAATGTTCACAACAGCTCTAAAAAATACCTGTCTTAAAGACTAGAAAACCAAAGCACTAAATTTACCTGGTAAATACATACGAACCACCTAAGAGCTATTTTGTATTCTACTGTTTGATTGATGTGGGCTACATTTTGCTGTTGTGTTTCTGCTGTCAACACATACCTTTTGGTATAAAGAATATATAAGCAATGCATGTGAATGTGACTAGACACACGTGGGTAGTGATAAGGACATGTTATCTCTGTCTAAACCGAATTAAAATATAGAGGGAGCATACTGGATTGTTACAGATGAGATAATGGGGAGAGCTAGACACAGAGGGTGGCAATCTAGATAAACACACAAATCAGAACACACACCCTCATAGACAGAAGTTGAAGGACAGGATAGCAATAAAAGAATAACATTTTGCAATTCGGGTAGCACGAAGAGGCCTGCAAATGTTTAAGAGAGGGGTAGTTCTTCAAGCAAATTTAATTATTACAGGGAGCAATGTTTTTGCAGAATGATTTGAATTTCCCCCAATGTTTGACCTTTTTTAATTGAATGACAAAAGAACTTATTAATGAGGAGGTTCGGACGTGCATAAAGGCTGTGTGTTAAAGACATCATCTAGGTGCAAGAGTACTGAGTTCCGTCCCTGGGCGCACCACCACTGGAATAGCTGGCCTTTGCCATGCCATTTAACTTGCTCTCAATTTCCTGATTTACAAAGAAAAGGAAGTTCAACAAGGCCTTCCATAAAGATCCCTTTAGTGTGAAAGTGTAACAAGGCGATCACTGAGAAGAAGATGTAGGCAAGTGAAAATTAGCAGTAAGGGTAATATCTATGCATTTTAGAAGAAACAGAGTTCAAAGTCTCAAAACCTGCTAGCTAAGTAGGTAAGTTAATGAGCAACTTTCAAATGTGCCCTGTTAGAATTATGAGGCACTGTAACATCAATGAGTGATTTTTCTGTTTGCAAATGGTGAGTGTAATTACTCAATGCTTAACTTTTTCAGATTAAGTTTTAAAAGTTGTCCTTTTAGACAGTGCTCAAATGACTTATTAAAGACTTAATTTGTCCTCTTAGAATGCTGTCAATCCAAAAGGAGCAATTTAACAAAAATATCCTCCTCTAGAGACTAGCTGTAATAGCTGTCAGGAAATAAGGGGGCTAGCCAATGCCAGACAGACCAGAAATAAATATACTGCATACTAAAATTTCCAACAGGAAACGTGGAATATAAATTATTAAAGGAACACAAAAATGGCACAAGAGAACTTGCTTAAGTATGACAACCTTCTGAAGTAACATTCATAATTTTAATACTCGTATTTCCATAAGCATTATAAATAATACTACACTAACACTTGGTGAAAACTTGGATAGAAAACACCAAAAGTCACTAACTCATGCAGTGTAATTTCCGTGGGCTTTTAAATTGTATGTATTTTGTTTCCTTAAATGGGTGTGTTTTTTTTTTCTAAAATATATATAAAATTCCTCAAACATTCCCAACTTAGAAATAGTTATAAGAAAACCACCTTTTGGACTATATGGAATTCCCTTTAAAAACCCATCCAGACTTTTGGTAAGATATCTAGGTGTGACTCCTTCCAAAGATATATTAAAAGTAGTTGCCCCAACAAGTTTTTATAGGCTGTGGTGGTGACCTAAAGAAAAAATGTAAGGCTTGCACAGTTATCTAAAATTCCTGCAAACTAGCGGTTCCGGAGTAGTCTGTCATAGTCTCTTATCTTCCAGTACAAGCACGTGCACTTATTTATATCCTTAGATTAGCTTCATGTTACTTGGCACTTGTATACAGGAGCGGCTTTTTTTTTTCTAATTACAGATGGAACTTGAGCTAGATCAAAGGTATTCTAAGAAGGTCAATTTTTACTTCTCTGACCAACAGAGGATGTGATCTCACGCCGTTAATTAACGCTGAGCCAATGCCCGTTGGCGCCTTATCTGGTAGTTGAGAAAACTGAGTCTAGCCATCCCCACCCGCTGGGATAGTAGGACTGGTAGGCTTACCCAAAAGAGCAGGTTGAGGGCGTAGAGCAAGCAGCGCAAACACTTCACGGAATCTTCTCTGGCCATTGTGAGTCTTGGGAGGGAGAAGCCCCATCCTCTCACCACATTCTACTGGTCCAGGCAGAGCCCCAGCGATCTGCAGGGGCGGGCACAGCAGAGAACTACCTTCACAAATGAACCCCTCTGCCAGCGGGGTACCCAGGATCCCCAAGCCTAGTTTATTTCAGACGTCCTCTCATCGAAACTCATTTGTTAAAGTCTTAAAGGGAATAAAACTCCCAAAAGTCCTCACATGGCATCGGATAACACCTGCTGCCAAGAGAAAAGGTTAACTCTCTGGATGAATGTACAGTAAACTAGTTTTCCCAGGGGACCAGTGGCATGGCCCTTGAGAGTTTCGTTGCTGTCTCCTGGGGGACAGCTTTGTGTCTCTGGAAATGCCACAGGCTCCATCCAGTTCTATCCCTATCCCCAAGGACGGACACATACACCTCGACCTCTCGGAGCACAGGAATGCCCTTCTCTGGGCAGCTCCTGGGCCCTACCTCCGTGCTCCCACCCCACCACCGGGTCGCACAGCTCGGGTGTGAACTCGGGAGCCACTGGGGGCGCAGCACAGAGCTGGGATCCCGCCCGGTGACTAGGGTTTCTTTGGAAGAACGTGAGAAATGCAGTTTGTCCTCCGGGAATAATGGATGAGCCTGGGGCGGGATGGCGGGGAGGAGAAATTGGGGAGTCAGGGCCGGTGCGGCAGTACCCAAGCCGGACCGGTCATCATTCACTACCACCCCCGCCCCCCGGACGCGCAACCTCGGGGTCCCGCGTGCCGCCGCGACACTAAGGTCCCCGCCGCCCGCAGAGCACAAAGCCTGCGCGGTCAGGCAAAGTCACCGCGGCCGCACGCCCCCGGCAGGACGCACAGCGCAGGGCAGAAGCCACTCCGGCAGGCGGCAGGGACCGCGGGCAGGAGAGATGTGGGACTTGTGGCCACTCACCGTTCGAGCTGCGCTCCTGCCGGGGAACAGTCGGGGACACACAGCAGACACTCATCCGGGCAGGGACGCTCCTCCCGGAGAGCCAAAGGGATGCATCGGCGCCAGCAGCAGACGCTTCCTTGTCTTCCTCCCTCCAACCGTCGGCGTCGCTAACTCCTGGGAAAAAGGAAAAAAAAAAAAAAAAAAAAAAAAAAAAAGTCCCGGGCAGCAGACGCTGGAAAGTCTCTGCTAAGCCACCTCCCAACGCCGCTGTCCCTCCCAAGTCCTCGCCAAGTCCGGACAAGGCAGCAGCGGCAGCCAGGGCCAGCTGCACAAACTCTCAGCGCATGCTCGGCCGCTGGCTGCCGGGTTGGGTCCTAGTGGGTGTTTCTCGTCCCTCTCACCCAGAGTGACACCCCAGAGAGATTCTTCACCTCTGCGAGATAGAATGCCGGAGAGATTAAAAACCTGCAAAACTAGGAAGAGTCCTTGCAGCACACCCCTTTAAAATGGTACCGTCGTGGGAATGGAGGGTGGGTTATAAGGAAGCAGGCTTTTTATTATATGAAAATATTTGTGTTTGAGAAGGGGGGCCACCGGCGGCCCAACCCAATTCCTGCAATGAGAGACGAGTTTTCAGGACCTTTGTGGAGCCGCCTCCGGTAACTTGTCATTAATGTCCTGCCCTGTGAACCTTATTGATTTGTTGCACTCCCCGATCAAAAGTAGGTAAATAAATATATAAAGTAACATTTCTTTCCCACTCTGATCTACTAACATTTGCAAAACCATCAATGTATCTCTATGCAGATTTAGCATCCAGATAGGGAAAAGACCAGGCAATTCTTTCACAAGTAATCCAAAGTTTTTAAACTTTCTCCTGATATGTGGTGTCTTGGCAATGTTGGTGATTTAATCTGGAAAGGCACATAGGGTAGTGAGTCTTTGGGAAGCCGCCTTGATTTTTTTTTTTTTTTAACTAGAGATTCAGTAGGGTATCACAAGAACCACATCACAAGAACCACAAAGCATAGCTCCAAACCTATCTTCTATTTCAGAAGTAAGACATTTTCACACTTAAAAATTAAAATTGCTGGCTCATGTTGCTCCCATAAAAGATTAGGTTTTATCCCTCACAGTAGTATACGTTGTTGTGACCATTTGTTTCCTCGTCAAATAGGAAAAAAAAAAAAAAACACTCACCAAAAATTGTGTTACCTTAGATCCAAGCAACATCTTTGAGAAAAACTAATAATCAGAGTCTTCCGAGCAACATGCAGCTGTGGTCTGTATCCATCATCACCTGTCTGCTGTGTGGCCAACATGACAAGGAGACATGCTCTAAACTGGTTGGTACCGATGTCAAGACCATGAGAGTCAATATGGATGCCCAGGCCTAGGGTATTAACATTCCTCCTAAGCAAATCACTAAGACAACAAGTTCTAAAAAGCAAACAAGGACAGCCATCCACACAAATTGCCAAGGAAATCGTCCAGTCATCCATCAGATGGCCCCCACTCCAGCAACAGAGTGGCTTCAGAAATTGTGGGAGGAGCTAAGAGAGCCGCTTTCATCCTTCATCCCTTGTGTTCACAGGCAAGGGCAAGGTCAGCTGCCTGTGACACAAGGACTGCGACTGAAACAAACCACCCTCCAAACTGTGTGGTGCCACACAGTTCCTGAGAGACCTAAAAATTTCCTCATACAAAGGAGGCTTTGCCATTAAAAGGAAGAAATGAATGCCCATAATAAAAATAAAAACTATCTTCCATTGCTAGAAGATTGATTGGTGAATGCTTTCTGCATAATCCATAAATTCCTAGGGTTCACCTACCTGATACACACCTACATGATAAACTAGTAATACAGATAAAAGGTCTTTAAAAGTATGCTTGTCCTCCATCTTCCTAGTAAATAAGAAACGAGGGACAAAGCAGTAGCCTCACATGGCCAACTCTTAGTGCAATTGTAGTCAGGCGACCATCTGGAATCCAGAAACACCCTGAAGCTCTGGCGGACCCCAGAACACTGAAGTCAGAGTCTCCAAACGTGTGACCTTAGCATGCAATTTATTTCAACATTTCCAGACATTTCCATTTACTGTGTGTGCAGTAAAGTTTAAAAATCTACTAGGCTTTCCTGGAAGCCTCAAATGAGCAGAAGAGCCTCTTTGGGGTGTAGTAGGATTAAATTCCTCACCTGCCAGTTGAAAAACTGAGAGTATCCCCCTCTTTCTAAGCAAGAAGAAAACAACTGTAGTTATTTTACTAATATTCCTGACAAATTGTCTTCAGAAGCTTAATCAACTTCAGTAGGAGAGACCTCATCACATTTAAAATATTGCAACACAGGGCAGCTGTCATGGCCTCTACTTGACTATACCTCTTGACACTTCTCTGCCCCTATCCTGCCTTTATAACTTCAGCAAGGTCTCCTGTTAGGAAGCTCTTGACTACAGTGATGGGAATCACAGCTGTCATTCTCACCACATCTGTAGCTTTCTCAACCAACATTCACTACATGGGTATCATTACCATTTGAGTACGGAGTAACATATTTGTATATCCTGCTCATTGCCAGGGAGGCAGGAGCCCCTTCTAAGGCAGCATGCACTTCATTAAGTATTATTTGAGTGTGTGACACATGCTGTACCTCTCTCCAGCTGAAGATATTAAAAATAATAGTCCCTGACTGCTCAGGAAAGGCAAAACAGTTCTTTCTTGCTTGTTTAATGGTCATAATGTGAATAAGATATGCATTTACAAGTACCTACTCATCAATTCCAGAGTTAAAAGCAAAACTCGGGAGTGTGGTAAGACAGATGACAGCTCCTCTCTCCATAAGCCACTGTGCCTGTCCTACCTACAGTGTGGAGAGGAAGGGACAGCAAGGTGCTTGGTTACACGAAAGAGTTTTGCTGGCTTCTGAGCACAAAGAGTGGCTCTTCACAATCGTCAAGCAAAGGAGGCTAATAGAGGTCTTGGGTTTGTTTGTTTGTTTGTCTTCTTTTATTTAAACAAGTCTTATGTATATATAACATGATGGCTGTTACCCACAATGACACAGTAACTTCTCAGAACTGTGATAGAGTACTGTGTGACTCAATTGACTGCTTCAGGGCTGCACAGTCAGTGAGCAAAGGAGAAACTAAGATTTGGTTTTTAAATAAAGTTTATCTTTCTCTTGCCACTGGTAACTTGTACACAGCATCTCAAATCTGGGTGGGAGTCTACTGAGAGGCTCCAAGGAAGAGGACAGACCAGTCATTTCTTACTAGTTCTGTGTCAAACACACATACTCAAGCTGTAGATATGCTCTTACCTTTATCTTCTGAAAGCACATGCCTAATAAGACACACACAAAAAAAGGTATTTTGCTAAATCAAGTAACCTTGCCTACCTTCACTATACTGTAAGTTTAAAATATCCAGATAAAAGGCAAGGTGGTTCATGCCTTAATCCTATCACCCAGGAGGCAGAAGTAAGAGGGTCTCTGTGAGTTCGAGGCCAGTCTGGTCTACATAGTGAGCTCCAGGAAAGCCAGGACTACATAGTGAAACCCTGCTGCAAAAACAAAAATAAAAATTAATCAATTTTTTAAAAAGCAAAATATCTTGTCAAATTTAAATTCCACTCTTCCGGATGGACCAGCACCAGGGTAGCTAGAGCGCAGGGTCGGCTGACACCCGCCAGCTACCCAGGACCCCCGCCACAGGATTTTGAGACTGCTGGTGAGAGGAACACAGCTTCTGCTCCAGTCCAATCACGCGGGACCTGAGACTGCTTTGGTTGGGGAGGCAGAAATCTGCCCTCAGTAGGGCCACAAGCCTCTCCAGTCAGAAAAGCCCTGGGGTAGCTAGGGTGCAGGGTCGGCTGACACTCGCCAGCTACCCACAACACCCGCCACAGGATCTTAAGACTTCTGGTGAGTGGAACACAGCTTCTGCTCCAATCTTTAAACAGTGACAACGACAACAACTAACCCCAGAGATTACCAGATGGCGAAAGGTAAACGTAATAATCTTACTAACAGAAACCAAGACCACTCACCATCATCAGAACCCAGCACTCCCACTTTGCCCAGTCCAGGGCACCCCAACACACCGGAAAAGCTAGACACGGATCTAAAAGCATATCTCATGATGATGGTAGAAGACTTCAAGAAGGACTTTAATAACACACTTAAAGAAATACAAAGGAACACTGGTAAACAGGTAGAAGACAGTAAAGAGGAAGCACAAAAATCCCTTAAAAAATTGCAGGAGAACACTGCTAAAGAGTTACAAATCCTTAAAGAAAAACAGGATAACCTAATCAAACAGGTAGAAGTCCTTACAGAAAAACAGGAAAACACATCCAAACAGATGATGGAAGTGAACAAAACCATACTAGACCTAAAAAGGGAAGTAGACACAATAAAGAAAACCCAAAATGAGGCAACACCGGAGATAGAAACCCTAGGAAAGAAATCTGGAACCATAGATACGAGCATCAGCAACAGAATACAAGAGATGGAAGAGAGAATCTCAGGTGCAGAAGATTCCATAGAGAACATCGGCACAACAATCAAGGAAAATGTAAAATGCAAAAAGATCCTAACTCAAAACATCCAAGAAATACAGGACACAATGAGAAGACCAAACCTACGGATAATAGGAGTGGATGAGAATGAAGATTTTCAACTCAAAGGACCAGCAAACATCTTCAACAAAATTATAGAAGAAAACTTCCCAAATCTAAAGAAAGAGATGCCCATGAACATACAAGAAGCCTACAGAACTCCAAATAGACTGGACCAGAAAAGAAATACCTCCCGACACATAATAATCAGAACAACAAATGCTCTAAATAAAGACAGAATACTAAAAGCAGTAAGAGAAAAAGGCCAAGTAACATATAAAGGCAAGCCTATCAGAATTACACCAGATTTTTCACCAGAGACTATGAAAGCCAGAAGATCCTGGACGGATGTTATACAGACACTAAAAGAACACAAATTCCAGCCCAGGCTACTATACCCAGCCAAACTCTCAATTAACATAGATGGAGAAACCAAAGTATTCCACGACAAAACCAAATTCACACATTATCTCTCCACGAATCCAGCCCTTCAAAGGATAATAACAGAAAAAAAACAATACAAGGACAGGAACCACGCCCTAGAAACAACAAGAAGGTAATCCCTCAACAAACCTAAAAGAAGACAGCCACAAGAACAGAATGCCAACTTTAACAACAAAAATAACAGGAAACAAAAATTACTTTTCCTTAATATCTCTTAATATCAATGGACTCAACTCCCCGATAAAAAGACATAGACTAACAAACTGGCTACACAAACAAGACCCAACATTTTGCTGCTTACAGGAAACTCATCTCAGAGAAAAAGATAGACACTACCTCAGAATGAAAGGCTGGAAAACAATTTTCCAAGCAAATGGTATGAAGAAACAAGCTGGAGTAGCCATTCTAATATCTGATAAGATTGACTTCCAACCCAAAGTCATTAAAAAAGACAGGGAGGGACACTTCATACTCATCAAAGGTAAAATCCTCCAAGAGGAACTATCAATCCTGAATATCTATGCTCCAAATACAAAGGCAGCCACATTCATTAAAGAAACTTTAGTAAATCTCAAAGCACACATTGTATCTCATACAATAATAGTGGGAGACTTCAACACACCACTTTCACCAATGGACAGATCATGGAAACAGAAACTAAACAGGGACACAGTGAAACTAACAGAAATTATGAATCAAATGGATCTGGCAGATATCTACAGAACATTCTATCCTAAAACAAAAGGATATACCTTCTTCTCAGCACCTCATGGTACCTTCTCCAAAATTGAGCACATAATTGGTCACAAAACAGGCCTCAACAGATACAAAAATATTGAAATTGTCCCATGCATCCTATCAGATCACCATGGACTAAGGCTGATCTTCAATAACAAAATAAATAATAGAAAGTCAACCTTCACGTGGAAACTGAACAACACTCTTCTCAATGATACCTTGGTCAAGGAAGGAATAAAGAAAGAAATTAAGGACTTTTTAGAGTTCAATGAAAATGAAGCCACAACATACCCAAACTTATGGGACGCAATGAAAGCATTTCTAAGAGGAAAACTCATAGCTCTGAGTGCCTCCAAAAGGAAACTAGAGAGAGCACACATTAGCAGCTTGACAACATACCTAAAAGCACTAGAACAAAAGGAAGCAAATTCACCCAAGAGTAGTAGACGGCAGGAAATAATCAAACTCAGGGGCGAAATCAACCAAGTGGAAACAAGAAGAACTATTCAAGAATCAACCAATTAAGGAGCTGGTTCTTTGAGAAAATCAACAAGATAGATAAACCCTTAGCCAGACTCACTAGAGGGCACAGGGAAAGCATCCTAATTAACAAAATCAGAAATGAAAAAGGAGACATAACAACAGATCCTGAAGACATCCAAAACACCATCAGATCCTTCTACCAAAGGCTATACTCAACAAAACTGGAGAACCTGCATGAAATGGAGAAGTTCCTAGACAGATACCAGGTACCAAAGTTGAATCAAGATCAGGTTAATGATCTAAACAGCCCTATATCCCCCAAAGAAATAGAAGCAGTCATTAATAGTCTCCCAACTAAAAAAAGCCCAGGACCAGATGGGTTTAGTGCAGAGTTCTATCAGACCTTCAAAGAAGATCTAATCCCAGTTCTTCACAAACTATTCCACAAAATAGAAACAGAAGGTACTCTACCCAACTCATTCTATGAAGCCACAATTACTCTGATACCTAAACCACAAAAAGACCCAAAAAAGATAGAAAACTTCAGACCAATATCCCTTATGAATATTGATGCAAAAATCCTCAATAAAGTTCTTGCTAACCGAATCCAAGAACACATCAAAACAATCATCCATCCTGACCAAGTAGGTTTCATCCCAGGGGTGCAAGGATGGTTCAATATACAGAAATCCATCAACGTAATCCAGTATATAAACAAACTCAAAGACAAAAACCACATGGTCATCTCCTTAGATGCGGAAAAAGCATTTGACATGATTCAACACCCATTCATGATAAAAGTCTTGGAAAGATCAGGAATTCAAGGCCCATACCTAAACATGATAAAAGCAATCTACAGCAAACCAGTAGCCAACATCAAAGTAAACGGTGAGAAGCTTGAAGCAATCCCTCTAAAATCAGGGACTAGACAAGGCTGTCCACTTCCTCCATACCTATTCAACATAGTACTTGAAGTCCTAGCCAGAGCAATTCGACAACAAAAGAGATCAAAGGGATACAAATTGGAAAAGATGAAGTCAAAATATCACTTTTTGCAGATGATATGATAGTATATATAAGTGACCCTAAAAATTCCACCAGAGAACTCCTAAGCCTGATAAACAGCTTCGGTGAAGTAGCTGGATATAAAATTAACTCAAACAAATCAATGGCCTTTCTCTACACAAAGAATAAACAGGCTGAGAAAGAAATTAGGGAAACAACACCCTTCTCAATAGTCACAAATAATATAAAATATCTTGGCGTGACTCTAACTAAGGAAGTGAAAGATCTGTATAATAAAAACTTCAAGTCTCTGAAGAAAGAAATTATAGAAGATCTCAGAAGATGGAAAGATCTCCCATGCTCATGGATTGGCAGGATCAACATTGTAAAAATGGCTATCTTGCCAAAAGCAATCTACAGATTCAATGCAATCCCCATCAAAATTCCAAATCAATTCTTCAACGAATTAGAAAGTGCAATCTGCAAATTCATCTGGAATAACAAAAAACCTAGGATAGCAAAAACTCTTCTCAAGGATAAAAGAACCTCTGGTGGAATCACCATGCCGGACCTAAAGCTCTACTACAGAGCAATTGTGATAAAAACTGCATGGTACTGGTATAGTGACAGACAAATAGACCAATGAATAGAATTGAAGACCCAGAAATGAACCCACACACCTACGGTCACTTGATCTTCGACAAGGGAGCTAAAAACATCCAGTGGAAGAAAGACAGCATTTTCAACATATGGTGCTGGCACAACTGGTTGTTAACATGTAGAAGAATGTGAATTGATCCATTCCTATCTCCTTGTACTAAGGTCAAGTCTAAGTGGATCAAGGAACTTCACATAAAACCAGAGACACTGAAACTTATAGAGGAGAAAGTGGGGAAAAGCCTTGAAGATATGGGCACAGGGGAAAAATTCTTGAATAGAACAGTAATGGCTTGTGCTGTAAGATCGAGAATTGACAAGTGGGACCTCATGAAACTGCAAAGCTTCTGCAAGGCTAAAGACACCATCAATAAGACAAAAAAACCACCAACAGATTGGGAAAGAATCTTCACCTATCCTAAATCAGATAAGGGGCTAATATCCAATATATATAAAGAACTCAAGAAGGTGGACACCAGAAAGTCAAATAACCCCATTAAAAAATGGGGCTCAGAACTGAACAAAGAATTCTCACCTGAGGAATACGGAATGGCAGAGAAGCACCTGAAAAAATGTTCAACATCCTTAATCATCAGGGAAATGCAAATCAAAACAACCCTGAGATTCCACCTCACACCAGTCAGAATGGCTAAGATCAAAAATTCGGGTGACAGCAGATGCTGGCGAGGATGTGGAGAAAGAGGAACACTCCTCCATTGTTGGTGGGATTGCAAGCTTGTACAACCACTCTGGAAATCAGTCTGGCGGTTCCTCAGAAAATTGGACATAGTACTACCGGAGGATCCAGCAATACCTCTCCTGGGCATATATCCAGAAGATGTCCCAACCGGTAAAAAGGACACATGCTCCACTATGTTCATAGCAGTCCTATTTATAATAGCCAGAAGCTGGAAAGAACCCAGATGTCCCTCAACAGAGGAATGGATACAGAAATTATGGTACATTTACACAATGGAGTACTACTCAGCTATTAAAAAGAATGAATTTATGAAATTCTTAGCCAATTGGATGGACCTGGAGGGCATCATCTTGAGTGAGGTAACACAATCACAAAGGAACTCACACAATATGTATTCACTGATAAGTGGATATTAGCCCAAAACTTAGGATACCCAAGATATAAGATACAATTTACTAAACGCATGAAACTCAAGAAGAATGAAGACCAAAGTGTGGACACTGTGCCCCTTCTTAGAATTTGGAACAAAACACCCAGGGAAGGAGTTACAGAGACAAAGTTCGTAGCTGTGATGAAAGGATGGACCATTTAGAGACTGCCGTATCCAGGGATCCTTCCCATTAGCAGCTTCTATACGCTGACACCATTGCATACACTAGCAAGATTTTGCTGAAAGGACCCAAATATAGCTGTCTCTTGTGAGACGATGCCGGGGCCTAGCAAACACAGGAGTGGATGTTCACAGTCAGCTATTGGATGTATCACAGGGCTCCCAATGGAGAAGCTAGAGAAAGTACCCAAGGAGCTAAAGGGATCTGCAACCCTATTGTTGGAACAACATGATGTACTAACCAGAACCCCGGAGCTCTTGTCTCTAGCTGCATATGTATGGAAAGATGGCCTAGTCGGCCATCAATGGAAAGAGAGGCCCATTGGACTTGCAAACTTTATATGCCCCAATATAGGGGAATGCCAGGGCCAAAAGAATGGGAATGGGTGGGTAGGGAAGTGGGGGGCGCTATGGGGGACTTTTGGGATAGCATTGGAAATGTAACTGAGGAAAATATGTAATAAAAATATTAAAAATTAAAAAAAAATAAAAAAATAAAAAAATTTAAATTCCAAAGTGTCCCAATGTTCCACAGAAATAATACCACTACTTGTAATTTTCAGTGTTCACTTAAAATTATTATTTAACTGAATAGCCTAAAAATTCCGTAACTAAACTTGAACGTAATATACAAACTGGAAACTAGAAATTCTATTCAAAACGCCACTCCACTGGGCCAGCAGAGCATTGTGCTTGACAGCAAATTGACAAACACAGCTTTTTACTCTGTAACAGTCATGGCGTCGAATCTTGCCTCTCCTGCCTCTTCCCACACACCTGCATCACCTCTCTGTCCTCAGTCACCTCATCTCCTCTCACAGTCACAAAGCCATTACGTGAATCCAGACTTCACATTCAGTCAGCACTATTTCTGGAGAGAAAAAAAATTGCTTCCTCTCTGTGGATCTCTCTAGGGATTAAAGAACCACTCCCCTACCACACACACACACACACATACACACACCCTGTGATACGATGGGAAGTGTCACACTTGCGCTATTTCCTATGACCCTGTGACAGGATGGATTCCTTGCTAGCAGTAAGTATGCCTCTACCCTGATACCAGGAGGCGTTGGAAACAGCAGCCCAGCTGTGCTCAGTAAATAGCCACTGGACCATTACCAGGAACTTGGACCTAGGAGAGTCAAAGCTCTAGAGAAATTCCAACTCTCAATTTACAACTTCCTTGGCACACTTTCTCTTCAGAAAGCAGAAAAACATAGAAAATCTTTTTTAAAAAATGCCCTTCCTTTTTGAAAAAAAATCTAAATTCGGCTATTTGAAAAATAAAAGAAATGTAAAGGAAAGGAAGGAACACGAGTCTATTGAACTATCCCACTTTCTTTAAGAGAATCCTTACAAATCACTCCACTGTATCAGGCTATCAGCATTTTGTCCTGTTCATGGTACGACAATTAGAGAAAGGTTAAACAAACTGTGACACACCCTAGCTTTCTACCCCTTCAGTTCCTGTGCCACCTGGACACCTCATTAAATGTTTGTTCATTTATAGTAGTAAAATATTTGATTTTTAAAATGATTTTCATTTAGCTACCCTAAACATAAGTATGCACATCCTACCATGAATAAAATATTGTATGTAAATTCAGCTGATGGTACGATGAGAATTTAGTTTGAACAAAATAGTGTCGTTGGAATTTAAACTTTCTCTTACAGCATGTGTATCTACATCAGTCTGTGTGTAGATGTGCATCTATGTGTGTGTGTAGATGTGTGCATATGCATGGTTGCTAGCCAACTCATATTTTATGATCCAGAGATGTAGCAAACTCCTATTTCGTATTTCATAGTATGGGATGCATATATGACTGATTGATAATGAGAAAGGACTTACATCCTTATTCTCTCTTTTAGTGACAATATGTTTACTTAAATGACATAGATGATTTCCATGATGTTTTATCTCTTTATGACTGATTTTCTTTCTTAGAAAGAAATATAAGTTGTCCAGTAATTTCTGCAGGAAAAGGCTGATAACCTTTTGGGGACATATGATTCTGATTGGGAACTCCCACTATCACATTTAATGAATTATAGACATTCCCATTTCTTGACTACATCTCTTAACTTTATCATTAAAGACACTGTAAGTAAAAAAGTAGTAGAAAAGACTTGGGATATAGCAAGGTTAGTTTAGAAAATATTTAAGTATTTTCCAAAATAACTGGTAAGAATTAAATTATATGTGGGTTTTAGCTCTGTGTGTGTGTGTGTGTTTGTGTGTGTGTGTTTGTGTGTGTGTGTGCATGTGTGTTTGTGTGTGTGTGTGTGTGTGTGTGTGCGTGAGAGAGAGAGAGAGAGAGAGAGAGAGAGAGAGAGAGAGAGAGAAATTCTGCTGATGTTTTACGAGTCCCTGTTACCTGAGTCCACACACACACACACACACACACACACACACACACACACACACACACAAGTCTTTTCAAGTCTACCATGTGAAGATGAAATGGTTCTCATTTCCAGGAAGGAACCTTAAGAATGAGGAGCAGCCAGCCTGGGCTGGGAAACTGACCACAGAGTCACTTCATTAACTGGGTCCCAGTAGCTATTCCTTGGATCCGACTTGAAAACTAAGAATCCAACAGGCAATGTTTGCTACCTAAATTGATTCTCTCCCCATTTTTTTCTTCCCCTTACCGTGATCAACTTACCTACAGATAAATGACATAAGTCAGCTTCCTTTTCCTTCTGCTCCACTGCCATTATTCTATTAGGCTCCAAGTCTCCCAGACAAACTTACCCAATCTGCGGCACACCGAGCTGTCACAGACAGCCCCATTTCGCTCAGCTATGGGAGCAGATGAGGATGGCCAGAACCTCACATCTAGACCAATCAATTAGAGTGTGACTGGAACTCCAGCAAAGATTCATCAAAAAGGCAGTGTAAATTCAGGCGGCCAAGCGGAACGGAGTATGAGGGGAATTCACTGGCAAGCCCGCCCGACATGGAAATCTCTCGACAGGAAGGCAGATGGCAAAGTCAAAGAGGCACAGTAAATGGTGCGGGGGCAGGTGCCCTAGCAGATAGGCAGAGCTCAGAGGGAAGGGAACTGGGCAGAGAGAAAAAAGAAGGGAAAAGGGAAGGAGGGAGGGAGGGAGGGAGGGAGGGAGGGAGGGAGGGAGGGAGGGAGGGAGGGAGGGAGGGAGGGAGGGAGGGAAGGAGGGAGGGAGGGAGGGAGGGTAGAATATTGCCCTGAAGCAAGACTCCCTATCATATCAACTGATTTAAACACTCTTTGCGGAGCTCAGAGATGGATCCTGAGACCCGAAGTCTAGTCCACACAAAATGAGGAAATAAGGTTCCAGAGACCATTTTCCCCAGCCTAATTTTAAGAATCCAATATTCTACTTGGGGAAGTTTGCACAGTTTCTGGATTGAAGACTTAAATGCTGGGCTGAGCAACTTGTCAGTAATTTAAAGCCCGGGGCTGCCGCTCCTGAACACACGGATCATACGTGTATGAACAGCAGCAACCACAGCAGACGTTAGAAGGGCACCTGCTTTTCAGTGCTGTTTTCTCTCCGTCATGACCGAGACTTCCAGAAGCCTCAGTTTCCCTCTCTGTACACATGCCCCCTGAAGGTTGTGTAATATATGGTTGGCCTAAATTTAGTTGGGGTCACACTGTCCTTTGAGGTTTAAATAGAATAGCCTAAGCCACTTTCCTACAAGCAGTGGGTAAAAAATGTTTTCATCTTGTACTCCCTTTGGGGATTATAGAATGGGGCAAAGAGGAGGGAAGCTTCCAGAGTTCTGATGCAGTTTACAGATCATCTTTCTAGCTTGTGCAGGCCTCTTTTCAGAAGGAAACAGCCTTTAGGAAACGTTTCCTAAAGTGCAGCTGGTACAGACTATACTCACTGCTGTTTTAGACTAACATCTCAAGACATGAGGATTTCTGGAGCATCAGCTAGACTAACTTGCTGTGGTCCCTGTCTTCCTGTCAGCCCCTCCCTGGAGCCCTGCTGTTGGCTGGCCCTCTAGCTGGTTGCTTCCACTGACTACACACCAGCTTCAAATTCCAGGTAACTTCTCAGGCCTCTACCCTAGAAGTTCCCTCTCTAGATACCTTTCAAATAACCCTCTCTTTAAAAGAAACATTGGTGCTTTAAAAGAAAAATAAGCAAACTTTTTTTTACAATACTTACTATATGCTAGAAAATATTTTAAGCATCATACACAGAGTGATAATTTAATATTTTCCCATCTCAGTTATGATGAAACTAAGGCAGGTCACGTTAACTAAAGGCCAGAGCCTTTAATGCAATGCTAGGTTGTCTGGCCCTAAGACCTAATAGCCCAGCCAAATATTTAGAAATAAATGGCCAAATGGTAGTTTGGGAGATTATTCTGATATCAGTAGGTAGGATGTGCTGGAGGTAAGACCTGGGGACATGATATTGTTTCTGTTGGCCTATTTAACAATGAGGACATAAACACTAATCTTTTAAGAAGTCTAAGGACATAGGAAACACTAGCCATTGCATTTGCTTCCTAGCCATTGGCAAACCCTTCGATGTACCAATCATTCTGATGATTCCTCTAGATAACATTCTTATTAATACCAAATAAGTGTCATACTCCAATGGGCATGCATTAGTGAACACTAACGTCTACAAATGCCCAGTCCTTCTAAAGAATTTAGCAAAAAAAAAAAAAAAAAAAAAGAAGCACAAAAATGCAGACATAAAATAGAAACAGAGGGAAATTATATTTATGAGAAAGGAAGGGAGAAGGAAGAAGAGGGGGGGGTAGAGGCAACAGCTAGAGATAAAGTAAAAAGAAGGGAAAACAGAGCAGAGAAATGAGGGGGAAAAGTGAGAGGGAGAAGGAAAGAAGGAGATGGAGGAAGGAAAGGAGGGGAAAGAAGTTGGCATGACCTTTGCCCCAGAACTGTAAAGCCAGCCTTCTCTCTCCTCCTCAGCCTTCTCTCTCCCCCTCAGCCTTCTCTCTCCTCCTCAGCCCTATCTCTCCTCCTCAGCCTTCTCTCTCCCCCTCAGCCTTCTCTCTCTCCTCAGCCCTCTCTCTCTCCTCCTCAGCCTTCTCTTTCTCTTCAGCCTTCTCTCTCCTCCTCAGCTTTCTCTCTCCTCCTCACCCTTCTCTCTCCTCCTATCCCTTCTTTCTCCTCCTCACCCTTCTTTCTCCTCCTCACCCTTCTCTCTCCTCCTCAGTGGATGCTTCCTGGTACTTGCCTCTGAAATTCGGGTCCTAACATGGCCCCCACAATACATAAGGTAGAACAGAAGAACATTTTTTTTTTATTTTGCTTCCAGACCTTTCCAGGCTGTTTCTGTGTCCCAGAAGGGAAGTATTCAAGATTCTTCCCTCTATTCTTATAGATCTAAACACTGTCAGCATGACGAGGGGATGCCCTTTAATTCCATAAATAGGAGTGGTTTGATGTTTCGATAAAGACAATTCCTACCACCGTTTGGAAGGATTTTGAAGGTACAAGATTAGTTTGTATGCTTTCGTTATTTAAAAATAAAAACAGCAAGAATTTTTGGTTTAAGAGAACTTCAGAAATGACCGGTTTGTTATATGGGTCCAACATACATGGTTTTTCTGGGTGATCAAAGATTTTTAACTTTAAACTTGCTTTTCTTTTGATTCGATGTTGTCTTTTCAAGTTTTAAAATATACAGTTAGTTGTACAAGGTACCCACATTCATACTTAGTCCCTATAGTTCCTTTGGGACTTGGAGAATTCATCAGGAGTTCAATTTCGCTTTATGAATCTGTGTCCACCGATAGCTACTCATTTGTCCTTCTAATCCAGAGTCAAGCCTGTAAATCATGATTTCTCTAACTTATCTTCATTTATTTACAGTGAAAAATGACAGTATTATTGGATTCTTTAAACTTGAAAATCATCACAAAATTATTAGTGAATAAGTGACTTGCAGTAACTTGGCCAAAGTGCTCCTGTGGTTTTCAATTCAGTAAAATGAACCCATTTCAAATCTCTGGCTCACTCTTCGGTGTCATATCCCCCACTTGGCACCCTGGATTACCCACATGATTATTGCAAAGGCAACACTTACCATGCCCTGATGAATGCAACAATTATAACACAAAGGAAGTCATTAATGCATCGGAACAGAAAGACTATGGTCTGTGAGCTTGTAATTAGGCTTCTGCTGCAATTATCCTCCATCTCAGAAATTTTCTTAATGTAAAAATGATAAAAACAAATCATAAGCATTCACTTAGTTTAATTAATGAGCAGCACTAAGCCACATTTAGTTGAATCTGTACCCTTTTATGTGTTCTTCTAGGGACCTTAATTGTACAAAACCTGAATATGTTCACATATTAAATGTTTTACAATCCCTGCATCCCAAAGCCTTTCCCAGGCACCTTTATCTCCTCACCTTAGTAACTTGCCCAAATTTCCATCGTGGATGCAAGATATAGGTACTGAAGCATTAGACAAGGAAAGAAAGGGTTTGGGTAGCATCAGGTGTGTGGAGGTAGAAAAGACAGGCATGGTGAGGCAGAGAAGGGAGAAAGAAGACAACAGGGGGTAGAAGAAGGTCGCTGATAGGAAGAGAAATGGAGAGCCAAGGTCACCAGAATAAAGCAGGGCAAAGACCGTGTGGATGCCATGGTTGCAAGATGTGGAAACAGGGACACAGAGACCTTGCAGTTTCATGTTGCTCAGCAGGGGATCTAAATCATTTCTTTTACTTTCTTCCTTGGAGGTTGGTTGTTTTTTTGTTTGGGGTGTGTGTGTGTGTGTGTGTTGTATACTATAAAAATGGTTGTGATCTACATGAAGATACTAGCAATCAAACCCACGTCCTTTCCTCCGTAAGAGCAGTCAGCTCTCAGCTGGCTCTTAACTGCTGAACCGTGTCTCCAGCCCCATTTTGCATATCCTTCTCCTTCTGGGGAAAAGTGTAGACAGAACTGAATCTGACCTATTATTTTTAAGAGATAAAGTTCTCCAGTTACCTAATCGTTTATTTTCCTTCCTCTGTGACTAAGGGAGCTCTAAGCCACCCCTCAGACTAGGCTGTTTGTCAGGACCACATTCCTAACTGCCTCCTGAAAACAAATGTGGCACTTGATCACCACTGTCATTAGTAGGGAGAAGAAAAGTTAACGTTGATACCGGAAAAGCTATTTAATGTATGTGCCCTGTTTTGCATGGTCAGGGCATGTACTTTGAGCATGCTTACTAGAACTACAAATGAGACCAATTCCAGCGCCAATGCAGAGGTCTTGAATCCTCTCAACTTGCTTACATCAATGGCAAAATACAACCTCCTTTATAACCTATGGCTAGAAAAGATTCTGTTCCCCTAAAAAGCCTGCTTAGAAAAGCTGTGCCAAATGAGTTTCTCCCAAATCTTCATGGCCCTTAGACATTTCAAATACATATACATATATATATATATATATATTTAAAATTGTGTCTCAATACATAAATGGAACGTTTTCTTATACTTATAAAATCACCTCATCATCATTTAGTTTTGATTCTATATCTGAGGTGTAAAGAGAGTTTCAAAGTAAGCACTTCTGAAGTATGCTCTACTATCAGGATGGATGTTAGTAAAATAATAATGACCGTGATGAGTGGAGATGAGTAATGATAATTCCACTGCTATTAAAAGAATACATGCTACATGTCATTGATTGAAGCTTTCCAGAAAGGACAAACATTTGAGGATTGCTGTCTAATTTTTCCAGAGACCATCTTCTTCTAGCCAGCATTGATGTGACCAAAACACCCATGGAAGGAGTTACAGAGACAAAGTTTGGAGCTGAGACAAAAGGAAGGACCATTTAGAGACTGCCATATCCAGGGATCCATCCCATAATCAGCCTCCAAACACTGACACCATTGCATACACTAGCAAGATTTTCCTGAAAGGACCCTGATATAGTTGTCTCTTGTGAGACTATGCCGGGGCCTAGCAAACACAGAAGTGGATGCTCACAGTCAGCTATTGGATGGATCATAGGGCCCCCAATGGAGGAGCTAGAGAAAGTACCCAAGGAGCTAAAGGGATCTGCAACCCTATAGGTGGAACAACATTATAAACTAACCAGTATCCCGGAGCTCGTGTCTCTAGCTGCATATGTATCAGAAGATAGCCTAGTCGGCCATCAGTGGAAAGAGAGGCCCATTGGTCGTGCAAACTTTATATGCCTCAGTACAGGGGAACGCCAGGGCCAAGAAGTGGGAGTGGGTGGGTAGGGGAGGGGGGGAGAGGGTATAGGGGACTTTTGGGATAGCATTGGAAATGTAAATGAGGAAAATACCTAATAAAAAAATTATAAAAAAAAATGTATTCCAAACATGGCCCCTGCTCTGAGCTCCTCCCCCACCTAATCATTCCACAAGGCTTTGGAACACCCACCCTAATTCACTAGAGTCTGGACCATAAATTAAATATTTTTAGTACTGTCCCTTGCTGAAACATATATTATAAATTTCAGAAACCACAAAGGTGGAACAATAATATTATAACCATGGGGCTTTCTCTTTTAGGCTGCAAGGTTGCATATACCCTTCTGTTCTTCACCAAGGCCACCTCGCGTCAGGGTTCTACAGGCAGGCATCATTAAAGCAGATTTAGAGATGAAACTGAACCTATATTCCCACTGTTGACTTCTACTCCCTTGATGTCGTTCTGGGGAATGCTGAAAAATCATGACATTTTGCCTCTCTTCTTACTCTGATCCCTCAGTAAACAAATACCTATTTGTGAAGCTAACATGGGGTTCTCCTGCACAACCTCAGAAACTTTCTGAGTATCTCATTTAGTGTCTCGAGACAACTTTCAACTTTCAACTTTGAAGGCACTGGAAGTAGCAGACTTCAACCTTTCTCAGCAATAGTTAACTTTCATAGCTTGAAAATGGAACCTCCTGTTTTCAAACTGAGTTCTCTAGATCCCTGTTAAGAACAATCTTTCTCTATAGAGAAAGTCTCAGTTCACGTCCATGGTGCCCAGATATGGCTGTCCTCCAAGGGGTCGGTCAGTAAAGCCTTCAGAGACATCTGGGGTGCGGGGACTCAGGGGTTCCAGCACATGCTCACAGTGGGACAGCCATAAGAAGGTGCTTTTCCCAGTCTTCTTTTTTTTATACTCAGTGTCTTCATTTTTGTCATCTTTAATTAGTCTAACCTTGTCAAAAACACATCCAAATAATTGTATGAATTTGTTTGTGGTTGTTTGTTTGGTTTTTGGGTTTTTTTTTTTACATACAAAACCAAAAACAGAGGAGCTGGGTGAAATCATATCGTTGCTACATTCTGTGTTGGAGGAGGAAACAGGGTTCTTTTCCCATGTAAATTCTCCTTATTTTAAATGCATTACCTGTTGATTCCCATCCTCTGCAAGGAAAAGGCTCTGGTGAGAGGTGATAGAACAGAGAGGTGTCACCTGAGACTTTTCCTCTCCCTATCCTCTGCACTAAAGAAAATATTTGTCTTCTACTTAACCAACAGGCCTTTTCTTTAAAACTTGCTGAACTCGTTTTTTAACTAAGTAACCCCAGTACAGAGCATGGGAGGGCTGCTTTAGAAAAAAGGAAAGAAAGAAAACAGAGCCAAACAATAGTCTCTAGGCTTCAGAAAGAAGAAAAGCCTCTTAGCCTGTGAAATAATTATTTAAAAGCTATCATGAGCCTATTAAATTATTGCTTTCCAGTAAATGCCAATTAAAAAAGCAATCACTTACTATACACTGCACAGCCAGGACAGGCAAATTTCCAATGTAACCTTACTTGCTTTGATAACTGTAAAAGCATACTCAGAGGAGGCTTTGTTGTTAATGGTGCACAGAGCATTCCAAGTTCAGCAGTAACTTTTGCTCATTAGAATAACTGATATGATGTCTCCAAACTTTCTATACACTACGAACACTTCAATTCTACTTAAAAAAAAAAATGCCTTTCTGTGAACCTGTCCATAGACTCAAAGAGCATCAATAAGATGTCACACAGTGTAAGAATATTTCATATAACAAAATATTCCACTGAAGCTGAATAAATAGTCATCAGATTACCGCGCAGAGGAGTGAGCAGCTGCTTCTATTTAGGGATTCCATATATGTCTCTACTGTTCCCGTCGTACTCCACAAAATTAACCCAGGATTCATTTCAAGACCTCATTTGCCCTGCAGGGCTCTGAGAGTGGAGAACAGCTGCCTGGCAAAGCGTCCTGTCTCTTCCAGTTGTTTGTCTTTGGGTCCACAGTCCACACACCCCATTATACAATCTTAATTAGTTCTTCAGTTTTCGATTTTGGGTATTCCCTGGCCTACAACTCTTAAATTCTTGTATCCAAACTTTTACAGGACATCTTAAGTTCAATGCAGATAATTATAATTTTCATGGGTAGAATACCACATTGCTTCTAAGTAAGTAATGAATAGCATCACCGTCTATTCAAAATATTTTTACTGGAAATTTAGTTTCAATCTCAGTTCCTCTTCTCCCTATCTGTGCTCACTTGAGTGGGAAGTTCTATCAATCTTACCACAGAAAAGGTATCTAGTTGTTGTTGCCCATCCTCTGTGTCTACTGCCATCAACTGCAAGTGCCTTCAGTGCCCCCAGTCGACTATTTCCACAGCCTGTGCCATACAGGTAATTCACACACCTAAACACTGAGCTATGTTTCTCTCGTGATCACAGTGAAATGGCAACTCTTCAGAGTGGTTACTTAAACTTTCAAAATATTATTCATATCTGTGTATCTAGTGTATGTAGGTGCTCACACTCGCATACAAGATGAGTGTGTGTTTGAGTGTGTGGAGGATGCGTTCATGCACACGTGCATAGACAAGCACGGTCATATACAAGCACGT
This sequence comes from Mus caroli, assembly GCF_978045245.1. NCBI lineage: Eukaryota > Metazoa > Chordata > Mammalia > Rodentia > Muridae > Mus > Mus caroli. The sequence goes on along the minus strand of NW_028227262.1, from coordinate 127,771,799 downwards.
GAGTGTTTGGATGACTGCCATGGTGGCAATGCGTATGAGGACAACTTTGTAGAGTCACAGTTTTTACATGCCAACTTTACATGAATTCCGAATATGAAACTCATGTCACAAGCAAGTTCCTTTGCCTGAGGAGCTGTCCTTCAAGCCCTTCCCAACACTTTTAAGCCTTGCTTAAACTTGCCGTCAAATACAAATCTGATCCCTCCCTGTCAATCACTCTGTCTTTTTTTCAATTATATTGGACTTTTTCTTTACATCTATTGTCTCTTTCACCTACAATAGTCTGGCTTCTACCCTTCTTATTTTTGAGACTTCCTTTTATATATCCTAAACTAGGTTCCGAGGCTACACACTTTAAAATGTCAAAGCTAGAAATTTAATGAAGGTGAACTAACTAAGGTGTTGAACAATTTAACTCACTCTCTGTAAATAATCCGATAATGGATCTGGATATTTTACTTTCTAGTTATATTTGCTAAATTATGCTGTTGCTCATTATCTACAGGAATAGTGGTCATAGGAATACTTTTCATGTTCCCCAAAATAAGCAGATAAGAAAATACAATTAAGCTTGTGACTATACTTATTGTAGGAAATACAAGAATCGTGATTTGGGGGAAGAAGCAGAAGAAATTCAGTGATTTCATAGTTAACACAATTTCTGCATGTTTTTTTGCATCCCCTGCTAAGGGCATAGATTTGTCCTGACGAGAAAACCATAATAAAATTTAAATAAGTCAAAGTGTATCTAAAAGTTGCAAAAAAATATGCTAAATTGAAACATTTGATCCTCTTATATTAACTTGTAGCTAATATTATTGCTTTCGATTTTTTATTAATGTATTTTTATTAGTTTCATAGATTATGTCATAGGAACTAGCAAAAGGTTTTGTCCATCTTGACTAGGACAATAAATTTAAATAAATACAATAATAATAAATAAATAATAAAATAAATACCAGAGGAGTTTACTTCCTCTTGTATCTTCTCCAAGAAAAATGACCAAATCTTTATCTATTAGACCATAGCCACCTATAACAATAGTTATAGCTAACTTGCATTTTCATATATTCTTCAAATTAATCACACAGAATAGCACACTTCCTTGTGAATAGCAATTTTCTCAGATGCATTTGATTTTTTTCCCATAAAGGTGAATATTCCCTAGCTCAATGTATAATTCTTACTTGAAATTGCTACAAGCTTTCTGCTGGTAACTCATTAGCATTTTCAACACAGTATACTGAAAACAAAACTTTTCATAGACCCAGGATAGTTAAATGTCCTTCACCAAAGCTCCCATAACACATAACATCAACCGCTCTGACAGGTAAATCATGCTTTATAACGATTTTTCATCTATATTCCTTATTCGACAGTTATATAATCTCCATTGCTCATTTTCTCAATAGATTAGTATTATCCCAGAAGCATTCTCAAAACATAGTGTTTTAAGCTAAAACAATTAACTTCTCTAAAATAATAATAAAAAAGTTTTATCCAACCCAAACTCATACCATCATAAAATATTTAATTGACACTAGAAAAAATGTAGTCAACTAACATATATTTTATAATTAAAACCTTTACTTTCATTTGAGCTAGTTTGGGAAAAGTTCCATGAAGCAGTTTAACAAGAGATAATTTGACTTTGGCACACCTGTCTGAAGGTATCAGCAAAGTAGATTTGGCATGATGGTTGAGGATTTTATTTCAGCTCTCTTTACCTGGTGGAACTGGTATCAGTTTTCTTCTGGTATTCTTTAGATCCCATCTCTATTATTTCGTATAAAAGGTGTCTTTATATACACAAACAATTCAGAGAAAACTAGTGAACTTCCATGGTCTGCCAGAGCAGGGGGTATTGATTTTCCTTTTATAGTCCAGAGTCATCTTGTCAATGTCTTTGATAACCACACCTTTTCAAATCTAGACAATACTGTTTGCTATGTGAATGTAGTCTGGAGTCATGCCTTGACACAGAATGCCACATCGGAATTACACCGATCACAACATTATGTGAAAGGTAGGCTTTTTTTTGGGGGGGGGGGGTCAGGTTCCATAAACAATTCAAACTCTGATTGTTCAGCTCAAATGATTATGAGGCCGGAAGGGATGTAGACAGGCATTCAACGGTCCTGTGCCCAAAATACCTGGGAATATGGTTGATGAAGGGAAGAAGTCCTAAAGAACTAAGTAAACATCTCCAAAAGTCTATGTGGGTAATTGTTGGGCTCACAGACTTCCCTCGTTGTAATAAGTGTGGGATCTCTGGGTGTTCATGTAAGGCTTCCACCCCATGAAGTCTGAAGGCAGAGCTCTGGCAGGGGATCATTCACACTATGCAGATCATCACCTATCTTTGTACAAAAGTCTTTGGAGCCTCTGTTTGGCAGTCAGCCACAATTCACAGCTGCAGAATACTGACAAGGTAACTGATTCTGTACACAGAGAGAGAGAGACAGAGAGACAGAGAGGCAGGGGAGAGGGAGAGGGGTCGAGGGATGGAGAGGGAGGGAGGGAGGCAGAGACAGACAGACAGACAGACAGCTCTGCAATAAATTAACCTCATTTTGCATGCAACCATGAGAATCATATCTGAACTGGGAATGTGACTTAGTGGTAACACACCTTTCTAGTGTGTGAAATGCTCTGGGTACACTAAAAACACAAACAAAGTGCTATCTGTTATCCACTAAGTCAGCTATGAAACAATAATGTGTTATCATCAGATTAGAAAGGTAGGACTTTAAAGCTCTCTATCCTGTTCAAGTTCTGAAAATGAGCATGAGGTTCACCTGAAATTCACAAGGTCAGCTTCTTTATATCTAGTCATCTATCCATCCACCACACTGAGACCCAGAGAACTGGCAAAAGCTCCCTTGAGGGAAGATGTCTTGAAAAGTCACTAAGAGGTATGATGGTTTGTACATGCTTGGCCCAGGGAGTAGCACTGTTGGGAGGTGTGGCCTTGTTGGAGTAGGAGCAGCCATGTGGATGTGGGCTCTAATATTCTTATCCTAGCTGCCTGGAAGCAGGTATTCTGCTAGCAGCCTTCAGATGAAAATGTAGAGCTATCAGCTCAGCCTGCACCATGCCTGCCTGGATGCTGTCATGCTCCTGCCTTGATACTGGACTGAATTCCTGAATCTGTAAGCCAGTCCTAACTAAATGTTGTTTTTTTATGAGTTGCCTTAGTCATGGTATCTGTTCACAGCAGTAAAACCCTAACTCAGACAAGAGGTTAGGTCACTTATATTATTAAAGGTACAAGCCTGTCATCATTATTACCAAAGCTGACTTTTGGGAAACTTTTGAAACCAGTAAATACCACTCAAAGGATATGTGGGTTTTAAAATTCTATTTACTTGTGTGAGTGCACATGTGCGTGTATGCATGCATGTGTGTGTGTGTGCCTATATCAGCTAATGTGCACCACACGAAGGCATGGGAGTAGTAAGAATTGTTGGCTTCTGTAAAAACACAGTTGTGCTATGTGAATGTGTTTTTCTTTTAATCCCAGGTGTGGGACCACCCAAAGCTGCTAACTATGATTGCCTCGTGCCCTAGGAAGGACATGGTTTTTATCAGTTACAGACAGTTTATGTTTTGAATTTTGGAGACTCTTGAGAGGGTATAAATGCGAGAGCCAGGAGAGAGCCTGTGGAGGCTGCTGCCTCTGCTGCTGCCTCCACTGCTGCTGGTCCCTGCTGTTGTTGCTGGTCCCTGCTGTTGCTGCTGGTACCTGCAGATGTCTTTGCTTTTGCTGGATTGCTAGTTTGCTGTTTTGCTGGATTGCTGGTTGGAGATATCCTGACTTCAGAGACTGGACTTACCCCAAGGAACTCAAGGCCCCTAATCAGTGGGAAGTCGTCTAAAGAGGTCTATGAGCCCCTTTCCTTCTAACCTTCTTTCTCTCCTACCTAGTGTTGGTGGGAGGGGTGGTGGAAGGTATCAGAATGGAATGAGGGTTGGAAAGGTGGTAGATAATAGAACCCAGTAAAGTAATGCAAAAAAAAGGTAATCCTCCATGTGGGTGCCTATGGAGACCAGAAGGCAGCACTGGATCCCCTGGGATGGTTGCTACAGACCTTTGTGAGCTGCTCTCTGAGCTCTGGAAACTGAGCATGAGTCTTCTTAAAAGTCAGGGAGTGTTTTTAAAGCACACACCCTGAGAATATATGTTTAATCTCAATAATATGCTGTGTTTAAAAATATGTAGTTCTCAAAGGAATAATGTATTTTTAATAAAGCACTAAGACAATTGTAGAAATTCCACAGGGGAAAGAAATAATGCTAATAATGTGGTGAGACTGTAGTGTGTTAGAGGTCAGTTATCTGTTTCCCAAGATTCATCCTGAGATGGCGATATTTTAGTGAATTCCCATGATGTAATGTACACAGGAGCCTCATTTTTTTGTTTCTTTGTTTTTTATTTTTACTGTAGATACTTGATTTGCTTGAGTGGTAAATGGATACTTATATGAGAGCTTGGTTTTCTCAACATGACTCTGTAGAAAAAGTCATTAGTAGATTATATTGGCTTTTAAAATATTCAGTTTGTTAAAGATATAAATAAAAGCATTAGTTCCTTACAATTTAAGTTCATTTTATAATCATTATAATTCCATTCATAGAAATGGAAAATTTAGTCACTTTTAAAATGCCTTTAATTATTATCAGGAACCAGTTATAAACCCCAACAATTAAATTCTTTTTTACATTTTAAACTGTATTAATATATTTTATATACTCGTGTTTTCTATATGTACATAAGTTATCTAATAAACTTTCTTAAATATTGAACAATATGTATGAAGAAAACTTTTAGGCTGGTTTTAAGTGCCTTCAAATGTTCAGATTCCATACATACCCTTAATTATATTCAATGCAGCTGCACAATTCCAAATTGGTTCTCAATTAGGAATTTTTAAATAATACAAGATCAGGATTCCAATGGATTAAAATATTTTATGCAACCCAAACATTTCTTATAGCAGTTAATGTAAATTTTACATTGTGTTTTGATTCCCTTGAACCTTCCTAAAATTAAATCTAGGTCTTCCTAGACATGAAAAAAAAATGTATTCCCAAGCTCACTGTGACGCCTAACACTAGGGAGGAGAGTGCACATAGATCAGGAGTGTGAGAAAAGTCTACTAGTGATTTCCAGCCTTCCTTTTAATTCAGTTTCTCATGTTGTGGTGACCGTCCCCCCCCCACACCCCGCCATGCTAAAATCATTGTGTTACTACTTTATAACTGTAGTTTGATACTGTTATGAATTGTAAGGTAAATATTTGATATGCAGGGTAGCTGATAGATGGCCCCCAAAGGGGTCATGATCCACAGGTTCAAAACCACTGGTCTAGACTGAATAGCAAGACACTGTTATAAAAGCCTACCAACAGCAACCTTTTCCTTGAAGAAACTCACAACGTTTCATGAAGTTTTCCATATGTTTGTATGTGTGTGCTGAATGCATGACTGTGCACAAGTGCATGTGAGTACATGTGTACAGAGGCCAAAGGGAAATGTTGGGTGTATTCCTCTGTCTCACTCTGCTTTGTTTTGTAGACAGATTCCCTCATTGAACCTGGACTTGCTTGACTGGCTAGGCTAGTTGGCCAGTGGGCTCCAAGGGGCACCCTCTCCTCATTCCTTCATGGCTGGGTTTACAGATGACACCAGCTCTGACATGGCTACTGGGGACCCAAACTCAAGTCCAGCTCTTTACCCACCAAGCCATCTCCCCCCCCACCACCACAATTTTAGAGCTTCTCAAAAATTGGAGACTAGACCTAGGACAAGACTGTATCTTGTCTATGATACAAAATCATTGGTGAGCCCCATAGATTGATTACCATACACTAGAATAAGAACTTCAAAAGTAGGAAGGGAGTAAATTCGTGTATCTCATGTACATTAGAAGTGAATCATATCATTATCCAATTTCAAGTCCGTTTAAAGCCTATTAACTTTCAACCAGCTAACCATATTTCTGATTTTGACTTGATTTTTTTTCCAGTTCTCGAGGTAAGTAAATATAATTTACACCTCAGAGTGAATATATTTGAGTGTAAAGAAACCATGCATTTTCTCACACTGACCAAATCATACAACTCTGCCTGATATTAAAAGCGTATCAGATTGAATCCTGACATCTCTTGCAACTTTGCCTATTAGGCTTAAAAATCTCAAGGTCATCGGTAAACCGACCTTTCTCTTGTGGACGGAAATATATTAACCAGGCTCCTAAAAGTGAAGTATCAAATCAAATGCCCATTTACAGAATGAGGAATTTAAGTGCCACGGAATCCAGACACTTAAAATCGATGCACATTTTTTTCTTAGAAACAAGCCTTGTAATGACTCAAGTTACCATTCAAGGGTACTATTCACAGGATCAGAAGAAGAAAAGTTAGAGGCACACTTGGACAATTAATGACACCAGTCTGAGATAATAAAATAAGTGATACTATTTCCTTTTCTAACCGTTCAGTATAGCATAAAAAGCAAATACGGACTCAAACAGATAAAGCTCACAACGCCAGCTTTATTGTTTATGTGGAATGGATAAAAGGCAAACCTTTAGCTATGAGACACAGTGAACTTGATAATGCTTTTCCAATGCACTAAGCTATCTCACCTGTTACTAGTACAACATTCAATCTCAGCTACTACCTCCAAAGGTAGGCCCCTAAACACAAGGCAGTAGATAAGATCAAAATATGTACATCGTATGGGAAGAATGGCTTGAAATATGGGGAAGAAAGGGATAAGAGATAGAAGAAGGAAGGAAGGAAGGAAGGAAGGAAGGAAGGAGGGAGGGAGGGAGGGAGGGAGGGAGGGAGGGAGGGAGGGAGGGAGGGAGGGAGGAGAGAGGGAGAAGAGGAAAGGAAGTAGAAAGAGGAAGAAAAGCAAGAAGGAGAAACAAAGGGTATGAGATCTGCTCAGAGACCAGGTAGGAGCTGAGCACTGCTTCTGCAACAAGAAGTCAGGAACTCTGGTTCTCATCCTTCCATGTTTCTACAATGAGTGAGTTTGTCTACAATAAGTTTTTGCTTGTCTCTCTTTTTTGATACAATGTCCATCCCTAAAACTCCTTCAATTCCAAATCAGGAATGGGGATTCTCTTCTAGTGTCCACGCAAACTCACCATAGAAGCACAAAGAGGTTTACTGTAGAGAATAATCAGAAGAGAGGGAAGATATGGTCTACTGATCAGCCAGGACTTCATTATCCAAATGCTCTAACAGTTGTCTATTTACCATACCTCTGTCCTACCTCCTTCCGAGTTGTTGAATCATTATTGCTAGACCATGTACATACTGTGATGAGGTACTGGACATGAGACATGAAATTACATATTCATTGCTAAGATTGTTTCATTTAAAGTTTGACTTTAACATGCTCTCTTCATTGCATTTCTTTACTTGTCAGCAGCAATTGCAGATGTCACATGATTGGACTGTTTTTGAAACATCTATTTTAATATCATCTATGGGTTTCCTTAATCAACCCACTGTGAAACCAGCACTTCTTGGATTAAGACAAACAGCTACAGACAACTGAGGGAATCTGGGAGTGGGAGAGGTGGTCATCCCCAGGGAACACACATTAATTGGTTGCCCAATGCCAAACAGTCAGTCCTGAAAACATACATACAGATAACATTATATAGAGTGAGCTAGTTGTATTTGGGAATATATAGATGCATGCATCTAATAATAATCATTGAATAAAGAGGCCATGGATTGAAAGGAGACTAGGGAAGGGCATATGGGAGAGTTTGAAGGAAATAAAGAGAAGGGGAGAAATATTATAATTAAAATATAATCTCAAAAAGAAAACAAGCAGACTAAATAGATTAATGGACAATAAAGAAAAGATGGATCTCTATTTTAATTTACATTCAGTCCCAATTTCTTCTTGGTGTCGACCCCATTATGAGATCCCAGCATCATAATGGGCATGTATGACATGCATCTCCAAAATGAAGTCCTACTGAATATTATTTCTAAGGATTAGAATATGTTACATATCACAGAGTCTCATTATTGAATAGGTTTAGGAAAGCTATACCAAGAGAGACTTACACATTTTTCAAAACTTAATATCACTTTAAACAAATCACTATCAAATACTGTGTTTCATTTACTCCAACTTCTTATTGATCTACTGACTTGTTTGATTCTTTGAAAAAGAGAAAGGATTTTATGTACCTGAGGCTGGCCATGAACTTGCTATGTAACTGAAAATGACCTTGACTGTCTAATCTGATGGCCTCCATTCTGTCCCCTTCCAATTGCTGAAGCTACTTGTAGAGTCTACCTTATCTGGATTATGCAATGCAAGGATCCACACCAGAGCTTCCATACCAGCCAAGAATTCCATTAACCAAGCTAAGTCTCCAGCTCACTTTCTGATAAGCCTTGCATAGAACTTGAGTTTGTGTTCTGTTAATGAACATAAAACTTGGTTAATAAAAACATGACAATCTTATGTACTGATTTGTTTGTGTCCTGGCTTGCTTAGTTTTGAATAAAAGTTCTGGAGAATAAACCTAAGGACAGATACATGGTAGGCTACTGCTCAACCATAAAACTCTTTGCCCAGGTAATTTGTTTAGATTCATTTCTTCATTCCTTCCTTCCTTCATTCATTTGTGTGTGTGTGTGTGTGTGTGTGTGTGTGTGTGTGTGTGTGTGTGTGTGTGTGTGTGAGAAGTTTGGCTGCATGTGTTATACGTATTACATAGGTGCTTGATGCCTACAAAATTCAGGAGGTGAATGGTTATGAACCACCCGTGGGTGCTGGAAACCAAACCTAGGTCCTCTGCAAAAGAAGCAAATGCTCTTAAGCACTGAAACAACTGTCTGGTTCCTGTGATGACTTCTCTAGATGGGAGGTAAGTCTTATCATCCTATGCTTACTAAAGTGCATCCCAGATTTATTTGGACAGATTCTACACTAAGTCTCTCTATAATCTGCAGGAAATTGAAAATAAAGCACCTAAAATATTCCTAGTAGTATTTCTCATTCAGAGTCATTGAGTCACTTTTTAAAAATTGGACATCATTGGCATTGATGCTGTACAAAACACCCTGTCTCTGTGCCACCAATCGCATTGAGGTTGCAGCATTTCCAAGATTCTGCAAGATGCAGAGGTTTCTTCCTAATTAGACATCTTTTCTCCCCCTTTGGTGTTAATTGCATGTCCTAATACCTACCAAAATACGACAAAAGCATGATTTTGTCCAACAATCAGAAGCCACAGTCTTTCCTCCAAATGCTTGTTGAATGATGTGCATATGAAAACATTGCGACTGCATGCTGCCCCAGTACTAACAATAGTAACAAGTTTCTGTAGGTAATAAAATATGAGTCTTTTCTCATGTCCAGACAGTATTAGAAAATAACACTGCTTGTAATTTAATCATGTTAAATATAAAAGATGTGGTTTAGAATTGATAAAATATGATGTCTAGTCGGTTTTTGCATTGCCCAACATTGTCAAGCCTATGTGAACTTATAACTCTATGCTCACTCTTCTGTTCTTACTTAAGGTAACCAAATCATATTGGAAGAATAGGTATAAAATGTAAAAATCCCGCATACCCACTTAAATTTGGATTGTGGATAAACCATGATTTATTTATTTAAATTTTTTTTTAGTATGTCCAAGGGGGACTGGCTGAAAATAAAGTATTCAATGCTTATTCAAAATTCAAGTTTAATTGGTCATCCAGGATTTGTTTCTGGCATTATAAAATATAGGTCAGAAGTACTATTATCTTCTTGAAAAGTCATTACAAGTCTAGTATTATCTTGAAATAATGATTTTGTATAAGGATAGAATATATTTCTAATTTACATAAAACCATCAAAATGTGAACTGCAGATGTTACAAGATAGTAAGATTCACAATGGTTAAAATTAATTTGGACTAGATTGTGCCTATGGTTTTCTTTCATTAATGTTCTTCTATTATCAGTATAATGAGAAAAATCAATAAAGCTATTTTCACTAAAAATGAGATATAAATTCTACATATAAAAGGTTATTAAACTAAATTGTGTAGGTAATTTTTTCAGATCTTTTTCTTAGTAAACTGGATTCTTTCACACTTATTTTCTTTAGTATATGAAAAGGGACTGGGGCTGAAACTGTAGCTCAGTGAAAGAGGACTGAATCTAGTGTATGTGAGATCTAGGTTCAGTCCTCAGACACACACACACACACACACACACACACGATATGTAATGAGCAGGTACAAATGCATTCCTGGTGCAAAGTTTATTGTTATAACAAACTACCACATGTGTATAGCTGCCCAAGACTCAAAGAGCATCTCTGTGTAGTTACCACAATTTCTGTCACATATGGCTCTTAAATATCTTACATAATTGTGGTTTTGTCTATATGCAATTTTCTTCCAATTTTTAAAGATACAGAAATATATTTTAAGCCCATTAAGATATCCTGTCAAATATAAACATTTTCTAAATTAAGTTTGAAGCAAACTGCAGAAGATACTGTTTATAATAATAAAAAGCAGTTGACAGTAGGTACTTTAAAACATTTATTTAAAAAAAAATGCACTCCAGTAAGTATTGAAAACCCAGAATTTGGAGATAACAATTTTTTTTTAAAAAAAGGAAATTGCTAACAAACATTAGTAAAGATTAAAATAAAATGTTGATTTCTCTATATCATGTCTATTTGTTCAAAAGAAAGTTTCTAGAAGCAAGTGACTGTGTCCTATCCTTCCCTGTTTGTATTTGCATTGTGTCTTTAAATGGCAAAACAGAATAAAAGCTAGATATGAGCAGGCATCTCACCTTGCAGTTATTAAAAACTAAGACAAAACTTGACATTTAGAGAAGGGATGTGCCTACATTACCCGGAGCAAGTAGTTGATCAGAGAGACAGAAAATACAATAACTGCTTTATTTTCTATTTTAAACACACCATCCTCTACCAACAGAAACACGATCCAGCTAGGAAGTAAAAAACTTAAATGTACATTATTGAGGCATTTTTATTAAATTTAAAAATATTAGTGCCCTGGCCAGCAAAGAGATTGACAACAGACACTTGATAAAATAGTATGAAAGTTAGGTGTAATTTTAAAGAAAGGAAATAGGTCCATGCAGGCGATTATGAACCATCGATCATATTTATGCCCCATGTTTTATAACTTTTTTTCTGCAGCGCCCATTGTTTATTTATATAAATTTTAAAAATCCTGAAATGAATGTCAACGGCCCTATGAAAATACTATAGAATAAGGACATTACTTACAAATCTCTTGCGCCTCTCCCAGCACTTGCCAAGCTGTGGATCACTCGGCGGCATATTTCACTTTAAGCAGCCTCATCTCCTTTCATCTCCTCTGCTATGTATAGCATGCTGAACTATCTTCCGAAGATCAAAGGGAAGCGGGCTGCACTTTATTTACAAAAGCAAATTTAATGGGTAACCAAGGTGCTTTACTAAACTGGCTGGTCCCTTTGAACTACTATCTCCACTGATCCATAGACCATGCTCTAAATGCAGACGCTCTCTTGAATCTGAAAAATGTTCTTCGCTTAATTGGTGCCTCTCTTTGAACTCCATGCCATGGTTTTGCTGGGCTGGAAGTGCACAGGGCTTCTTCAGGCCTCAGGAGTGCTAAAGAACTTTGGAATAGCAAAGCAAAGCAAACAAAACAAAACAGGACTATGAAATTGAACATGTTTATCTTAATATTAATAAAGGAAGTACATGATGCAGTCTCGGTGGCTCATTCAAAACTGGGGCACGGATCCAACTAAGCTATGAGGTACAACCAGCAAGATAGCATAGTTGTATTGTGTGTTGCAATCAATGTCAACGTGAAGCAACAAGATACAAAAAGTGAAAAAAAAAAGTGAAGCAACAAGATACAAAAAAGAAAAGAAGAAAATACAAAAATAAAAAAAATTTAAAAATAAAAAAAAACAAGATACAAAAAGAAGAGAAGGCTCATCCGGCCGGATCAGCGCCAGGGTAGCAGGAGCACAGGGTTGCCTGACACCCGCCAGCTACCCACGACCCCCGCCGCAGGATTTTGGGACTGCTGGTGAGTGGAACACAGCTTCTGCTCCAGTCCAATTGCGCGGGACCTGAGACTGCATTAGTTAGGGAAGCAGAAACCGGCCTGAGTAGGACCACAGTCCTCATCCGGCCGGATCAGCGCCGGGGTAGCGGGAGCGCAGGGTTGCCTGACACCCGCCAGCTACCCACGACCCCCACCGCAGGATTTTGGGACTGCTGGTGAGTGGAACACAGCTTCTGCCCCAATCCAATTGCGCAGGACCTGAGACTGCATTAGTTAGGGAAGCAGAAACCGGCCCGAGTAGGGCCACAGGCCTCATCCGGCTGGACCAGCACCGGGGTACCTTCAGCTACCCACGACCCCCGCCGCAGGATTTAGAGACTGCTGGTGAGTGGAACACAGCTTCTGCTCCAATCTTTAAACAGTGACAACGATAACAACTAACCCCAGAGATTACCAGATGGCGAAAGGTAAACGTAATAATCTTACTAACAGAAACCAAGACCACTCACCATCATCAGAACCCAGCACCCCCACTTCGCCCAGTCCAGGGCACCCCAACACACCGGAAAAGCTAGACACGGATTTAAAAGCATATCTCCTGATGATGATAGAGGACTTCAAGAAGGACTTTAATAACACACTTAAACAAATACAGGAGAACAATGCTAAACAGGCAGAAGACAATAAAGAGGAAGCACAAAAATCCCTTAAAGAATGGCAGGAGAACAATGCTAAAGAGTTACAAATCCTTAAAGAAAAACAGGATAACATAATCAAACAGGTAGAAGTCCTTAATGAAAAACAGGAAAACACATCCAAACAGATGATGGAAATGAACAAAACCATACTAGACCTAAAAAGGGAAGTAGACACAATAAAGAAAACCCAAAAGGAGGCAACACTGGAGATAGAAACCCTAGGAAAGAAATCTGGAAACATAGATATGAGCATCAGCAACAGCATACAAGAGATGGAAGAGAGAATCTCAGGTGCAGAAGACTCCATAGAGAACATCGGCACAACAATCAAGGAAAATGTAAAATGCAAAAAGATCCTAACTCAAAACATCCAAGAAATACAGGACAAAATGAGAAGACCAAACCTACGGATAATAGGAGTGGATGAGAATGAAGATTTTCAACTCAAAGGACCAGCAAACATCTTCAACAAAATTATAGAAGAAAACTTCCCAAATCTAAAGAAAGAGATGCCCATGAACATACAAGAAGCCTACAGAATTCCAAATAGACTGGACCAGAAAAGAAATACCTCCCGACACATTATAATCAGAACAACAAATGCTCTAAATAAAGATAGAATACTAAAAGCAGTAAGAGAAAAAGGCCAAGTAACATATAAAGGCAAGCCTATCAGAATTACACCAGATTTTTCACCAGAGACTATGAAAGCCAGAAGATCCTGGACAGATGTTATACAGACACTAAAAGAACACAAATTCCAGCACAGGCTACTATACCCAGCCAAACTCTCAATTAACATAGATGGAGAAACCAAAGTATTCCACGACAAAACCAAATTCACACATTATCTCTCCACGAATCCAGCCCTTCAAAGGATAATAACAGAAAAAAACCAATACAAGGACAGGAACCACGCCCTAGAAACAACAAGAAGGTAATCCCTCAACAAACCTAAAAGAAGACAGCCACCAGAACAAAATGCCAACTTTAACAACAAAAATAACAGGAAACAACAATTACTTTTCCTTAATATCTCTTAATATCAATGGACTCAACTCCCTGATAAAAAGACATAGACTAACAAACTGGCTACACAAACAAGACCCAACATTTTGCTGCTTACAGGAAACTCATCTCAGAGAAAAGGATAGACACTATCTCAGAATGAAAGGCTGGAAAACAATTTTCCAAGCAAATGGCATGAAGAAACAAGCTGGAGTAGCCATTCTAATATCTGATAAGATTGACTTCCAACCCAAAGTCATTAAAAAAGACAGGGAGGGACACTTCATACTCATCAAAGGTAAAATCCTCCAAGAGGAACTATCAATCCTGAATATCTATGCTCCAAATACAAAGGCAGCCACATTCATTAAAGAAACTTTAGTAAAGCTCAAAGCACACATTGCACCTCATACAATAATAGTGGGAGACTTCAACACACCACTTTCACCAATGGACAGATCATGGAAACAGAAACTAAACAGGGACACAGTGAAACTAAGAGAAATTATGAATCAAATGGATCTGGCAGATATCTACAGAACATTCTATCCTAAAACAAAAGGATATACCTTCTTCTCAGCACCTCATGGTACCTTCTCCAAAATTGACCACATAATTGGTCACAAAGCAGGCCTCAACAGATATAAAAATATTGAAATTGTCCCATGCATCCTATCAGATCACCATGGACTAAGGCTGATCTTCAATAACAAAATAAATAATAGAAAGCCAACCTTCACGTGGAAACTGAACAACACTCTTCTCAATGATACCTTGGTCAACGAAGGAATAAAGAAAGAAATTAAGGACTTTTTAGAGTTCAATGAAAATGAAGCCACAACATACCCAAACTTATGGGACGCAATGAAAGCATTTCTAAGAGGAAAACTCATAGCTCTGAGTGCCTCCAAAAGGAAACTAGAGAGAGCACACATTAGCAGCTTGACAACACACCTAAAAGCACTAGAACAAAAGGAAGCAAATTCACCCAAGAGGAGTAGACGGCAGGAAATAATCAAACTCAGGGGTGAAATCAACCAAGTGGAAACAAGAAAAACTATTCAAAGAATCAACCAATCAAGGAGCTGGTTCTTTGAGAAAATCAACAAGATAGATAAACCCTTAGCCAGACTCACTAGAGGGCACAGGGAAAGCATCCTAATTAACAAAATCAGAAATGAAAAAGGAGACATAACAACAGATCCTGAAGACATCCAAAACACCATCAGATCCTTCTACCAAAGGCTATACTCAACAAAACTGGAGAACCTGGATAAAATGGAGAAGTTCCTAGACAGATACCAGGTACCAAAGTTGAATCAAGATCAGGTTAATGATCTAAACAGCCCTATATCCCCCAAAGAAATAGAAGCAGTCATTAATAGTCTCCCAACTAAAAAAAGCCCAGGACCAGATGGGTTTAGTGCAGAGTTCTATCAGACCTTCAAAGAAGATCTAATCCCAGTTCTTCACAAACTATTCCACAAAATAGAAACAGAAGGTACTCTACCCAACTCATTCTATGAAGCCACAATTACTCTGATACCTAAACCACAAAAAGACCCAACAAAGATAGAAAACTTCAGACCAATATCCCTTATGAATATTGATGCAAAAATCCTCAATAAAGTTCTTGCTAACAGAATCCAAGAACACATCAAAACAATCATCCATCCTGACCAAGTAGGTTTCATCCCAGGGATGCAGGGATGGTTCAATATACGGAAATCCATCAACGTAATCCAGTATATAAACAAACTCAAAGACAAAAACCACATGGTCATCTCGTTAGATGCGGAAAAAGCATTTGACAAGATCCAACACCCATTCATGATAAAAGTCTTGGAAAGATCAGGAATTCAAGGCCCATACCTAAACATGATAAAAGCAATCTACAGCAAACCAGTAGCCAACATCAAAGTAAATGGTCAGAAGCTTGAAGCAATCCCTCTAAAATCAGGGACTAGACAAGGCTGTCCACTTTCTCCATACCTATTCAACATTGTACTTGAAGTCCTAGCCAGAGCAATTCGACAACAAAAGGAGATCAAAGGGATACAAATTGGAAAAGATGAAGTCAAAATATCACTCTTTGCAGATGATATGATAGTATATATAAGTGACCCTAAAAATTCCACCAGAGAACTCCTAAGCCTGATAAACAGCTTCGGTGAAGTAGCTGGATATAAAATTAACTCAAACAAATCAATGGCCTTTCTCTACACAAAGAATAAACAGGCTGAGAAAGAAATTAGGGAAACAACACCCTTCTCAATAGTCACAAATAATATAAAATATCTTGGCGTGACTCTAACTAAGGAAGTGAAAGATCTGTATAATAAAAACTTCAAGTCCCTGAAGAAAGAAATTATAGAAGATCTCAGAAGATGGAAAGATCTCCCATGCTCATGGATTGGCAGGATCAACATTGTAAAAATGGCTATCTTGCCAAAAGCAATCTACAGATTCAATGCAATCCCCATCAAAATTCCAAATCAATTCTTCAACGAATTAGAAAGTGCAATCTGCAAATTCATCTGGAATAACAAAAAACCTAGGATAGCAAAAACTCTTCTCAAGGATAAAAGAACCTCTGGTGGAATCACCATGCCGGACCTAAAGCTCTACTACAGAGCAATTGTGATAAAAACTGCATGGTACTGGTATAGTGACAGACAAATAGACCAATGGAATAGAATTGAAGACCCAGAAATGAACCCACACACCTATGGTTACTTGATCTTCGACAAGGGAGCTAAAAACATCCAGTGGAAGAAAGACAGCATTTTCAACAAATGGTGCTGGCACAACTGGTTGTTAACATGTAGAAGAATGCGAATCGATCCATTCCTATCTCCTTGTACTAAGGTCAAGTCTAAGTGGATCAAGGAACTTCACATGAAACCAGAGACACTGAAACTTATAGAGGAGAAAGTGGGGAAAAGCCTTGAAGATATGGGCACAGGGGAAAAATTCCTGAATAGAACAGTAATGGCTTGTGCTGTAAGATCGAGAATTGACAAGTGGGACCTCATGAAACTGCAAAGCTTCTGCAAGGCTAAAGACACCATCAATAAGACAAAAAAACCACCAACAGATTGGGAAAGGATCTTCACCTATCCTAAATCAGATAAGGGACTAATATCCAATATATATAAAGAACTCAAGAAGGTGGACTCCAGAAAGTCAAATAACCTCATTAAAAAATGGGGCTCAGAACTGAACAAAGAATTCTCACCTGAGGAATACCGAATGGCAGAGAAACACCTGAAAAAATGTTCAACATCCTTAATCATCAGGGAAATGCAAATCAAAACAACCCTGAGATTCCACCTCACACCAGTCAGAATGGCTAAGATCAAAAATTCAGGTGACAGCAGATGCTGGCGAGGATGTGGAGAAAGAGGAACACTCCTCCATTGTTGGTGGGATTGCAAGCTTGTACAACCACTCTGGAAATCAGTCTGGCGGTTCCTCAGAAAATTGGACATAGTACTACCGGAGGATCCAGCAATACCTCTCCTGGGCATATATCCAGAAGATGTCCCAACCGGTAAAAAGGACACATGCTCCACTATGTTCATAGCAGCCCTATTTATAATAGCCAGAAGCTGGAAAGAACCCAGATGTCCCTCAACAGAGGAATGGATACAGAAATTATGGTACATTTACACAATGGAGTACTACTCAGCTATTAAAAAGAATGAATTTATGAAATTCCTAGCCAAATGGATGGACCTGGAGGGCATCATCTTGAGTGAAGTAACACAATCACAAAAGAACTCACACAATATGTATTCATTGATAAGTGGATATTAGCCCAAAACTTAGGATACCCAAGATATAAGATACAATTTGATAAACGCATGAAACTCAAGAAGAATGAAGACCAAAGTGTGGACACTGTGCACCTTCTTAGAATTGGGAACAAAACACCCAGGGAAGGAGTTACAGAGACAAAGTTCGTAGCTGTGATGAAAGGATGGACCATTTAGAGACTGCTGTATCCAGGGATCCGTCCCATAATCAGCTTCTAAACGCTGACACCATTGCATACACTAGCAAGATTTTGCTGAAAGGACCCAAATATAGCTGTCTCTTGTGAGACAATGCCGGGGCCTAGCAAACACAGGAGTGGATGTTCACAGTCAGCTATTGGATGTATCACAGGGCTCCCAATGGAGAAGCTAGAGAAAGTACCCAAGGAGCTAAAGGGATCTGCAACCCTATTGTTGGAACAACATGATGTACTAACCAGAACCCCGGAGCTCTTGTCTCTAGCTGCATATGTATCGAAAGATGGCCTAGTCGGCCATCATTGGAAAGAGAGGCCCATTGGACTTGCAAACTTTATATGCCCCAATATAGGGGAATGCCAGGGCCAAAAGAATGGGAATGGGTGGGTAGGGAAGTGGGGGGCGCTATGGGGGACTTTAGGGATAGCATTGGAAATGTAATTGAGGAAAATATGCAATAAAAATATTAAAAATCAAAAAAAAAAAAAAAAAAAAGAAGAGAAGAACCGGGAGGATGTGTATCACAATAGCACTATCAACAGGAAATTGTCTCAGATGGCCACATCTCCCAGCATCTCACATTCTCATCTTCAAAAAGAGAGAGAGAGGGGGGAAGAAGGAGGAGGAGGAGGAGGAGGAAGGAAGGAAGGAAGGAAACTGCCTTTTGGGATGTACGACAAAACCTTATCCCACCTCCCTATGCATTTTGCCTTCTCTTCCTTCTTGAGTTTATGTGTTTGTTTGAGCCAATGAGGAATGAGTAGAACTAACACATCAGTTCTGGAAGATGCACCCATTAACTTGGGAAAGTTTACAGATACTCTTTTCATTTCTGAGCAGTCTGAGAAGTATGCACTAATGTGAAAAAGCATAAAGCTACAGTGCTGCAGACAAACAGTGCCTCGGAGAAGTGCCTACTCTGTCGGCCACTGATCTTTGTTACCAGAGGATGACCCGTCCAACCCAACTGAGCATCTTATAAAATCAATGCAAAGATTCCAAGAGAAGCGAAAAGACCTGGCAGCTGCTGAATCAGTGTTGAGTCTTTGCTTTTCTCCCCTCTCATTGAATTTGTACATTAAAAAGAGAGAGAGAGAGTAAATCTGCTCTTTTAATTTTACAATGATACACAATTAATGAAGCCAGCCCTTCCATATGTTCCTAGAACCACTGTATCTTTCCTGCCTTCTTTCTAGAATCACTGCCAGTTGTGACTGTAGCCAGACATCAAGAAGAAAAGAATACTGAAAAGGAAATAAAAGAAAGAAAAGTACTCAACTTTTTTTCACTCCTCATAGTGGCCAGCTCAAGCATTTAAAGATTAGTTGAAATAATCTGCAATTGACATTGCTGTTTACAAAAACTGCAGAGACTGCTTCCTCGAGACTATTTCCTTTGACATTAAGACTTCAGGCAACTTCCTGAAAACCACAGCATTCCCAAGTAGGATGCTCTATTGTTTAGAATTCACAATTTTCTTTTGATCTGGTTCTTGTGAGGATTAAGCTGAGGGGGCTCACATAAGTTTTCTTAAACTTACTTATAGGACCTGGTAAATGGAAACATGAAAATGTAAAACTCAATTCTTTTGTCAGCCCAGTGAATATAAGCAATGGCCTTGAAGATGTCTCAAACAGTTCGCGACTAGGAGAGATAGTTTACTGGCCATGTGCCAAGCCCTTTTCAAAACACCGTCTCTGGAGTCCTCTTTAAAACGCTCTGCACTATAACTGCATTTGTGGAAGATCAAGTTTAGAAAAGCTAACTGATCAGCATCCATAGCAAGTAGGGAAGGAGCAGAGATGAGTATCAAGCAGTTTGACAGCAAAGTTCATAGTGTTAGCCAGTTCTCAGCGCTGTCACCATACAATCAGATGACCATAAAATCATCCTACTGTTACTGAGTTCTGTGTAAGTATATAAGATATTTAAGCAAATTGCTCTACATTCATTCATTATTAAAAACAAACAAAAAGCTGTCCTCTCAATCACTACTGGCCAAAGCAACAACACAACCCTTTCCTTCATGATAAGTAGAATGCCTACACCTATAAACAGTAAAGAGGATATATTTACAGCAGCTCAGAAGGATTTCCTAAAGTTCACAGGGAGGAAGAAGAGGATTTCTTTTCCTACTGTCTCCTTGTTATTTGGGATTTCAAGTAGCAATTATTTCTTTCTTATAATCTGGGTTACCTACAGGAAAGACTTTGCAATAACTTATTTTAAAACATTTATCTGCATTGTTGAATGTGTGCTATTCTATGTGATGCCAGAGGAGCTGGGGTGCAGCTCAGTGGTAGAAAATTTGCCTGGCATGCCCAAAGCTCTGAGTTCAATCCCTACTACCAGAAGCAAAAACCAAACTGAATCAGAACAAAATTGAAAGATTCTATGCAAGGAATATTTATGAATCCCAAATATATAATCCCTGCCTTCCAAAACTCAGCTTCAGAAGAAGAAATAATTGAAATGCACATTAGATTTCTATTGTTACTACACAACTCTGTCATCTGGTGTAACGGGGAAATGACTAATATATATGCTATACGTGTTGTTACAGAATATTTCAGTTCAATCGATGTTAAAGTTAATTAAAACTACTACCAAAAAATATCTTCCATGCATTCTGATCTTACTCCTTCCTGAGAGGTGAAAGAAAAAGAGGACATCCATTATTTTATCTATGAAGTTTCTTAACCTGGCTGTTCCACATGGGGGATGGTGAGGTCTTGAGGTTGAAAGGAGAAAACACAAGCAGAAGCTCAAAGCAAACAAATGATGCCTAGATCAGCAAACAATACCAGCTTAAAGTGGCAAGACTTCGTTTCCCCACCTATCATGAGTTTAGTGGGAACATACCGCGGTCCACAATCTCTACATACCTATATTCATAGACATTCTCGAGGCTAAAATTTCTTGAATATTCTCTTTAAATACATAATCGTATAAGTATAAAAACATGTACAGAGCCAAGGACGACTTGAGGGAGAATCTAGTTCATGCCGTGGCTCTGGATAGGGGAGTGCTGAAGTTATCAAAGGCAGGTAGTTACTCAGGAAGTTTTGCTTGATGAACCATGAATTAGCTGCGGGGAGCCAGCAATGAAACGATGAACTAGCTTACATTTTAAATTTAAATTTTGTTGCATTCCTGTCAATATCAGATGCTAGGTGTAACAATGAGGACATGCAAAATATACACAAAGGCAAACACAGATTCATATCTCAGGTTTTAACAGAAGCAACCTATATTCTAATATGGGTATATAAAGCAGTTCGTGAGCACATTCTGTCTCTGTCTATCTCTCATCCTCTCTCCTCTTTTTCTCTTTTCCCCACATGGCTTTTATTTGTTTAGTGTTTTACAGACGTAGGGCAGTATTACACATATTAATGTACAGGTTTTTCTATAATAATACTTCATTTACATTTCCTTTCAGTTGACAGTAACAGTTAAAACCCATGCTTATGAATATTTGCCTTGCATAGATGTCTTGACATCCACTTACTACTTTTTCTATAAAAATCATTTAAATTTTTATATGCTGTGTTCATTAAAAAGGTCTGAATAACAAGTTTTATGTGCAGGTATTTGCAAACTCATTTATCATCATATTCATTTGGGTCTATGAGGTATATTTCTTGCGTTCAGTCCATGAGGTATAGTTCTTGAGTTCAGTCCATGAATTATCTTACATGGTAACTACTCCCAATGTGACCCTTGTTCAGTGGAAGCCATGGCTTTAAATCCCTTCACTCTCAGCTATATTCATCCATGAACATTTGTTTGATGTCCAATTTGTCTTAACCAAATCAGATCAAGACATATAGATATACCATTGCTTGCTCACCATTTGGTCTCTTTTTCCCGTTCCTTACCTATGTCTTGAACATACAGGTAAACTTCCTTCTCATTGCCTTACATGACATTGATGACCGTGTTGGTCAGCTACTCTCGAAAAGAACACACTGTTCCTCCTTTACCTTATGTTTCTTTGATTCCTTTGAATTCTATTTTCCCCCTGGGTAAGATCTGATTCCTACCTGTGGTCTGATTTTTTTCAAAGCTAAGTATGGACTTCTTTTAGTGGTTTATACACTCATAGTAAGCTATGAAAATACAAAAACTGGTGCTCACATGCCTGTATGCTCTGAGTCTAAGGCACTGGGGTAAAGAATTCCTAGATGATAGGATATCAGACAGGAAAGCCTGCTTGTGCCCTGATTATACACTGCTTTGTAATGAAAATATCTCAAAAAAAAGATGGTGCTGTGATATTTTGATTGAACTGAATTAGGTCATATCTCCATGGGCTTATCCTCTCTGTGAGTGAAAGTTTAAGAACATATTTGGGATAAAGCAAAAGGTTTCATAAAATCTTTATATTCAATTTCTCTTCTATTATTGCTTCGTGACCCAGTAGACTACCCTTTCAGATAACAAATGAAAAGTCTGGACTGGATTCTACCATAGACTGTAGAGTAAGTCAGAGCAAGCAGGCTGTGAGGAAGAGCCAAACCTTGCTAATGCAATAGGGTTGTGTGTGCTGAGCCCTCACTTCCACTTCCTTCCTCATGAGGCAAAGAAAAATTATTATATTCTCATGAGAATCCATGGAGGCCATATAACAATGGATCAAAAAAATCTTTAATATGCTAGAAGAATTCCCAGCACCAAATTATTGTCTTCTTGCTTTTCCTTCTCTGCCCTCTCCTCTTTCCCCTCCTCCTTTCCTCCCCTACCCTCCTTTCCCTCCTCCTCCTCCTTGTTCTTCTCCACTTTCTCCTTTTCTGCCTTATCCTCTTCTTCTGGAAGATCTACAACCGGAAGATCTCACTATGTAGCAATGGATAGCCCATAACGATCTCTATGGAACATGATGATCTTAAAGTCCTGCCTATACTTCTTGAGTGCTTGGATTAGTGGCATGCAGTACCTCCACCAATTATTAATTTAGGGGAAGTATATTTCAGGAAGAAAAATATAAAATTTTTATAAGAAAAGGGCATAATGAGCTTCATAAAAATTGTTGTAAGAGAATACTAAACTAAGTTATTATATCAGAAAGGCAATTGCAGTAGAAAAATCTGAATATTCAAGAATGAAGAATGAGAGATTTTTTTAGAGAAATGAATAGACAAGAAAAACACAGATTCTATTACTTAAGTTCATTATGATTTGTATAAAGGTTAAAAATAAAAATCACGGTATTATTTAGTTGGGTATTGACTGCAATATTTATGACTACTACACCATGAATTTGTAAAGATTTGCCTTTTGATTGAAGTAGTACAATAGTGATCTCAATTGTGTTGCAAAAATAAAGATCTGTATATTACAAAACAAATCAAGTTAGAGTGAAAAGGAAAAAGTCAAACTGCAACCTTTGGGTATCTTACTTGAACCACTGTTTATGTAGAAAATTCTACAATATTTTCCATAAAATCATTCTCAAATTAATGCACAATTTTATTGTGGTTGAAGGACACTAAGTCAGTACACAGAAATTGTGTACTTACAGGTTAATGAAATGGAATCAAGACTTAAGAACAAGTTGCACACAAAAGTTTTCAATTTGTACTCCATAAAAGTGAAGAGGGAACTGATTGGGGACCTGATAACCTTTCAACCACAAACACAAGAACAACTTGACATCAGTATGAAATCGAGCCTGTGCTCAGACCTCATACTGTAGGAAAAAGTTAATATTAAAAGAAACAAGGCAACCAAGCAAATCAAGGAGAAAACATGAAAGTTTTGTGACCTTGAACAAAGTAAAGGATTCATAAATTGATATCAACTCACTGCAAATAAAAGACAAATATTAAGTTTATAAAATTTAAATGTATCTGTTCCATGGAAGACCCTTAGATGACATTGAAAAGAAAAGCCAAAAAGTGTGAGAAAATACTTGCAAAACACATATAAGAAAGAAATTTTATCAGAAATATACTAGGGATTTGTAAGACACAATAAAAATTATTTTCAATGGCAAAGATTTCACCAAATATGATATGGGATTATATAAGCCAGACACCATGGCTGATCACTAGCACTGAGAAGGCTGAGGCAGGAAAATTGCTGGGAGTTTCAAGCCAGCTTTGGCTAAAGTAAGTTACAAGAGACATGGGGCTACAGAAGGAGACTATGTCTCAAAACAACAACAGAAAAGATGTGCTATCATGCCACATCATGCAATGTCAAAATCATGCAATACACCAATAATTATTAGAGACATTTCAATTAAATCCACAAAGAAATATATGTTTCTCTCTCTAGAAAGGCTAAAATGGATTAAAGAAACAGCATATGTTGGCTATAATGCCACCAAGTGGAATTGTAAAAGACTAATGCTAACTTGGAAACCACATGGGCAAATTTGTATGAAGTTGAACATACACTTATCATATGCTAACAGTTCCATTCCTAAGGAGAGTACCTCAAAATAAAAACTTTATGCAAAAAAATATTTTAGAAATGTTTATAGAAACTATAAGTAATTGTTAAAATGGGAAACAATCTACATGACTTTCAACAAAGAACGAATTAATAAGCCATTCCATATTCATCAGTAAAATGTTTCCTGGTTATTTAAAGAAATACAAAAGAATTGGGCTCATTCTGTAGGCCA
The DNA here is from genome assembly GCF_978045245.1 of Mus caroli. Lineage (NCBI taxonomy): Eukaryota > Metazoa > Chordata > Mammalia > Rodentia > Muridae > Mus > Mus caroli. The sequence continues at coordinate 127,747,358 of NW_028227262.1, read as the reverse complement.
ACAGGGACAGAGAGCAATCACTCACAGACTATGTGTGGGAACAGCAGATAACAAAGGGTATCAGTGAATCTGGGGGAATGATGGAAATGTTCTGCTTCACAACAGCGGAATGCTTTTTAAAACTCAGGAAAAAAAAATAGACTCTTGAATTACACAAACTTTTCAGGGGTCAACCTGCACAAGAAATTTTCTTGATGTGTGATAACTTGGAAAAAATCTTGAAGTGCACAGCCTGGAGATAGCAAAAGAAAAAAAATTGAGAGAAATGTATGAAAATGTAAAAACTATCTTGATAGTAGTCTATTGTTTAGGGTCACAAAATATAGCCTTATCTAGTTTTTACTAAAGCTCACCAAGATTTGCCTGCGCAAATGCTTTTAGACCATACATAGTTCTATTTTTTGTCAAGAGAAATGAAAACACATATAAAGGTACAATGCTAATTTAAAACTCTATATAATTGACTGCTGTAATATTGAACTGCTACAATGCTTCCATACCTTCCACCTGTTACTTTTGCAGTGAATGTAAATATTTTTTAAATTTAAGATATATAAGATGCATGTGACACTAACCACCTCCAGGTGAACAGTATGTCTCTCTCTTGTAAATTTTAAATGCTAATAAGAAGCAATTTGTGACAACATCTACATATTTTCATTGTATTGTTTATATATGGCATAAAGTATGTTAGTTGGCTGTTCCGGTCAGCCATAGGCAGTTGGTGGTTAAGTTCTTGAGGAGTCAGAAGCTCCTCTGTTTTAATGGTGCACAGAGTCATTACAGTTAACCCAAACGGTATACAAGGCTCAGCTGTTCTTTCCTTTAATGTAAGTTACATCTCAGGCAAAACAGATGCTGGAAATAGCAAATGAAAACTGATTTCTAATTACTATGAAACACAGCCACTAAATGGGGTATATTAGCTCTAGCAAAGTCTGATTCTCCTTTTTTTTTTTTTTGGGAATTCTCTATGATACAAAATATTCCTATTGCTTGGGGTAGAAATTTTTTAGCATTTAATTTGCAAATGCCAAATAAATGAGACATAAGGCCATATGTCTGCCTCTTAAAAATGTGTGCTTTGTGTGGCCCAAACAAGAAGTGCAATGGCTGCCTTGACAGCTGTTCTTATTTGCTGTGTTCATTATTTCTTTTGCCAGAAGTAGGGAAAGTGTTCTAATTGTATTTAATGGTTACTTTAAAGAATGCTTTACAAACTACAAACAAAAAGCAAAGTTACAGCATTTTTTAAGCATAAACTAATTTGGATCTTAGTTTACACTGTTTATGTATGTAATAATTTCATCAACAAATTCAATTTTAGGAGAAACTAATGAAATATAAATAATTACTAGAGGATACAATAAATATATAATAAATTTACTCATTTTAATTCAGGAAGATAAAAGCATCACTTTATTAGGAGTAACAGGAGACAGAGAGAAAGTGAGAGGCAGAGAGAGACAGAGACAGAGAGATAGAGACAGAGACAGAGATATGAAGTAATGCCATCAAGAAGAGACAGTCCCTGAAATTAGATTTATGGAACTTTTACTGTTTTTCCTAAACTTCCTATGTGACCCATTGCTAGCCAGATTCTCAATCCACAAAAGCAAATACAAGATAATCCCAAATTCTATCGAACATAGTGTATTTTCTATCAAATCACCCTTTAAGATTCTTTAATAACATCTTGAAGATGTTTTATTAAAAATAATACACAGCAACGCACTAAACACATTCTTTTCTGAAAATGTTCTTTAGGGCTAAAACATGGTTAAATAAATTATTCATATCACATAGATGTATTATTTATTTCTGGCTGTGATATTAAATTTTTCATAGATTATTTCAAATTAACCTAGATTTATTTAGTAACATTGGGAGCCTATTTCTCCATTGATGAGTGATTACCAAAGAATTATACAAATATCTAGGGTAGTAATAAGTTTTGTGTTAATTAAGCTAGTTTATGAGATTTTAAATATCTCTAAAAATTAAATTATGAAACCACTTTTCTTTATGACTCTAAAGCCTATATTGGTAACTTTATGAAATACATTTTAATTGAGAAAATAAAACATACCTATTAATATTATAGAATATTAATTAAAAATCATGAGGAGGCAGCTATGGGTGTGATCTGGTATAGATGTTCTATTCTGTGTAACTGTTCTAAGTTTAAGTAGTTGAAATAGCATGTAAGCGAATACATAAGCAAATTTCCAATGCCACATTAACTATAGAAGTTTATTCTTATTCAGCAGTGTTGGTTAATTAGACCCAAGTAGTTCGTGTACCACTCAAATAAGTGGAAAATATGGAATGTCTCAATCCTCAAACCTTTTGAAATTGCTAATACAAAAATGATAGTCTGAAGGCCTGTTCAACACCACAAGCAAAATGATTCCATATTAAGAATACCGTCTGCATTATTTTCTGCCGCTGTGATAAAACATTATGGCTACAACGACTTGTATAAGAAAGTTTGGACTCATGGTTCAAAAAAGAGTAAGAGTCCATCTTAGTGAGGAGGCACAGCAACAGGTGGTTGGCACGGTGACAGAAGGAACCTTCGAGCTCACATCCTTAACAGCCAATGCAGAGTATAGAGAGTGAACTGGTGAGGTTTCCTACCCCATAGTGACATAACTTCCTTCAGCAAGGCCATGCCCCCTTAACCTCCCCAAACATTGACACCAACTTGGGACCAAGAGGTAAAATGCTGAAGATTGTGATGGAAATTTCTCATTAAACATTAAGCCAATCGTACAGATTTAGCTTTCTCACTCATCTTAAACAGAATGGCATGATCTTGAAGCCCTACAAGTGGTGAAAAAATACTAATAAACAAAGTGTCAAAGCAAAACATGACGGGCTTTGGGTGGTATGGCTCCTCGTTAAGTAGTAGAAGGATGGAGGCCATCATTAAGTGTTCTAGTTGCACTTTTTTTTTTTTTTTTTTTTTTGACACAGGAGATGTTTCAAGCAAATGACACTGGGGATTTGAGGCTTCGAGAATGAAGCAGACTCAGGTGTGATGCTCCAAAGGCTCCAAAGTTACAGGATAATCGTTCCAGGTTGTTCTTAAGCAAAACATGAAGGTCAGTCAGTTCTGCCTCTGTCCCGAGACAAGAAAAGGAGCCAGGATAATATCTACCCATCCTTTTTCTTATTTTCCCTCCCTCCCTCCCTCCCTCCCTCCCTCCCTCCCTCCCTCCCTCCCTCCCTCCCTCTTCCCGCCCCCCTCATTTATTTGCCTTACTGGAAACAGAACCTAGACATTTGTGGCACATGCTAGGAAAGGTCTGTACTGACGACACATTGACCAAGCCAGCTCAGTCACCCAGGTCTCAAGGGAAGGACTGAGGATTAAGGAAAAAGAGATAATTAGACAACATTATAACATGGCCCCAGCAAGGGCTGAAGCCGTTTTAATTTTTTCCAGTCTGCTTTTATACCATTCTAGGTGCGGGCAAAGAATGGGGTCAGTTCTAGGTCAAAGACAAAGTACTCAAGAAACAAACAAGGCACAGACAGAGTAGTTAAGGAACAAACAAAGCATAAACAAAGGTCCTATGGTATAGGTATTCAGGGACTTATCAAGATGATCAAGATACAAGAACACATTCCTCAGCTGTATTCATCTGTGCCTACTTCCTTGTCCTAGCCCAATGTCAAATTTTTGCCTGAGACTAATCTCTTGCCCTAGCCTAATGTAAATATTATTTCCAATATCCTTGAAGCGGCACCAAAAGCTCTTCACGACTTATAGTCGCATTGCTTTTAATACTTTTCTTTTTATGCAGAGTTAAGATGCTCAGGATGGGCTTAAACTAGGTGTTGCCAGAGAGTTCCTAAGCATATGTTCCTCCTGCCTTGACTCCCCCAGTATCTGCACCTGCCTTTCTCCACCCACACTATCCACCCACTCCTTATCCTGAAAGCAGAAAGTCTCTTGACAGAGAAGAAAGATCATCTTGGTCAAGTGGTACTCTTTCAGAAAAAAAAAAAGACACTCCAGCAAACAGGTGTCCCTTTTCTCTTGCTGTGACAAAGTAATTAGAAGAAGTAAAGGACAAAAGGCTTCTTTTTGTTCGAGGCTTGAAATGGAATTTTAGTTTGTCGTGGTGGGAAAGTTATGGGGGACTATGGTTTCTTGTCAAATTTTATAGCATGGACAGTCTGCATATATTTCAATCATACATATACAGCCATAGAATATCAGGCTCCTTATTTGTAGCTTGAAAGGTAGTATGCAGCAAAATGGAGTTTACATTTTGTCAGGAACCTAGGCCTTCATTATTTAATTTAATTTTTACTTCTGTATGTGTATTATGTTAGAGTATATGTTGTTATATGTGTGTTGCATGCACATGCATATGTGGATGTGTATTTAGGCAGGCAGATTTCTGAGTTCAAGGTCAGCCTCGTCTGCAGGGTGAGTTCCAGGACAGCCAGGGCTACACAGAGAAACTCTGTCTCGAAAAACCAAAAAAAAAAAAAAAAAAAAAAAAAAAAAAACAAGCCCAGAAGCTGCAAGAGGAATTCAGATATCCTCCTCTATCACTATTCCTTATTTCCTTCCAAATGGGATCTCTCCTCTTTCAATCTAAAGCTAGAGGCTGGTGTCCATCAAGCCTCAGTCACCCTCCTGTTCGTCTGCCTCATAGTTCTGGGGTTTATACACATGCACATCTAAGTCTGGTTTATTGTATGGGTGTCGAGGATTCAAACCCATGTCCTCATGACTGTGGAGCAAGCACTTAAACCCAATGTGCCATCACTTATAGCCCATTAACTAATTGAAAAGCTATAGGATTCTTCTTGAGGTGGCTAAAACTGTGACGTGTAGTGAAAGCCAACCACCAGCTTTGACTTATACCAAAGGATATGTATTTTATCTTTTTTTTACTTGTGACTTTTTAAAAGCTGTTTTAATAAATAAAGTGTAAATGAAAGAGGGGGTGGATAAGTTAGGGTGGGAGAGGAGTGAGTGAGTGTGTGTGTGTGTGTGTGTGTGTGTGTGTGTGATCTGTCTTTTTGTATCTTGGTATCTGTGCATCTCAGACATATGTAGGAGGAGAGAGGAAGTTGTATATTTGAGATAAGAAATAGAAACTATGACAAATTTAAACTACAATAGTACTTCTCTGTCTGCATCAAAGGTCATATCTGAAAATTCCTTAGAAAATTTATGGTTGAGAAAAATAAAAGGGGGGTAACTGAAATTAGAAATTAACCTATTAAGGCTTTTATACTATTTACCTCATGGTACAAAGCAGGAAAGAAGCCATTATCACCGAGGACAGAGTCAATGATGATTAATGAAGCAAGTCATATCTTCTTTTGTGCTGTTATTCTCTATTTATCATTGAAGTCACTATTTAGGCTCTCTTTCTTCATTGTAGTCTCAACAAGAGGCATGCCCAGCTGTTGGATCAAGTTAAGGATTAGGCACAAGTTAACATTTTTATAGAGCCAGAGTCCCTGGAGTCCAGGGTGGGATCAACAAGGCAGCCAGAACACAGAAATCTAAGCAATAATTTTAAGTCATCTAAGTTCTTCATGTGTTTTACTTAAAATCTGGAATGAAGTCCTACCATCTATTATCATATCTAAAATCCCCTCCCTTTCTCATCAGCTCCTGTTACACGATCATGTCTGTGCCCCTTACCAAAAGTCCTGTAAAACAGGCTTCTATGCAAGTTTTAGTTTTTAAACCTCTCTCTGGCCCTCAAATTGTTCACATCCTGTCCCATCCCTCCTACTAATAATACATCAGGAAAACTGTGAAATAAGTCAGAAGCTTTTCTGAGATCAGTAGAAGGGAGAAAATTAATTTGAAAAGACTGAAACCTTTTCAATAGCCAATGAAGAGAAGAAATGCATGTATTATCATTGTTTAATAAATTATACCTCAAAAAGACCTGATTTAAGGACCTAGAGGTGCCAATGCCAGATGCCAGTCCATTCCTCCCTGAATCTAGGGGAGCATTTTTATTCATGACTCCGCTCGCTTATGCCTCTTTTTGAGACTATGTTTTCTTTTCAATACTTTTATCTTTCTCTCATTGAAAAATAGATGTTTTTCATACAATGTGTGCTGATCACCCAACTTTCCCTTATTTGTTTTCCTTATCATTTTTGTTTCTAGTCTGAGTTGCTCTTTCTTCAATGACCTACAAGATGACTTGAAAAGCACATCACATGTAAAGGTATGTTCAAAATTGGACAAGTGACACAGTGCATACATGAATAAATGAAGTAATCTTGTTCCATCAAACCAGAAATGTTTGCTGAGAAATAGCTACTAAATTTGCAAGTTAGCCTTAGCTTGTACCGGTACACTTCCAGGAAGGTTGTTTTGCTGAAGGCGTGACTCCAATGCTTCAGCTTCCCTGTTCAGTTATGATATGGTCCTCTGCCCACTGGGTACAAATGCTACCCCGCCCTGCCTCCTACAACAACAGCTGCTTCCACATCCTGTTCACAGTGGTGTTCGGTTACACTGGGAATGGCTGAAATGCCAGTGAACTGGCTGGGATCCAGAGTCTTGGTGGTGGTGATAGTATCTGGTCATTTTAAATACAGCATGGCTCCACTTGATGGCGATGAAATATATTCCAAATTACATACTGTAGTTATGACAGATGGGATCTCAGAAATATGCCTCAAGCATATGGAATCTTCCACTGTTCTTCTAACCTTTAGTTTGGCTGGGAACCTGAAGACAATTTGTCTTCCAGCCATGCCAATTTGGGGTTTATTTGGTATATTAATGTATCCTTTCACTTTGTGTCTGCTTATGTTTATATGTAGTAATAGCTTTAATCCTGGTTTGGCTGAAATAAATGTTCAATGAATATGGCATATCTGTAGCATAATTTTGAAAATTATACCTTGAAAGTGCCTTTTAAGTGTTTTTGTGTGTGTGTCTGTGTGTGTGTGTGTGTGTGTAACTGTGTGTGTGTGTGTCTGTATGTATACCAATGTGCATGTAGAGGGCAGAAAAACTAAGATCCTTTTTTTTTGTTATTTTTGGTGTTGTTATTATTTGTTTATTTTGTTTTGAGACAAGGTTTCTCTTTGGCCTGGAGCTTGCTAATTAGACCAGATTGAACACCCAGAGAGCCTTAGAGATCCCTCTATCTCCACCTCCCTGTGCTGTGATTACAAACATATACAACTACACCTGCCTCTCCACATGTGTACTGGGGTTAGAACTCATACATATGAAACAAGCACTTTGGCTGACTCAGCTATCTCTCCAACCCTCAAAGCAGTCGTTTAATACTAAATAAAATAGCCTGAACCATGTTTTGTGTCACATGCTCTTGGAAATCTGGCCAGAATGTATTGGGTCATGCAAAAATCAATGTCTGATCCCCAATGACCTGTTTTGCCAGTTGCTAAGAACTCTCTGCTGACTAGAGACACTATGATCTTTGTGATTACATGACTCTCTTGAAACTGTGGACACAATAATCAGGCTTATTAAACTTAGTGAAGCAAAATCAACCAAACAATAGAAACAGACACTGAAGACACAACAGTGAAGGAAGGACAGGGAGTCAGAGTTCAGATAAAGACTTGGCAGCAAGCAGAGATGAAGGGGGCTGCCACAAATGCAACTTGGGACTGACCTCTTGAGGGATTAGAGTTTAGCCAAAAAATGACAAATTTTATGTTCCAAAACACATCAATCATGAAACATGTGTGCCACTGGGTTTGAAAAATCTCTTCCTTAAAAGTAATTAACTGGAAATCCCCTGGTAAACTAAAAAATGAAATATTAATGTGTTATTGATAAAACTTGTATACTAAACATATATAACCTAGGTTTAGCTTGGTAATGATCTAGTGTTTCGAGCCTTCAGTTCATTACCACTGAGTATATTTACTGCATTATGCATACTGAAGAGGAATGACAGCAGGGTAGGGCCAGGTTGACTTGCAAAACCTCTTTCCTATATGTTTTTGGTTTTGTTTTCAACCACAGCTTGTGCTATGAAAAAAGAGTTAAAACTGCCATCATTAAAAAACAAAAAGTAATTGGAATAATTAAGTCACTTTCCTATTAGCATACTATTATCATAACAAAAATTAGATCTTTTGTTTTTGAAGCCTAAGAATAAAGTGGAAAATATAATAGTCTGCTTTCAAAACAATTATAAATATGCTGTGTGATGGTGAAGGGTTGGGTTTGTACAGATGTGTAGAGGGATGCACGTACATTGTAGAGATCAGAGGTTGGTATCAGGTACCTTTCTCTATCATTTTTCTCCTTATTTTTTGAGACAAGTTCTCTCACTGGATCTCACTAATTCAGATATACTCCCTATCCAGTAAATCCTTGGAATCCTTTATCATTATTATTATTATTATTATCATTATTATTATTATTATTATTATTGGATATTTTCTTTATTTACATTTCAAACGTTATCCCCTTTCCAGGTTTCCCCCTACCCCTGGAAACCCCCATCCCAGCCCCATCCCCCTGCTTCTATAAGGGTTTCCCCACCCATCCACCTCTCCCATCTCCCCAACCTCAAATCCCCCTACACTAGGGCATCCATTGAGTCTTCACAGGACCAAGAGCCTCTCTTCCCAGTGATGTCCAACAAGGCCATCCTCTGCTACATATGCAGCTGAAGGCATAGGTCCCTCCATGTATACTCCTTGGTTGGTGGCTTAATGCCTGGGAGCTCTGGGGAGTCTGGTTGGTGGATATTGTTGTTCTTTCTATGGGGTTGCAAACCCCTTCAGCTCCTTCAGTCCTTTCTCTAACTCCTCCATTGGGGACTCCATGCTCAGTCCAGTGGTTAGCTGAGAGTATTCACCTCTGTATTTGTCAGGCTCTGGCAGAACCTCTCTGGAGACAGCAATATCAGGCTCCTTTCAGTAAGCACTTCTTGGCATCCACAATAGTGCCTGGGTTTGGTGACTGTATATGGGATGCCCAAGTGGGGCAGTCTCTGGATGATCTTTCCTTTCAGTCTCTGCTCTACACTTTGTCTCTGTATTAGCTCCCATGAGTATTTTGTTCCCTTTTCTAAGAAAGACCAAAGCACCCACACCTTGGTCTTCTTTCTTGAGGTTCATGTGGTCTGTGAGTTTTATCTTGGGTATTTCAAGCTTCTGGGCTAATATCCACTTATCGGTGAGTGCATACCATGTGTGTTCTTTTGTGACTGGGCTACCTCACTCAGGATGATGGTTTCTAGTTCCATCTATTTGCCTACGAATTTCATGAAGTCGTTGTTTTTAATAGCTGAGTAGTGCTTCATTGTAGAAATGTACCACATTTTCTGTATCCATTCCTCTGTTAAAGGACATCTGGGTTCTTTTCAGCTTCTGGCTATTATATAAGGCTGCTATGAACATAGCGGCACATGTGTCCTTGTTATATGTTGGAGCATCTTTTGGGTATATGCTCAGGAGTGGTATAGCTGGGTCCTCAGGGAATGCTATGTCCAAATTTCTGAGGAACTGTGAGACTGATTTCCAGCTTGCAATGAATCCTCTTTTCTCTGTCTCCCTAGTGCTGGGATTACAGGTATGCACTGCTGCCCAGCTGTCTACCTGGTTGTTGAGGATCCAGCTCAGGATCTAATGCTTGAAGTGCAAAGACCAAGACAGTTACCTTCCTAGTCCTAATTTATATGTTTTAAATAAATAGCAATATGTACACATAGTCATTGTGTTGGTTGGGATGAGAAATGTCCTCATAGGTTCAGGGATTTGAACCTTGGTCCCCAATTGGTGGGGCTGTTTGGGGAGGTTTTGGAAACTTCAGGAGGTAGAGCTGTACTGAAGGAAGTATGTCACGGGGCACGGACCATGAAAGTTCATAGCCTCTCCCCATTTCTATTTTCTCCATACTTGTGCTTATGGTTGAAGGAGCTCCTGCCCACCTGCCATGTCTCTGTAATCATTATGGGCTCTCCCTCTGGAATTGTAATCCAAAATAAATGCTTTCTTCCGTAAGTCCAACTTGCTCATGACTTTTTATCACATCAACAAAAAGTACCTAATACAGTTGCTCTCTTTTTCTAGTTGTGAAAGAAATATACATATTTAGGAAGGCAAATCAAACTCAAGCTTTCCTAATTTTTGCCAATATATTTTTTAATCATAAGTTGTTTGTGGGCTGCCTTGCCAAAAATAAACCACAATAAAGAGATGTGAGCTTATCTAACTGTAGTTTTAATCTTGTAAATTTTGTTAACAACCAACATAGTACTGGAGACTCTTTCAAGAGGATAAGTCTTGCATCTCTACGTGAATTGGTTTCTTTTCTGCTGCTATCATTTAATACAACAAGGGTCCACATCCTAAAAGTTTCATAGCCTTTCCCAGCAGAGGCACCAGCTGAAGACTTTTGAAGGACATGATGCCATAGAAGACGGTACTCATTCAAACCACAATCGTAAAGATGACCTCTTGTGCTAACACAGAACCGCTAATGTTCAACCTTGTCAGGACTTTGACATCTGCTCAAAACTCTTAGACCAGGTAAAGGGAGACCCTGAACTATGTGTGGATCAGAAATTCATTCTAAGAAAAAGTAATATGGCCATATAAATGCAAAATCAATACATATGCTTAATGGAAAAGAAACCAAGGACAAGGTAAAGTTCTTTCTGTGTGTACAAATCTCATGAAATATAATTCTAGTTTTTTCTACATGTAAACACATAGAAGGAGCAGTTATGATAGAACAAATGGGGGTTCAAACCCCCTAGAGGGAGAAGTCCCACACATACTGCAAGAGCCATGCTTCTGGGCAAACATTTTACTAATCAGGCTCATCTCTGGTTATTATTTTGCGGTCTTAAATACAAATGATTTTTTCATTTTTCATGTAATAATTATTTTGTAATATCATCTTCTATAGAGAGGATAAAACATAATTTATTCTTCATTCATTCAAATCATTGATTGAATGCAGTGTTGATGCCAATAGTATATACAGGCATATTGCAAGCACTCAACTCTTTATGGTTAAAGTTATAAAAGTGGGCTGGAGAGATGGCTTAGCAACTCTTCTGAAGGTCCTGAGTTCAAATCCCAGCAACCACATGGTGGCTCACAACCATCTGTACAGCTACAATGTACTCATATACATAAAATAAATAAATCTTTTAAAACAAAGTTATAAAAGTATTTGAGATTGATGAAAAGATGTGTAAGCTTCTTCTCTCAGGAGTGTAGTTATATCACTAGGACTGGTATTTCTTTAGGTCATTTCACTGTATCAGTAGTAATGTGCATATTTAACTTGTACCAGACAGACTTCTCTAGCTCTTGATACAACAGCTATATAAATATATACTCTAATAATTTTCAATGCATAAAATGTATGACTTGAGATGTAATTATGGTAATTGCTTTGAGTACCATAAAAATTTGATGCATTAAAACATAAGCAATTTTGATTAATACAATTCTGACGAACTTCCACATTGATTACATGCAAATATTGTGAATTTATGAATCTATGTGTTGGATTATCATGTGTATTACTGATATGAGAGACTTGGGCAGCATAAATAGTGACAAGATTTTATCTTTTCGCTAATAACTTCTATCAGGTAATAGGAAGAAGTTTGTACACACTTCTTGTCCAATGCATTTAAACCCATCCCGTACTTCCCTTTGTCTGACCCATGTATTTGCAGCGCCTGCTGCTAAAGAATGTGATATGTGTCCTATATAGGACATATATGGATAATATGCCTATGGCTTTTCACTTTCCTGGGAAAGTCAGTATAATTTGCATCCAAGTATTCCTGGAAGCCATCCCTACGCTAAATTGTTTCACTGTACTTACAGAACAATAACAAAACCAAAACAAACATAGGCATAAACATGGTGTACACTAAAGACGTGGCTAATTCAACTTCCCATCAGGTCCCCTCACACCAGCTTCAAAGGCATCCAATGTACAACAAAATATATGAGAGAGGAAAAATTGAAATGTAAAGAGATTAAGTCTTAACTAAGCTCATTTAAAATTCCTTTCTTTTGGAAATTCTATTTTAAAAAAATAGATGACCAAAAGTGGTGAGAGAAATTTTGCCCAACCCCCATAAAGAAACTTGAGACCATCTTGGATTATAGAAGAGAACCCTGAATATACATGACATGAACACTTGACCAGAAGGGAAAAGAGAGACAAGGGAGAAAGAGGAGGGAAAGAGGGGAAAGGGGGCAGGGAGGTGAAAGTGGATGACAGCAGAGAAAGCCACTGTCAGACATTATGAGGGAGGGAGTCACAAGGTATGCCTGCGACCATCAGGGACTAGGAATGGAAGACTGCTCTCCTGGAGCCTCCACTGTGACTGCAGTTCTGAGAGACCTGACTTTAGAATTCTGTGTTCTAGAAATGAAAAGGAAGAACATCTTGTTTAAAATTATCAAATTTTTGAGAGTTTGTATAGCAACCTTAGGAGGCCAATTACCATGACAATCTTCCCTAGGCCTGTGTAGGTGGTCCAGTCAGTGAAGAACTAGCTCCACAGTAGATTCCTTCAGACTTGAATGAAACTATGAAAGCTTAACTTTCTTTGTGTCATTTGCACTTTAAAATAACTTCAACTGTTTTCACTCAAGTTCTGTAATTGTTAAAATTTAGTGATAATGTCCATACATTGTAACATCTATTTAACTACTCTCTATTATAGATATGCAGTATAAAAATTATTTGGAAAATGTTTCTCAAAGAGTTCAAGAAATTTTATATATATTTAGATGAGATTATATTGGATTATAGAAGAGAGCCCTGAATCTAAATGATGAGAACACTTGAGCAGAAGGGAAAAGAAAGAAGAAGGGAGAAAGAGGAGGAAAGGAGGAGGAGAAGGGGGACAGGAAGGTGGAGATGAATGATAGCAGAGAAAGCCATGTTCAGACATTACGAGGAGGCAGTCATAAATTTTCATATATATATATATATATATATATATATATATATATATATATGTGTGTGTGTGTGTGTGTGTGTGTGTGTGTGTGTGTGTGTGTATCTGAGTGGTAGAGAACTTGTGAAATATGTAAATATGTAAAGCTATGAGTTCAATCCTAAGCTTTATAAAAAAAGTCTATATCTGAGAGAAAATAGTTAAATACACAATTCTTTCTGTACTATACACCTCAGTGTGTATTAAGAAAAAGATTTCTTGAGCCGGGCAGTAGTGACAAATGCCTTTAATCCCAGCACGTGGGAGGCAGAAGCAGGCAGATTTATGAGTTTGCGGCTAGCCTGATCTACAGAGTGAGTTCCAGGACAGCCAGGGCTACACAGAGAAACCCTGTCTTGAAAAAACGAAAAAAGAAAAAAAAAAGAAAGAAAGAAAAAAAAAGAAACAATTTCTTTCTTTTGTGTACTTATATATTATGAATATTAGATTAATATTTAATATACAAGCATATGTCATTATTTCAACTGTTTTGAAAATAAAAGCAAACCCAGTTAACAATATGATAAAAAATTCCATGATAAGTTCTTTAGTCTCCTTTACTTCAAAACAAGTACTTTTAATTTTTTTGTCTTACATGACCATGGCAAGTTTTAAAGACTATATTCCAATTATTATATCCCTGTCTTAGTTAGGGTTTTACTGCTGTAAACAGACACCATGACCAAGGCAACTCTTATAAGGTCAACATTTAACTGGGGCTGGCTTACAGGTTCAGAGGTTCAGTCCATTACCATCAAGGCAGGAATATCATGACATCCAAGCAGTCATAGTGCAGGAGGAGCTGAGAGTTCTACATCTTCATCTGAAGGTTACTAGCAGAATACTGGCTTCCAGGCAGCAATGATGAGGGTCTTAAAGCTCACCCCCACAATGACACACCTACTCCAACAGGGCCACGTCTTCTAATAGTGCCTCTCCCTGGGCTCAACATCTACAAACCATCGTTCACTCTGGGTGTGTCTGGTATCCCATGCTGGTTGATTCTGAGCACAGGTTTTGATAGAGATGCTCCATTGTGCAGAATGTTCTAGCGGACATTGTGTGCTACCAGAGCTTGGCATGATGAGGCATTTGGCATTTGTGTTCATTATTTTCATTGATATTAAATATTCCTCCACGGTGCTTAATGGTCTGGCTGGCTTCTCCACTGTAAAGCTGCATTGCCATTTCCCCTCTAATATGTATCTAGGGAAAGATACTTTGATGGTATGTAAACATCCCTTCTTTCATACCAGTTTAGAGCATTTGTTCTGGCATCCATTAATAAGCCAGAACTGAGTATGACTAGTTGGCCAAAGGGACCTCATGGAAACCCCAAACAGCTCAGCCTATTGCCAAAGCTATTGGCTGATCACCACAAACTGACTATAAGGCCCTATTGCTGAAGACATTTCCTATCAACTCATTGAGCATGGAGAAGTCAAGCTGTTGCCTAACCAGAGCCTTCACCCCTTACTGATTAGTATTTGTGATATTAGAAGGTATTCTGTATATACTAGAGGAGAAAGCTAAACAGCAACTTAGTTACAAACTCTTTTATCAGTAATGGTGACTGCCTTGCCTGATAAATTACTGTAGTAGTAGAGATACCAATCACTTTCGGGTTGGATTTAAAACCTAATCTATGAAATGGAACCCAGGTTCAACACTGCTTGGGTGGCCAATAACCTGAGAATAGATAGGCCATGGACTTAAGAAAAAAACAAATACTATTTTTTCTGCTAAAGGAACATATCAATTAAATTACTCTAAATGACATTTTGCTATATCCATAGATCATTGTCTCATGCAGCCACCAACAGAGAAGCTTTGTCCTGCAAGAGATTGGAACTAATACACAAACCTAAAACTGAACAATGTACAGAGAGTGAGAAACCATGGCACACTCAGTCCTAAATGGGATGTCCCCCACCAAATTCCTCAACTCAGGGCTCTGGGAACTCTGAATAAAAAAATACAGAGTGATTCTACAAGTCAAAGGAGGTCACCAAGAAAATTATTACAATTACAGGTACCAAAGTCTGAGGTACATATGAACTCACAGAGACTGTGGCAGCATGCACAAGTTCAAGCCAGATGAGGTCACAAAGCTAAGATGCTGAAGTGGATAAGAGTCCACATCCTCAACTCAACTATCTCCAATAGACAACCACTCACAAATGAAAATTTAGCTTTATCCAATGTAGTCTCACTAGGTATATAAAACATACTTAAGAGCGGGCCCCATTCACAGCAGTGGGCAACTTAAAGTGAACTGGCAACTATTTTCGGAGATTTTTTTTTTTTGTCTCCTATTGTATTGGTCTTTTGCTTGTATGTTATGATTTACAATTTTGTGTTTTGAAGAGTAGTGTGTGTGGAGGAGAGGGTGGATATGTGTTGGTTTAAATAGGTTTGGACCTCATGGATTCATATGTTTGAATGCTTGACCCATAGGGAGTGGCACTATTAGAAGGAAAGTCCTTGTTGGAGTAGGTGTGGTCTTGTTGGAAGAAGTGTGTCACTGTTGGGGCAGACTTTGAGGTCTCTTATGTTCAAGCTCTACCCATGGCAGAAGCCAGACTCCTCTTGAATCAGTATGGAGAATGTTCAGCTCTTCCAGAATCATGTCTGTCTGAAAACTATCATGTTTCCCACCATAATGATAATGAACTAACCCTCTGAAACTGTAAGCCAGCCCTACTTAAAAGTTTTTCTTTATCAAAGTTGCTTTGGTCATGGTGTTTATTCATACCAATAACTAAGAGAGAAGTTGGTTATAAAGACTAGGATATTGCTGTGATAGGTGTTTATCTATTATCAAGTTTTTTTAGGAATGTAGATTTGGATACTTTGTATTACAAAAGCAGTGGAATGGTTTAAGTGGGGTTTAATGGGCCATACTAGTAGAAGAATGGAAGATGGTGGTGCTGAGGGAGAATTGAACTGTGGGGGCCTGGATCAAAAGGTTTCGGGAGAAGAATTTTAATATGTTACCTTGAAATCGTTCTTGTGATATTTTAGTGAAGAATGTGGCTGGTTTTTGCCCTTGTCTGAAGAGTCTGCCTGAGGGTAAGGTAGAAAGATTTAGACTAAGTGCATTGGCAAAAGAAATCCCCCAAAACTTAGAATATATAGAGTCAGTCCTGTGGTTTAAGAGCACTTTGGTCAAACTTAGCAAACTGATAAAGGAAAAATACAAAATACATGGTTGAAAGATTGAAAGAACACTATGAAGTAGAATGGAGAAAAATCCTGCATTTAGTGAGATAACGAGATTAAAGATATTAAAATGGAATTAAGAGAGTGGTGACTGTACTAGCTAGTTTTGTGTCAACTTGACACAGCTGGAGTTATCACAGAGAAAGGACCTTCAGTTGAGGAAATGCCTCCATGAGATCCAACTGTAAGGCATTTTCTCAATTAGTGATCAAGGGGGAAAGGCCCCTTGTGGGTGGGACCATCTCTGGGCTGGTAGTCTTGGTTCTATAAGAAAGCAGGATGAGCAAGCCAGGGGAAGCAAGCCAGTAAAGAACATCCCTCCATGGCTTCTGCATCAGCTCCTGCTTCCTGACCTGCTTGAGTTCCAGTCCTGACTTCTTTGGTGATGAACAACAGCATGGAAGTGTAAGCCAAATAAACCCTTTCCTCCCCAACTTGCTTCTTAGTCATGATGTTTGTGCAGGAATAGAAACCCTGACTAAAACAGTGACCTTGAGACAAGGTCCATCTGAGATAAGCTTCCATCTTGTGAAAGGGAATTAAAGGAAAGTACACTTAGGTCCAGGCATGACAATATATGTCTTTAATTCCAGTACTCAAGAAATAAAGGTCTGCAGATCTCTGAGTTCAAGGCCAGCCTTGTCTACAGAGCAAGTTCCTGATCAGCCAAACTTAGGCAGTGAAAACAGAAAGCTGGTGTAGACTTAATTAAACAAGGGAGCCATGTTCCAGGCCCCCAAAGAAGCAAAGCTTGACATTTTAATGGTTGCCTAGGTCATCGTGTCTCTTCACAGCAATAAAACTTCCTTTGGTAGGTTTAATTCTGGTTAGTTTAATTTTATATTTCCCTGTTTGTTTTCTAAAGAAAGTGAAAAAGAAGGCATGGAGTTGGATGGAAGGAAAATTGAGGAAGGTCTAGGAGGAAGGTGTGATCAGAATGCATTGTATGAAAAAATATTTTCAATAAAAAGGAGTAACTCTACCTTGTCATTTGTCTGTCCCTGATTTATCTCGTGGTAGCTCCTGTAACACAGTTCCTAAGTCTATCATGAGCTGTGTATCATTCTGTCTAATAATTAAAAAAAAAAAAAAGACCCAAGGTAGGTAGATATGGTATTATATATAAATTTGTCCCTGTTGGTGGCATAAAGCTTTTAAAACCCTTGAAATTTCCTGACTGATAGAAATGTGTTATCATACATGATGATACCCTCAGCCACACCTGAGTTTATGGTAATGAGGTGAATTGGCATCTCCTTGATTGGCTGGTGATAGTTGAGGTTTTTGCACTCCTATTCTTTGAGATCAAGCTAAAAAAAAGAGATAGATAGGGCTGGAACTGCTTTCAACAATTGGTGGTTGATCTTTAATCTATCAAGTCTACACAACAAACCCAAATTTATAATATAAATGTGTAAATTTATAATATAAATGTGTTTGGGAGCACATACATGTGTTCCATACAGAAAATACCTCAACTTGAGTATGCCAATCTTCTTCCACAAATTGGGTTCCAAGAACAAATCCAGGTTGTCAGGCTTGCTGGTGAGTGCCCTTACCCTCTGAACCACCTTTGCCAGCCTGAAACTTCAGTTAAAAAATCATATTTCAGTTTAATATAAAGTGGAGTTTGAAGACCTTCTATGCTGTTAAGCGTATTAGTGTGCTGGGAGCACCAGATAGGGCATGGAAGCCTTCAATGCTCTCGCTCCACTCTGAGGATCCCATCTACCAGGCTGCTTTTAATCTGTATGTCTTATGACAAATTGGCAAGTAGAAGTCTTTTCCTGAGTTCTAGTGAAGTAGGACTTGGAGAGGAGCATTTTATTACCAAGTTAAACAGAAGTGCCTAGGGTCTTGGCAGTTTCAGCTAGCATCCTATATGAGGACAGAGCCCTTGAATTTAAAAAAATAAATAAATAACACTATCTCTCAGTAGTTGGTATGATAGAGATGACTCATGGAATGCCCCCATATAAGGCCACAGAAAGTTTCAGGTGTCAGAAAATAAGTCTGCCAGAAGTTAGACCTGCAGAATCCATTCATATGTTTCCCTAAACTGACAAATCCTCTGAATAGTGGGCAGATCTAAACTAAAACCTATAAAGCTTCAGGGGCCCTGCCCCATCTAGGAAATGTAAGAGGAGGAAGTGAAACAGAGAGCACCGAGGAGGACATAGAGGAACTTTTCTGGCCCTTCCCCAGCTCACTGTCCTTGCTGCTCTTGGTATCTGACAGTCCTTCCAGTTCTACACCAGTTATTGTGGAAAGTGAATGACAGATCCAAACGGTCCATTTGCATGCTGTCAACTACAAGGAGGGAGAACACAGAGCAAGAAAAGCTTTCTGTGATACTTGATCACATGATAGCTCCTTAGTTAGATATGATAGATATGTGATTTGCATGCCTAGTAGAATCATTGATATTCCTTTAGGTTCATTAAGTCACGACCATGACATGCAGGCCCCCTCATTTCCCATCTCCACCAGCCTATTATCCACTTGAACCTTGCTGCTCGTAGAATTCCCCAATTCTACTTTCATCTCATCTGTTATCTAAACACACACACACACACACAGACACATTGCCTTATCCAATGACCTGTTATGCTTTGCTAATTTCCACAGGAACTCTATGGTAACCACACAAAACATGAGATTTGCAATGAACACCCATACACAAAAGAGAAAATGTAACATTTGTCTTTTGGACCTAGGTCTAAGTATGGATCTTTAGTATTTCTGCCCATTTAATTGTAAATTTTAGTATTTTATTTACAGAGGAGTATTAATCTGTGTATCTGTGGTGTCACATTTTCATTATCCACTCACCACTTGATGGACATCCAGACTGATTCCTTTTTTAGTTATTGTCAACAGAGTGACCGTTGACATAGATGTCTGAGAGTCTCTGTAGGAAGATGTAAAGTCCTTTGGGTATGTGAGCAGAGGAAGTATAGCTGGGTTATGCAATAATCCTACTCTAGCTCTTTGAGAATCCTACAGACAGATTTTCGAAGTGGCTGCCCTAGTTTACCCCCCTCCCCCATCAGTGTCCCCTTAACGCATATTCACATTATCAGTGGGGTGAGATGGTAAAAGTAGCTTTGATCTGTATTTTGCAGTTAATAAAGGATGCTGAGCACTTGTGCTGTTGTTGACTTGTTAGTAAATTGTTATCTGTGTATTCTAGACATTAATCCTCTATTATATAAACAGTTGTCTAGGATTTGTTGTTATCTGCCTCCTCACCATTGGCAATCCTTTATTGTGCAAAGTTGTTTTGGTTTTGGTTTCTTTTTAACTTTTCTAAGATCCCATTTTTCTATTTGCAAAACTCTTGGTCTCATTTCCTGAGCTACTGGAGTCTTATGTCAAAAAAACTTCCACCTATGCTCAGAAGTTAAAATTAACCTGTGACTTTAAGTTGAGGAGTATTCCCCAATTTTTCCTCTAACAGTTTTAGGGTATTGTGTTCAATGTTGAGGTCATTGATTAATTTTTAAATTAGTCTTGTGCAAAGTGAGAAGTTTGGATCTAACTTCTTTCCTGCATATTGAAACCTTTGTTCCCCATCACTATATTGGCTTTTCTCAGTGTGAACTTTTGGCATCTTTGTTAAAGAGTGTGTAGCACAAGATTCATGGACTTATATCTGGATTCTCTATTCCATCTCACTGAGTTATGTGTCTTTGTGTCAATGCTACTTGGTGTTTATTACGATAACTCGTTTAGGGCTGCAGCAATCAAGTTTGGTGAGATCTCTCAAAGTCTTCTTTTAGCTCAGGATTTCTTTAGCTCTCCATGGTCTTTTGTGCCTCCATATAAAGTTTTGGATTATTTTTTTCTGTACTTGTGGATTAAGGTTCTGGTATTTTTCGGCAATTAAATCTGTATATTGCTTTTGGTTGATGGTCATTTTCATCATATCAACCTTCTAATCCATAAACATGGAAGGACTGTTTTAATTTTTTTCCCCCATGGGACACAGCATCTCTTACAGATGCAGTTTTATGCATCTCTTTATTTTCTTACACATGCTTTCAATGAACTTTTATCCTATCAGCTTTTAAAAATTAGGACTGGTGCAATGGCTCATGGGTAAGAACACTGGTTGCTCTTAGAGAAGATCTGAGGTCAGTCCGCAGCTCCCATACAGTGGCTTACAAATGTCTGCAACTCCAGTCCCAGGGCTTCTGACACCCATTTCTGGCCTCCGAGGACACTGCATACATCTGAAGCCCAGGTATACATACAGGAAAAACACGCATGCATACAAAATAATAATAAAATTTTTAAAAATTTAAAAATTAACACACCCCAGGCCATGCTTAATTTGGAGACAGAAGGTTACATTTGAAGGAAGATCTTGAACACTGAATTTATGTTCCAACTACAATGCACATCCTAAGAGCTGTCAGTGAGCCTTCAGTTTCTGGAATTCCTTATCTTCTATCTTTCTATATGGTCCTTTCTTTCTTTATCCGTTCTGTCTTAGTTAGGGTTTTACTGCTGTGAACAGATACCATGACCAAGGCAAGTCTCATAAAAAACAACATTTAACTGGGACTGGCTTACAGGTTCAGAGGTTCAATCCATTATCATCAAGGTGGGAGCATGTCAGTATCCAGGCAGGCATGGTGCAGGAGGAGCTGATAGTTCTGTCTTCATCCAAAGGCTGCTAGTGATAGACTGACTTCCAGGCAACTGGGGTGAGGATCTTATACCCACACCCACAGTGACACATCCATTCCAACCAGGTCGCACCTATTCCAACAAGGCCACACCTTCAGATGGTGCCACTCCCTGGTCCAAGGATATACAAACCATCACATTCCACTCCCTGGTCTCCATAGACTTGTTCAAAAACATGAGTCTATGGGGGCCATACTTAAACATAGCATAATGCAAAATGCATTTACTCCAACTTTCAAAGTCCTCATAGTCTATAGCAGTTGCAACAATGTTAAAAGTCCAAAGTTCAAGGTCTCTTCTGAGATTCATTCCACTTAATTAACTGTAATCCCCAAAGCAAGGCAGGAAACCAACTGGGCAAACTCCAAACTCTGCATCTCCATAGCTGATGTCAAAGCGGTCTTCATATCTCCACTCCTTTTTCATCTTTGTTGACTGCAACAAACTGCTTTTTCTTGGGCTGGTTCCACTCCCTGTTAGCCACTTTCCTCAGCATGTATCCCATGACACTGGCATCTTTAACATCTTTGAGTCTCCAAGGCAATTTCAATATTACAGCTTCTTGTTTCAGTGTCTGGGATCCACTTGATCTTTTGGACTCCTCCGAAGGGCTGGCATAACTTTTCCAGCTCTGCCCTCTGTAGCACTCTAAGCTCAGGTTGATCCACTCTACTATGGCTGCTGTTCTTAGTGATCATCCCATGGTACTGACATCTCCAATACACTGGGGTGTTCCACCTCAATGAGGCTTCACCAATAGCCTCTCATAGGCTCTCTTCAGGGTGCCAAGCCTCAAATCCTTTGCATGACCCCTTCAGTCCTGGGCCATCAACTACAGCTGAGGCTTCACCTTCTCCAATGGCCTTCCCTGGCCTCTCACAATGGTAAGCCTCAGCTTCTCTCCATGATCCCTTCATTCCTTCACAAGCAGTACCACCTGAGTGACTCTTACACATTACCAAGTCCAGCTGCAGCATGAGGTACAACCTTGGGTATCTCTGGAACACAACATCTTTGTGCTCCCAGAAAACAATTTCCAGAAGATTTCACCTCAGTGATGCTGGTCTCTTTTTAATCACTGCTAATTCCTTAGCTCCAGCTAACCAGCATCAATTTTCCATTCTTAATTCTAGAGCCAGAGCCACATGGCTGAAGCTGCCGAGTTCTGCTGCTTTCAGGAACTAGAACATGATCCCCTTGTACTATTACATTATCACTAGCTTTATGTTTTCTAAATCCTTCACTGCCTAAGCTTGGCTATCCTGGTTCTTGCTTTGTAGATTGACCTTGAATGCAGAGATCAGCATGCCTGTCTCATGGGATTAAAGGTGTGTACCACCATGCCTGGTTCTAAATTCAGCTAGGTAGGGTCTTGCCCCAAGGTCCCACTTCCTTAATCTGTTATTTCCTAGAACAGGATTTTGCTCCATTTCACTTCCTGATATGCCTTTAATACTTGAACCATATATTTTATATTTTGCCTTTCTAAGCTTGCTAAGCTTGTTCAAACTTCTCTTTGTGAGACTTAACCAGAGAACAAAGTCTCTGCTGGGCTTTTTTGAAACTTCCTTTGTCAATGCAATTAATGCAATTAATCCAAGTCTCTTCATCTTAGCCTCAGGCAGACTTTTCAGACAATGGTAAAAAGTAGCCACATTCTTCACCAAAATACCACAAAAACAGTCTTTATGCCACATACTGAAATTCTTCTCCTTTGAAATCTCTTGGGCCAGGTCAACACAGTTCAAATTACTCCCAGCAACAAAGTCCCATATTCCTACTAGGATGACCCATTAAGCCCCATTTAAAGCATTCCACTGAGTTCCAAATCCAAAGTCCAAAAATCCACATTCTTTCAAATGAAAGCATGGTCAGGCCTATCACAGCAATACCCCACTCCCAGTACCAACTTCTGTCTTAGTTAGGGTTTTACTGCTGTGAACAGATACCATGACCAAGGCAAGTCTTATAAAAAACAACATTTAATTGGGGCTGGCTTAAAGGTTCAGAGGTTCAGTTCATTATCATAAGGTGGGAGCATGGCAGTATCCAGGCAGGCATGGTGCAGGAGGAGCTGAGAGTTCTATGTCTTCATCCAAAGGCTGCTAGTGGAAGACTGACTACCAGGCAACTAGGGTGAGGATCTTATACCCACACCCACAGTAACACACCCATTCCAACCAGGTCACACCTATTCCAACAAGGCCACACCTTCAGATGGTGCCACTCCCTGGTCCAAGAATATACTAACCATCACACATTCTTAACTCTGTGAGGAGCAGGATAAAGACTGGGAGAGGCTGGACTGAAGAGCTTACTAGTAGAAGAAAAATGCTAAGTACTTCCACTTCTTTTGCCCTACATTTCTAAGTTGTAATCCTTTGAATTTCAGGGTTCTGGACCAGAAATTGCCAGAAGTAAAATTGTCTAGATTGCCCAATGCGGTATTTAAAACAATTGTAGTGGGATATGTTCTCTCCTGTGAATTTCTATGAGCTACTGATGTGTATGCTTTAACAACAGCTCCTAATGAGTCCAACTTTATGTATTTATTTACTCCAGAAAACTATTTTTTTAAAAGACTATGGTTGCTACACTTTGCATTTGGAGATTTTAATCAAAATTTATAGTAAATAAGCTTAACTATAAGAACCAATTTGTGCTAGCTATTATACTTTTAATCTAAAATATAATTTAGAATAACTTTAGGCCATTAATTACTTTTATGAAATTGCAATAATTCAAAACTTACTTTCTCCTTGAAGACTTTACAAATTGACAACCAACACAGTTCATTTATATAATCTTGCCTCTTTTCAAAAAAAAAAAAAAAGAAAGAAAGAAAAGAAAATTAAGGGGGAAATGATGTTTTGTTGTAAAGATAGTATGACTACCTTCTTTGTGTAACTCAATACCTCTGCTTAGAGAATTGTGACCTTAGTCATGATGCCCTGTGATTTGACCACACTCTTGCTTTCTGGAGCAATGCATCATCCCTCAGTCACTTCACTGTTAGCACAGGCTGCTTCCTCTCAAGGAAAACTCATCCTTCAATCAGTGAAAGGACCAAAACCCCACTCTTTTTTTTTCTGTTATATTTGTATTAGATATCTTCTTTATTTACATTTTAAATTTTATCCCCTTTCCCAGTTCCCCCTCCCAGAAGCCCCCATACCATCTCCCCTCCACCTGTTTCTATGAGGGTGCTCCCGCAACCCACCCACACACCCAGTCCCGTCTTCCCACCCTGGAATTCCCCTACACTGGTAGGGGAATCAAGCCTTCACAAGACCAAGGGCCTCTCCTCCCATTGATGCCCAACAAGGTCATCCACTGCTACATATGTTATTGGAGACATGGGTTCCTCCATGTGTATTCTTTGGTTGGTTGTTTAGTCCCTTGAAGTTCTGGGGGTTCTGGTTGGTTGATATTGTTGTTCTTCCTATGGGGTTACAAACCCCTTCAGCTCCTTTAGTACTTTCTCTAACTTCTCCATTGGGAACCTCATGCTCAGTCCAATGGTTGGCTGACCCGTCCAGCAGGTCCAGTTATTCGAGGGTCTCAAGGGGACCTTATCCTACGAACCAAATGGGGGGAGGGAGAGACGGAAACCAAGTGCAAAAACGTCATGGAAGCAGTCTGAGTAGCATCAAGGTTTCTCTGTATTCAGCAAGGCTCAAGGCTTAAATGTACAAACAAAAGGGGAAGTACTTCTCAGCAGGAGGAATTGGGCAGCGGAAAATTTTCTTTTGGCAACTACACGGGGAAGCAGGAACTTGGTGGTATCAGGGTACATCTTGTAGTCAGGACATCTGGCGATGACTTAGGGCTGGAACATTCTGTGGTTGTTCTCAGAATGGTGTGTTGGTGGCCCGCTTTTGACCCCCTTTTCTTCTGGGGGGGGAGGGGAGGCCCAATTCGGAGATCAAGACAATAGAGTTGTCTTAATGGCTCCCAACAGTTGGCTTTGAACATCTGCCTCTGTATTTGCCAGGCTCAAAACCTCACTCTTATAAAAAAGAAAACAGTAATTTCCATGTAAGTCTTGCTTCCTGGTCTAGCCCTAGGGAAGAGAGCCACAATCTACAGCACAGTAAGTAATTATGAAGGAAAACAAAACAAACAACAACAACAAAAAATAATGCAGGAGGGTAACTTAGAAGAAAAGTCCCATCCATGTGGGTAACTGGCCAACATAAAGTTCAGTGAAGTTAATCTTCTTCCTGCTATCTCCATGCATGTTTTATTCAAGAAAAGGAAATTGTATGAAACACCAAGTGTGAAAAGGGTGATCCTGTCTAGTTTAATGCTGTTAAGCTTGAAATTAATTACTAAGTTTCAGTTTAGCCTCGGACAATATATAATATGCATTTCAGTCATTATGCAGACAATAAAGAGGCAGACAGACAGTAACAGTAAATCAGGAGCATTCGCTGGCTGCACAGAGCACGACTGTACTGAGGACTGTGACTCAGATCGGAGGTACAGGGTCCACATCAATGTAGCAGTGAGACTTTGAGAAGTAACCCCTAACCACACCTCACACAACAGACTGTGGCATAAAAGTGGGCTAGGAGAGAGAGAGAGCACAGTTCCAGAGGGCGCATGTGTAGTATAAACCTCAATGCAAGTCACACCTCCAGCGGGCTTCAAAGAAATTTTGTGTTATGTAACATTCATCTAATGTGTTTTTTGTAAGCTGTGTTCCTATTAGTAACTACTACTTATAAATTTGGGCTTTCCCTCTCAAGAGCTTATTTTTACCCACCGTAAAATGGGAACTGTTTTAAGTTGTGGCTTCCATTTCTAAAAGTCATCAATGAAAATTAAAAGAATTCCCAAAGCAAATTTAATTATTTTATTGTTTTGTTCTTGAAGCAACATTACTTATGAAACAATATTTCCTTTAAATTTTAATTTAAAAAAAATTATGCCAAACACCCCCCCTTTCCCCCAGAATGTTACTTTTGGAACTTCCCAGTCTCCAGAAAATCAGGTGAATTTTTAAGAATATCATTTATCTGCACACCAAAAACCTACTCTGTAGACCTGTACTCACAACCTCTGGAGAGGTTTAGAATTAATCAATGCATAGAGCACAATAATTGCTGACAGCCAGCCAGAGCTCAGAATTGCAAGCACTGCCTTTAGAAGGAGGGCATTCGCAAGCTGAAACCAGTCCTGCAATAACCCAGCTCAAGAAAGAAGATCAGAGTGACAGTGCTATGTGAACAAGTGAAGATGTTTGGAATTACAGGGACTTTAGAATAAAAAAACACTATCCAGCATTCCATGAAATCAAATTAAAATGAATTTTCTTGTCCCTTACAGATGGGATGTGACTTTCATTTATTGCCTAGTTTAGTGCTATAGGACCGAAGAACCCCGTGCTTTCTGCTAACTCTTTATTCTTTACACCTTAATATTAATGCAGTCTTTTTAGTTCCGGTCAGAAATATTAAAAAGATTTTTGGAAGAGTATTCGGAATGTTGGGTACCAATGATTATGTTCCTACCACATGGTGGCATTGGACTGAGCCTTTTCATCTTATGTGCTTTAGTACACACAAAGGGTCCATCGTGTACTATTGCCCTCGTTTACCACATGGGAAAGCTAACTAGCTAGATGCTGAGAGAACGCAGCAAAGAAATTACTTGCCAGTTCCAAAGCAACAGTATAAAGAACTTGGCTTGGTACCCAGGTCTAATCAGCTCTGGTGTCTTTAATTTTACCACTCAAATTATTGTAATGCTCCTGAAAGTCAGGCTGCCTTCTAAGACTTTATTAGATCGCTACTCTGTATCTACTCTCTTAATCAATACAGTAGCCCAGGAAATAAGAAGTATGCCTGTCTTCAATTACAAATTAAGAAGCAAAGGGAAAGAAAGATTAACTCTAGCAGTGAGTTATGGGGAAGGTGTCAATCCTAGTTTTGTTCTTTTGTCTGCTTGTCAACTTCACACAAGCTAGGGTCATCTGGGAAAAGCAATCCCAACCGAGAAAAGGCCTCTCTTTACATCAAAGGGAGTCCATCACAGACCACTGTATTTGGACACAATACAGAAAACAATGGATTGTGAGGAGCTTAGGACCAACCCATGCATCTATATCACATTTCTGCATTTATGGTCCAGGGAAGAGCAGACAAAAAGATTTTATGTGCTATGACACCAAGAAGTCTGCTGTGAAAAATCTCTCCTAGAAATGGATAGATAAACAAGCCTGGCAATATAGCAATAGCAATGGACATGTCAACACAGAAAGGGGAGAAGTCCACAATGCCCCATTCCTAGACAAAGAACAATATGCTACTCGTGAATGCTGGGAGGAGAATTACTCTATCCCAGGAATGAGTTTCCTTATTGATTGTCAACTGCACAGCCTTGAAATTGTATACATATCACCAATTGCATGCATACATATATGTATTGTGTGTGTAATGATAATAATTTTTTAAAAAGGGGCTACCACCCCCTTTGAGAGTGGGTTTGCCCCTTCATGGGGGGGGGGCTTATGGGAGGATAGCAGAGAGGGGCTACAGGAAGACATGGAAGGGTGAAGGTGATATAATTCTACTTAATTGAATTATATATTACATTAAGACAAAATTTATCATTTAAAAAGAAAAGTAAGTTGAGGAAGACATGGAAGAGAAGCCTGTAAGCAGCCATCCTCTATGTCTGTGTTCAGTTCCTGCCTTCAGAATCCTGCCTTGAGGTCCTGCCCTGACTTCATTCATGATTGATAAACTGTGATGGGAACACATACGCTGAATAAACCCCATCTTCCTGTAGTCTTCCTTTGGTTGTGGTTCTATTGCTGTAATACAGAGCAAACTAAGACAGCATAAGATTCCATGTCATACAGGTTGAACTAGTAACTGACCATGGTGCCAACAAAAGTCTCAAAGAATCAGTAATAACAATGATAGAAAATGCATAGTAACTTTGAGAATGTAGCAATATAAACATCTTAAGTATAAATCAAAATTTATCTCCTAGACTGTCATAAAAAGCAAAAATTTGAATCATTAAAAATTTTGCATGGGGGTCAGTGTTCAGAGATATTATACTATTTTAATAACTGAAAAGCTGCATTTAAAATTATATCATATTTAAATTCATATTATAGCTGTTGCAAAGACAGGTTGTTACATTTTTCCATGCATACACTAATACAATGTTCAATTAAAACATGTTATGAGGATGCTCATTTAAGATTTAATCACATTTTACAGATCTTTGTGTTAAGGAGAATTAACAGTAGGAGTATAACTTAGCTCAGAATTCCAACAAGTGGAAAGTAAACAGTTAATCACTGATGATGTGTCTGCAGACTAAAAGGGACCAAAAAGGAAATTATGACTAATTCAGCTGCAAATGAAATTAACTAAAAAAGATGCTATGTTTTTGTCCAAATCTGGGCTAGAAGTCAAGTTTGAAGATACACGGAAATTCCATTTTCCTGTGGCTGAATCAAGGAAATCACAATCTTGAAATACTTGCTACAATTTGTAATGTATTTCTTTAGTTGAAACTACACGAGGTAAAGTTTAAAATCCCATGAGAGTGACACTTTTACGATAAAGCACTATTTATTTGGTATTTACTATTCTCAAATGTCATTTATGGGCATAGCTATCCATGAGCATTTACATCAGGACAGAAAGCCCAGATGCTTAACTTTAGGAAAAGAGTGTGTGCTAGTCTAGCCTTAAAAGCTGAGTTATGTATGACTCTATGTTTCTAATGCTGCCTGTAAAGGAATAACAGCAGCAGAACACAGAAGCGTTTTTACAAACTCATTCAAAGAGCTTTGATTTTACAGGTCTGAAACTCAAAGGAATGAGAGGGAGGGTCCACTTAAATAAAGAAATTTCTTTTAAACATCTAGAATGAGATAATTCCCCCACTGTGAACACAACAGTGGCTGAACTGTCTACCTCCTAGATGGTATGGAGCATCTTTAAAGCATAGCAAACGGATGAGCGGAAGAAATCAGCCTTTCCCACACACTTGAGTTTGCTAGGAGGCCTCCCAAGGGAAGGAATTAGCTTACATGTGATGCTTGATAGGAAATTATCCAAAACCCCAAACCAAAACCTGGAGCTGAGAATCCAGTGGGATTTGTGTCTGTGGAGACTCAACATGTAAGATACGTCTTGGGGAAGCTTCTCCTTAATTTAGATGAGAAAACCAAAGATAGGTTAAAAACTGGTTGTCAAAACTATTGCTATTGGAGGAAAAATAATTTTTCGAAAAATGTTATGCTGTCTTAGCTTGTGCCCTAGGTATTTTTTTCTGATAAAGCATAGGAAACAATGACAATACTGAGAAGAAAGCGATATGAAATAATAACTATATCTCAATACAGCTGTCATATCCCAGAGGAAATGGAATATATTATTCTATTAGATTGGCAGTAAAAAACGCTCAAACAGATAGAGCAGACAATTTAAAGTAAAATGACTCAAGAAAGGCTGGAAAGCAAAAGGGCAAAGAGATGTTAATCAGATGGGGAAGCAGGGCTTGGGATACTGTTTGTAAATTCTATGAGGCAATTTTGAAAGGGAGGATGAATACAAATGGCACTAAGGAAAAATACTGACTATTTACCCATAATATGGGTTATATCTATAACATATATCTCCCAAAGAACTCCCCAAATAAAACACCAGCTTCTAAATTAAAAATGCTGCTGAAAAATACAAATAGTCACCTAAAGATGACATAATAGAAGTAGAGAAATAAATAAGGGTCTAAGCCTCAGTAACAGTACAGCACAACTTCTAGCTGGGTATTTTATTTAACATCCTTTGAACTTACTCTAAGCATTTTCTAAAATTTACCATGGTTGCATATATTCAACAGATACAGGAAAAAGTGTGGACTCTAGATTCTGATTTCAGGGCAGTAATATTAGAGGTCAGGAAAAGTAAAAAGAAACCTCACAAACTCCTAGAAATCTGGAATTCTATGAAGCAGTTTGAAGTGAAAGAATGTCAATGTGTGTTGTCACAATAGAAAAGTAACTAAGACACACCTATAATCAAAACACACTGGAAGGATGATAATCAGAATTTTAAACCTACTCTAGGCTACAGAAGCAGTTCAAGGAAAACCTGGGCTATATGAGTTCCTGCTCCCTACATTTCCAAAACTAAGTGGCAACTCAAAAACATAGCTAATATCTAACATATCCCACTATTGAATAGTATTAGTAACTATCGAATAGAATTATCTATTCAATATTTAATTGAATTTTTCATATTGCCCAATCCTGAACATCATCTAAAACTACTTAAGTTCAGTATTCCTGAAACAATCAAAGCAGATTCACCCTCCACCTAAAAGAAAGACAGGTCAAAGTAATAGTTATCATTTCTTTTAAACCAGTACAGTCAAATGATTAGAGTTCAAGTAATTGAGAAATGGACCACTTCTTCCTGACTCCTTCCTTGCCCTGACTCAAGCATTCTGAGTACTGAATATGTATTATGCTATAGAATATATAATCTCTTGTGTATCACAACAATCTAATCATATATATATTGAATGCCGCCCTAACGAATTAAGTGTTTAACTGACAATTCTACCAATCTGTAGTACAAATTCTCGGGGGGGGGGTGGCAGTGAGAGTACTAGACACTAATATTTTTAATTATTTGAATTATTACTTATTTTTTCCAGTAAGAAATGAATCACTGGTCCAGTGTCTATAAATAGATAAATAGTTAATCTTTAGATGGTAGTGCTGGCAGTGTGTGGTATCAGGGAAAACATCAATAAAATCTGCCTTTATTCCACAATGGAAAGTATCACTGTGTCTTATGTATTCACAAGTAACCAAGCCTTGTAGCATGAGCTGGCTGGTCCTGCCAAATAGTTTGGCACAAAGGCATGATACAGTCATGTCTGTCTAGATGAGGAAAAGCCCTCTTTGTTGATACCAGGAAGCCTGACAGCACACCTAGAAGCTCTAGAACTAAAGGAAGCAAATTCACCCAAGAGGAATAGATGGCAGGAAATAATCAAACTCAGGGCTGAAATCAACCAAGTGCAA
This sequence comes from Mus caroli, assembly GCF_978045245.1. Taxonomy (NCBI): domain Eukaryota; kingdom Metazoa; phylum Chordata; class Mammalia; order Rodentia; family Muridae; genus Mus; species Mus caroli. The sequence continues at coordinate 127,716,407 of NW_028227262.1, read as the reverse complement.
ACAAAAAGAACCATTCAAAGAATCAACCAAACCTGGAGCTGGTTCTTTGAAAAAATCAACAAGATAGATAAACCCTTAGCCAGACTAACTAGAGGGCACAGGGACAGTATCCTAATTAACAAAATCAAAAATGAAAAAGGAGACATAACAACAGAACCTGAGGAAATGCAAAACATCATCAGATCTACTACAAAAGGCTATACTCAAAAAAACTAGAAAACCTGGATGAAATGAACAACTTCTTAGACAGATACCAGTTACCAAAGTTAAATCAGGATCAGATTAACGGTCTAAACAGTCCCATGTCCCGCAAAGAAATAGAAGCCGTCATCAATAGTTTCCCAACCAAAAAAAGCCCAGGACCAGATGGGTTTAGTACAGAGTTCTATCAGACATTCAAGGAAGACCTAATTCCAACTCTCCTCAAACTCTTACACAAAATAGAAACAGAAGGTACTGTACCCAATTCATTCTATGAAGCCACAATTACTCTGACACCTAAACCACACAAAGATCCAACAAAGAAAGAGAATTTAAGACCAATTTACCTTATGAATATCGATGCAAAAATACTCAATAAAATCCTTGAAAAACTGAATCCTAGAACACATCAAAATGATCATCCATCATGACCAAGTAGGCTTCATCCCAGTGATGCAGGGATGGTTTAATATACGGAAATCCATCAACATAATTCACTATATAAACAAACTCAAAGACAAAAAACACGTGATCATCTCGTTAGATGCTGATAAAGCATTTGACAAAATCCAACACCCATTCATGATAAAAGTCTTGGAAAGATCAGGAATTCAAGGCCCATACCTAAAAGTAATAAAAGCAATCTACAGCAAACCAGTAGCCAACATCAAACTAAATGGAGAGAAACTCGAAGCAAGCCCACTAAAATCAGGGACTAGAAAAGGCTGCCCACTTTCTCCCTACCTATTCAATATAGTACTTGAAGTCCTAGCCAGAGCAATTCAACAACAAAAGGAGATCAAGGAGATACAAATTGAAAGGAAGAAGTCAAAATATCACTATTTACAGATGATATGATAGTATGCTTAAGTGACCCTAAAAATTCCACCACAGAAATCCTAAACCTGATAGACAACTTCAGCAAAGTGGCTGGGTATAAAATTAACTCAAACATCTCAGTGGCCACCTCTATTCAAAGAATAAACAGGCTGACAAAGAAATTATGGAAATGACACCCATCACAATAGTCACAAAAAATATAAAATACCTTGGTGTGACTCTAACCAAGCAAGTGAAAGGTCTGTATGACAAGAACTTCAAGTCTTTGAAGAAAGAAATCAAAGAAGATCTCAGAAGATGGAAAGATCTACCATGCTCATGGGTTGGCAGGATTAATATAGTAAAAATTGCTGTCTTGCTGACAGTTGGTGAAAACTATTCTCAACAATAAAAGAACTTCTGGGGGAATCATCATCGCTGACCTCAAGCTGTATTAGAGAGCAATAGTAAAGCCAGGTATGGTGGCGCATGCCTTTAATCCAAGCACTTGGGAGGCAGAGGCAGGCGGGTTTCTGAGTTTGAAGCCAGCCTGGCCTACAAAGTGAGTTCCAGGACAGCCAGAGCTAGAGCTATACAGAGAAACCCTGTCTCGAAAAACCAAAAAGAAAAAAAAAAGAAAAAGAAAGAGAGAGAGAGCGCAATAGTGATTAAAAACTGCATAGTATTAGTACAGAGACAATGGAATAGAATTGAAGACCCAGAAATAAACCCACACACCTATGGTCACTTAATCTTTGACAAAGGAGCTAAAACCATCCAGTGGAAAAAAGAGCATTTTCAACAAATGGTGCTGGTCCAACTGGTGGTCAGCATGTAGAAGATCCATTCTTATCTCCTTGTATAAAGCTCAAGTTCAAGTGGATCAAGGACCTTCACATAAAACCAGATACAATGTAACTAATAGAAGAGAAAATGGGGGAGAGTCTTGAACACATGGGCACAGGGGAAAAGTTCCTGAACAGAACACAAATGGCTTATGCTGTAAGATCAAGAATTGACAAATGGGAGCTCATATAATTGCAAAGCTCCTGTAAGGCAAAGGACACTGTCAATAGGACAAAACAGCTGTTTTTGACAGATGCTGGTGAGGATGTGGAGAAAGAGGAGCACTCCTCCATTGTTGGTGGGGTTGCAAGCAGGTACAACCACTCTGGAAATCACTCTGGAGGTTCCTCAGAAAATTTGGCTTAGTATTACCTGAGGACCCAGCTGTACCACTTCTGGGTATATACCCAAGAGATGTTCCAACATATAATAAGGACATATGCACCACTATGTTCATAGCAGCCTTATTTATAATAGTCAGAAGCTGGAAAGAACCCAGATGTCCTTCAACAGAGGACTAGATACAGAAAATGTGGTATATTTACACAATGGAGTACTCCTCAGCTATTAAAAACAATGACTTCTTGAAACTCTTAGGCAAATGGATGGAACTGGAAACTATCATTCGAGTGAGGTAACTCAGTCACAAAAGTACACACATGGTATGCACTCACAGATAAGTGGATATTAGCCCAATAGCTCAGAATACCCAAGATAGAATTCACAGACCACATGAACCTCAAGAAGGATGACCAAAGTGTGGATGCTTCAGTCCTTCTTAGAAGGGGGAAACCAGGACAGGGGATAACATTTGAAATGCAAATAAATAAAATATCCAATAAAAAAAGGAATTAAATTTTTAAAAGAAGAAATGAAAATGTATATGTGTGTGTGTGTGTGTGTGTGTGTGTGAGAGAGAGAGAGAGAGAGAGAGAGAGAGAGAGAGAGAGAGAGAGAGAGAGAGAAAATATCTGTGTTCATAATAGGTGTTCCATTCACATTTGATACCCTCCCTAATAAGAACCATTTCATTCCCTAATAGCCAACCTCAAAATTCTTTCTTGAGTAAATTATCTGTTGGATTTCTACTTCTAAAAACTGTCTGAGACGTGTTTCTTCAGTACCTACAGTATATAGCTTGTTTGGAATTTTAGTATCACTGAAAAAACCCAAGAGATCCAAGGTAAGAGCATACACGGAGCGTGAAGGATAAGCTCATATGAGGATTGGTTTGAGCCACTTACAATGCTAACTTTGTTCTCAAGAAGTTAAGCTGGTGGGGGAAAGCCTTAACGATAAGGGCACAGGGGAAAATTCCTGAATAGAACAGCAATGGCTTGTGCTGTAAGATTGAGAATTGACAAATGGACCTCATAAAATTGCAAAGCTTCTATAAGGCAAAAGACACTGTCAATAAGATAAAAAGGCCACCAACATATTGGGAAAGGATCTTTACCAATCCTAAATCAGATAGGGGACTAATACCCAATATATATAAAGAACTCAAGAAGGTGGACTCCAGAAAATCAAATAACCCCATTAAAAAATGAGGCACAGTGTTAAACAAAGAATTCTCAACTGAGGAATACAGAAGGGCTGAGAAGCACCTGAAAAAATGTTCAACATCCTTAATCATCAGGGCAATGCAAATCAAAACAACCCTGAGATTCCACCTCACACCAGTCAGAATGGCTAAGATCAAAAATTCAGCTGACAGCAGATGCCGGTGAGGATGTGGAGAAAGAGGAACACTCCTGCATTGTTGATGGGATTGCAAGCTTGTACAACCACTCTGGAAATCAGTCTGGCAGTTCCTCGGAAAATTGTACATAGTACTACTGGAAGATCCAGCAATACCTCTCCTGGGCATATATCCAGATGTTCCAATTGGTAAGAAGGACACATGCTCCACTATGTTCATAGCAGCCTTATTTATAATAGCCAGAAGCTGGAAAGAACCCAGATGTCCCTCAACAGAGGAATGGATGAAGAAAATGTGGTACATATATATTATGGAGTACTATTCAGCTATTAAAAACAATGAATTTATGAAATTCGTAGGCAAATGGATGGATCTGGAGGATATCAACTTGAGTGAGGTAACCCAATCACAAAAGAACTCACATGATATGTACTCACTGACAAGTGGATATTAGCCCAGAAACTTAGAGTACCCAAGATACAATTGCAAAACACATGAAACTCAAGAAGAACAAAGAACAAAGTGTGGACACTTCACCCCTTCTTAGAATTGGGAACAAAATACTCATGGAAGGAGTTACAGAGATAAAGTTTGGAGCTGAGATGAAAGGATGGGCCATACAGAGACTGTCACACCCAGTGATCCATCCCATAATCATCCATCAAAAGCAGACACCGGGCTGGAGAGATGGCTCAGTGGGTAAGAGCACCCGACTGCTCTTCCGAAGGTCCGGAGTTCAAATCCCAGCACCCACATGGTGGCTTACAACCATCCATAACAAGATCTGACTTCCTCTTCTGGAGTGTCTGAAGACAACTACAGTGTACTTACATATAATAAATAAATAAATCTAAAAAAACCATATATACTTTATGTGGTGGCATACCCCTTTAAAAAAAATAAAAAAGCAGACACCATTGTATATTCCAGCAAGATTTTGCTGAAAGGACCCTGATATAGTTGTCTTTTGTGAGGCTATACCAGTGCCTGGCAAACACAGAGGTGGATGCTCACAGTCAGCTATTGGATGGAACACAGGGCCTCCAATGGAGGTGCTAGAGAAAGTAAGGAGCTAAAGGGATCTGCAACACTATAGGAGGAACAACAATATGAACTAATCAGTACTCTCAGAGCTCGCATCTCTAGCCGCATATGTAGCAGAAGATGGCCTAGTCGGCCATCACTGGGAAGAGAGGCCCCTTGGTCTTGCAAACTTTATATGCCTCAGTACAGGGGAACACCAGGGCCAAGAAGTGGGAGTGGGTGGGTAGGGGAGCAGGGGAGGGGGGTATGTGGGACTTTCAGGACAGCATTTGAAATATAAATGAAGAAAATACCTAATAAAAAATTGGGGAAAAAAAGAAATATAAGCTGCATTTCTACACAATAACTTAGAGAGTTAGAATGTGGAAATTTCATTGGCTGCCATCATCCAGTGCTCATGGTAGACAAAGCACATGTGTGACAAAGATAAAAGACACTCAGCTGGTTGTGCCCAAGTCAGGTCAATCAGGGACATCAGAAGAAGTGGATGATACTGAAGACTCTGGTGGGGTTCATAAGGAAAAAAATGTCTAAGACACAAAAATCTCAGAAGTGTCTCTGACTTAATATCATTCAGTCCTAGCTATATGGTTTCATTTTGCAGAGTCAGCATGATGCCCAACAGGATGTAGAGATGGCCACGTCCCAGTATATTGTATCATAGAGCCAAACAAGTGTCCTGCTCTCTTAGCTGGGAAAAATCCAGCTTCCTGTGATAGTTTTCCTTATTGGGATATAGAAAACCTCACAGTTCACAGATGAATTAGCAGGTACTCTTATCTACTCGGGTATGACACACAGAAGTCTTCTGAACCAAGAAGCATCATATGTCAATCTAAAAATATGACAAATGTGGGTTTGTGTGAGTGGAAAGGCAGCAGGAGTCATCTCAATGAAGCCGCTTGGGTTTCTCGTGCTAATTATAAAAGGTGATGTGGCCGGTTCTTTTCTACTATGCAACAGTTAGCTGAGACAAATTTCCTGTCTACATAGTTTTTCCGTTCTAGTGATCAAAAGGGATGTCCAGAAAAGAAAAGGTGGGAGATGCAGAAGGGAAGGGAGAAGGGGAGCAGGAGCCAGCAAGGGGTGGGGAGGAGAAGAAAAGGTGCTTGCTGGTGAAGAGAATGAGGAGGCCTTGTCATATTGGATGAGGTAGCCACAGAAAACTCACTGAGAAAGATGTAGCAACTGATATTCTCTGATCTTGGTGTCAAAACAGACCATGCAGCCACTTCATGGGGATCCAATCAACAGAAAGGGTGTTCAAATGAAGTGTCAAAGGAGAAATAGTAGGCTATCCTAACTTTACTGTATTCTGTATGGTAAAGCAAAAGTCAAAAAAGTAACAGAATGATGGGGCATTTGCAACCCTATGAGCCCTTGTATAGTTTTTGGCTTTTTTGTAACTTAACTGTTTAAAAGGCCAACTCTGCCATTTGTGCGTAGCAAAGGGAAAGAAAAGGGGTGGAGGGAAAGGGAGACCACTTGTTACTTTGCAACATTAATTCAGAAAGATGGTGGTAATTTTTCTAGCATAGGCCAGGCATAACTCTTTGACTGCTTAATGTTAGCATTAATCCCTCTAGTATTTCTACTATCAGCTTGAGAACTGAATAGATTTGGTGTAAGAGAAGAAGTCATTTACACCTTTCCTATAATGCTTTCAAAGTGGTGATTCTCGGAGTTGTTTTCAGTGTATCCATATCACCATTACATTAAAAAAAAAAAAACAACTGGATACATTATTATGGACCAAGTTGAGTGGAGGACTAGGTGTTCTGTGGAACAGAAGCGGACAAGAACTTCATTAATCACCTTCTTGAGTTGTTGCTCATGCAAGTTTCGACACCTAAAGACTAGCAATTAACTGAGATACAATAGTCTCAGAAAAGGAAGAGATCTTTCACTCCAATAACAATTGTCTCTGGATGAGGACAGAAAGCAAACAGGTGGAATGGCTTATAATATACTTCAAGTTCCTTTTCATTTCTCCCATCACCAGAGGGAGCTAGACTTGGAAAGTTACTCAAGTTTTAGAATCTAGCATGGTTCAAATCAAAATTCTCTTTGCCAAACCTGTTGCTAGAATTTCCAACCCCAATAAGCCCATATAAAAACACACACAATTCAGTTATTATAATTGTTAGCTATAAGCCAAGATTGGGTAGATCTAGCACTATAATAATTTATTCCCCAGCTGTAAGACCCCTTACTGCTTGTAGTTTCTCCTGATCATGTGGTTCTGGTCCATCATGGCTTCCTCCTCTTCTTCAGTTCCCTCTGCTTCCCCTCTCATCCTCTTCTTTCTACCTGCCCCACCCCCCACCTCTCAAACCTTCAGTCCAACCTTTCCCCTTCACTGTCCTATCACAGACTCTAGCCTTTATTGAGCAGTTAAAATGGGGAGAAGGTTCACATGAGATCACCTGACTGTCTGATGCACTGCTCTTCAGGGACAACCCCTCGTGAGGAAGCAGAATTAACATCAGAACACAAACAGCATCAAGAAAACCCACAACAAAACCTCAGGCTTTTGATTATAGAGAATAAACAAGACCTCAGTGTTAACATGTTACCCATCTATTAATTTAGAAGGAACCAGTAAATATCTAATGTATCAGTGAACAATGTGATAAGTCAGCTCATTCAAAGACCCACACAATCCTTAGTGATGAAACACAAGGCCAAAGCTGTTCTGTTACCTGCCATTGAATGGCTATCTGGCCAGGGCTGCTTGGCTCATGGTATCTTCCTAGCATCCTCACTATCTCAAAGTTGATGTAGACTGTAGCAATTTGTATCTGTGTGCTCATTTGGCAGAGAGCATGCCCTGAGAGTATATTACTGAGGCTCTTCTCAAATCATGTCTCTGTTTGGATCAAATGAATGTTTTCTGACTCACTCAACAAACAAGATTAGGAAGAAAAGGAAAACTATGCACCAATGCCAGCCTTTCTATTTTCTGAGGACTCAGATACTTTTCATCAAAGTATTCTTACTACCCCAGTTCATTAAATACAGGGTATTGTTCAGTACTTATTTAGTCCAGAATCAAGCACACCAACTCTCATTGCTTGAGAGTCTACATGAAGGCTCTGGATTATGCCCCTTCATTTATCAATTCAAACCTACCCAATGTCACTCCCCTCCCACACTGTTGTGGACAGCCCTGGGGCTAATTATATATGATATTAATTCTGTTCTCCTGTGAGTGGCTGCTAACAAGGAATGAGTCAGCACTCAGGTGATTTCCTCTAAACCTGCTTCCCACCTTAATTTGTAAAATAAAGGAGAGCTGATGATTGGGCAGATATAAGGGAAGGTGGAGGAGAAGGAGAGAGAGAAGAAGGAGAAAATGGAAAAGGGAGAGGACGCAGAGGAGGAGGAAGAAAAAGAAAAGCAGAGCAGAAGCACATGGCCTGGAGAAACCACAAGTTCTAAGGGGTCTCATAAACTGTGGAAGATAGAAGTATAGCGGTAGATCTGCCCAATCTAGGTGCACAGCATGCAATCATATTAACTGTGTTGTGTTTTCATTGCCGGGGCATATTTGGGAGGAGATTTACTGCAACACCCCACTTCCTCTCCTGTGCTTTTGTAGCATCAATAATCCCACTTTATTACCAATTTAATTGTACCCATTATTGCTAATAGAAAGTAGCAAAACTTTGTAAATGTAGATACAGCTTCTCTTCTGGAGTTGTACTTTATATCTGTCCTTCTTTGGGTCAAGTTGGGACGTAACTCTTGCTTAGACTTGCAGGAAATCAGAGCAGATGCTAGGGAGAGGTATACAAGCTGTCTCCACTTGGAAGGTAAGTGTTGCAGGTAATTTTACTGAAGGGCTTACAGACAAGTAGCAAGTAACATGAACAGAAGGGTGCTTTTTATGTCAGTGGGCAATCAGAAGTGTTTGGGGCTTGGTAGGTCTCTCTGATTCATCTGAGAGCACCTAGTCTTGTTCTTCTTTTGTTCTTCTAGAGAAAATAAAATGGAACAAACTAACCACTGAGAATTCTATTTGCCCAAGAGACAGGGATTTTTTTTTTTTTTTTTTGATGCTTCAACTTCACAACTTACAGTATTTAACTGACAATTTTGGGGTGGAAGCAAATTAAAAATGTTCTTTTGTTATATTTATGCGTAGCTTTTTGGAATGCACTGAGAAAGTAATTTAGAGGAGTTCTCCATTTTTTATTTTGTTCAACTCTATCATATCATAAAGCCAGCACCCAAACTTGAATTCCGCATGGCCTCCATACTGAGGCCAGCATAATCCTGTTACCACAATCTCACCAGGAAAACCTAGAAAACTACAAACTAATAATCCCCATGAACATAGACAAATGTTTCTAAGAATATAGCAAAATAAAATTCATTATTCTATGAAAATTATCACTATAGTGTAACTATGCAAAGTTTATCCCAGGAACAAGAATGCGGTTAACTCATCAAAAAATCAAGTCAAAGGTCAAAGCAAAATGAAATTCACCCCTTATTAAAATAAAATCATGATCCATAATTTTAGACAAAGCATTTAGAAGCCTGGCATAAAATCATTATTTGAAAAACAACTTCCAACAAACTAGAAATAGAAAATTTCTCAGCTAGATAAGTGATATTTTTAGAAAATCTAACCTCCAGCTAAGACTGCACTTAATAATGAACTATTGAACCCTGCCACCACAGCCTTGGAAATAAAGGAGAAGGCTTTTTCTTATTTATACTTTGGAATTCTAGTTGGGAAATTCTACCCATTGTAATGGGGAACAAAATAAAGAAGGGAACTTATAATTTTGCTACATCTATCATAACAATGCATTGTAGGCTGAGAGGTTCATCAAACAGAAATCTATATCTAAGACTTTTAGAAGTTAGAAGTCAGAGATGTATGTGTGACAGGATTGGTTTCTTCTAAAGGCTTCTTGTATATTCATATCAGGTTTTCTCTGTCTTTCCCTTTTCCGTATCCTTACGGACATGGATCATTTGGGATTGAAGCCCCACACTAAGGACCCCATGTTAGCTCAGTCATCACTGTATAGCAACCTCTCTCCAGAGACCATCACACCCAATGGTGCTGGTATTTAGAATTTAACCATGTGAATGTTGCAAAGACACAATTTATGTATGACAAGACCTTGTGAACAAATGACCTTATCATATAGAGTATTCTAAGAAATGTATGAAAATGAAGAAAACTCTAGTAGGTCTAGATTAATTTAGCAAAGTTAAAAAATGTGAATCCAAAATTTAGAAGTAATCATATAGATTATGCCAGTGTGAATAAAATAGGATGACAGCTGTACTTATTGAATACAAATAAGTATTTTGTTACATACAGGAAATGTACCTCAGTGGCAAAGACAAATACTGCCTCAGAGTATAAGGTTAGAAAACCATTTTCCAAGCAAATGGTCTCAAGAAATGACTTGGAGTAGCCATTCTAATATTGAATAAAATCAGCTTTCAACCAAAAGTTATCAAGGACTTTTCATACTGGTCAAAGGAAAAATCTACCAAGATGAACTCTCAATTCTGAATATCTATGCTCCAAATGCAAGGGCACCCACATTCATAAAAGAAACTTTACTAAAGCTCAAAGCATACATCATACCCGATACAATAATAGTGGGAGACTTCAACACCCCACCTTCACCAATGGACAGATCATGGAAACAATCTAAACAGAGACACAGTGAAACTAACAGAAGCTATAAACCAAATGGATCTAACAGATATTTATAGAACATTTCATCCTAAAACAAAAGGACATACCTTCTTCTCAGCACCTCATGGTACCTTCTCAAAAACGGACCATATAATCAGTCACAAAACAGGCCTCAACAGATACAAGAAGATTGAAATAATCCCATGCACCATGGACTAAGGCTGGTCTTAAATACCAACAAAAACAACAAAAATCACACATATACATGGAAGCTGAACAATGCTCTACACAATGATAACTTGGTCAAGGGAGAAATAAAGAAAAAAGTTAAAGGCTTTTTAGAATTTAATGACAATGAAAACACATCATACCAAAACTTATGGGATACAATGAAAGCAGTTCTAAGAGGAAAACTCATAGCTTTGAGTATCTCAAAAGAAACTGGACAAAGCTTATGCTAGCAGCTTGACAGCACACCTGAAAGCTCTAGAACAAAAAGAAGCAAATACACCCAAGAGGAGTAGAGACAGGAAATAGTCAAACTCGGGGCTGGAATCAACCAAATAGAAACAAAAAGAACTACACAGAGAATCAACAAAACAAGAACTGGAGCTGGTTCTTGTAGAAAATCAACAAAATAGATCAACCCTCAGCCAGACTAAGCAGAAGGCACAGAGACCGTATCCAAATTAATAAAATCAGAAATGAAAAGGGAGACATAACAACAAAATATATCTTAAGATAATTATTCCGTTTGTTGAATATTAGTTGAAAATATTAAAATGTTCAACAAAAAAGTTATGTAAATGAGAGAAATAAAAAAGTTGATAGAGTAGTTGCATAAATACAAGGCAAATACTAAATGAGTATAAAGAAAGACAAACTATAGAAATAGGAGTGAGCTGGGCGTGGTGGCACACACCTTTAATCCCAGCACTTGGGAGGCAGAGGCAGGTGGATTTCTGAGTCCAAGGCTAGGCTGATTTACAGAGTTGAGTTCCAGGACAGCCAGGGCTACACAGAGAAACCCTGTCTTGAAAAACCCCCAGAAAAGAAAGAGAGAGAGAGAAACAAAGAAAGAAAGGAGTGGGAAAAGTCAATGGGTAATTGGGCAAAGCTTCAAATATTTAACAAAGAAGGAAATTAACATGATATGGAGTACTTGATGAAGGGAAAAGTTGTTTAACTTTTCCTACAGTTGTAACATTGGACTCCTAGTAAAGGAAAGATTCTTTGCCTAAATGTTAAGAATTGTATGAATCATGTCAATGCTACTTATTGATTAGCCTCTCAGGATTATTCTAAAGCTAATGGAAGAAAGGTCAGGCTGTAATTCAGGGCAGATGATGTTATTAGCAAAATATGAAAAGTGACAAGACAGCTGTGTGCGGGTGGTATTGGAGGAGAGAGAGGAAAAGCATAAAGATACCATTTTCTTTATCTTTTAAGAAAAGAGGTCAAGAGGTACTGGTTCAAGACGATGGGATTGGAGTAAAGTCATATTCTTAAATATATAAATACCATAAACATTGTAATTATGTAAACTCCTAGAACTAAGGAGAGAATGCAAGTTATCTAAAATTCACACTTTCATTTTAAAGATCTCACTCAATTTTAATGACTCAAGAAGCGTATAAGCCTATAGTTTTGACTTACGAAATCAACTGCTAAAATTAAAAATGTAAGTTATAATTACCTCCAAAAATGAAACAAACATTAAGAACAATAAGGCAGAAGTCTATTACATTTTACTCTAAATACTTTGATACCATTAAATTGTTACCATATGTAAATTACTTTGAAAAAAACTTATTCCATCAATCTATCATCTCTCTATGTATACTGTTTCTATATATAAAATTAAAGGTCATTAAATAGCCATTGGGAAATAATTATGTTATACAACTAGTCTTTTATTTTACCATGATTTTAACTATTATAGACGTTGTGTTAGTTTGAATAAGAATGGCCCCCGTAGACTCGTGTGAATGCTTGAATAAAAAGTAGCATTAGTAAGAGGTGTGGTCTTGCTTCTGGTCTGCTCCACCCAGGCCAGATGGGCGGGCCTGCTCTCCTCCTACACCTCACAGCCTGCCTGTCTCCTAGGAGGCCTGCAACAGCCAGGGACACAGGTGAGACTCCTGCCCAAATACTTACACCAGTTGAGACATGCACAAAGCCCAGATGACACAGGAACTACTCTGTGTGCCTGGGCAACATCTGACTTCTGGTCAACTCCTCCACTCAGGCCAGATTGGCAGCCCACTTTCCTCCTACACCTCACAACCTGTCTCCCAGGAGGTCTGATGTAACCAGGGGGAAAAACCTGCCTGTTTCCCAGGAGGCCTATAGTAACCAGGGACACAAGAGGATTGCCCTAACTAGAGACACAGGAGGCCTGCTCTAACCCATGTCACAGAGCTCTATCCGCCTCTGCGCCAGTCAGAGACACCCAGGCCAGTTAACACCAGAGATAACCAGATGGCAAGAGGCAAGCACAACAATACAAAACACAAAAGCCAGTGCAATTCGGCAACATCACAAGCCAGTTCTCTCACCACAGAAAGCCCTAGATACCCTAATACACCTGAAAAGCAAGATTCTGACCTAAAATCCCATCTCATGAAGAGGCCTTTAAGGATACAAACAACTTGCTTAGAAAAAAACAGAAAAACCCAGGCAAACAGGTAGAAGCCCTTAAAAAGGAAACAAATAAATCCCTTAAAGAAATACAGGAAAACATAATTAAGCAGGTGAAGGAATTGAGCAAAACAGTCAAAGATCTAAAAATGGAAATATAAACAATAAAAAAATCACAAATGAAGGCAACTCTGGAGGTGGACCACCTAAGAAATAGACAAGGAGGTAAAGATGCAAGCATCACCAATGGAATACAAAGGATAGAAAAGAGAATCTCAGATGTAGAAGATATCATAGAAAAATATTGAAATATCAGTCAAAGAAAATATAAAGTGTAAAAAACTCCTAACCCCCCAAATCCAGGAAACTTAGGATACAGTGAAACCTAAGAATATTAGAAGTAGAAGAGGGTAAAGATTCCCACATCGAAGAGCCAGAAAACATCTTCAACAAATTCATAAAAAACTTCCCTAACTTAAACAAAGACATGACTGTAAATGTAAAATAAGCCTACAGAACACCAAATAGGTTGGATCAGAAAAGAAAATTCTTCCATCATATAATAATCAAAACACTAAATGCATGGAAGAATGAATATTAAGAACTGTAAGGGGAAAAGACCAAGTAACATATAAAGGCAGACCTATAAGAATTACACCAGACTTCTCAACAGAGACTCTAAAAGCCAGAAAATCCTGAACAGATGTCATTCAGATCCTAAGAGAATACAAATGCCAGCCCAGGCTACTATACCCAGCAAAACTCTCAATTGTCATAGATGGAGAAACCAAGATATTCCATAACAAAACCAAATTTAAATAATATCTTTCTGCTCATCCAGCCCTATAGAGGATAATGGAAGGGAAATACCAACCCGAGGAGGATAACTGCACCCAAGAAAACATAAGAAATTAAATATCCCACAACAAACTCCAAAGGAAAGAATCACATACACATAATACCACCTCCAACAACAAAAATAAAAAGAACTGGCAATCACCAGTCTTTAATATCTCTCAACATTAATGTATTCCATTCCCTAATAAAAAGACACAGGATAAGAGACTGTATATGTAAGTAGAAGCCAGCATTTTATTGCATACAAGAAACACAATTCAATAATAAGGACAGACACTACCTCAGAGTAAAAGGTTGGAAAAAAGTCTTCCAAGCAAATGGCCACAAGAAAAAGAGCAGGTGTTGCCATTCTAATATCCAATAAAATAGACTTTCAGCCAAACGTTATCAAGTGAGACAGGGAAGGACACTTCATAGTCATCAAAGGAAAAATCCACCATGAGAAAATCTCAATCCTGAACATCTATACCCCAAATGCAAGGGCATCCACATTCATAAAATAAACTTTGCTACAGCTCAAAACACAAATTGAATCCCCTACAATAATAGTGGGAGACTTCAACACCCCACTCTTACCAATGGACAGGCCATTGAAACAGAAACTAAACAGAGACACAGTGAAATTAACAGAAGTTATGAACCAAATAGATTTAACAGATATCTACAGAACATTTCACCCCAAAGCAAGAGAATATACCTTCTCAGCACCTCATGGAACCTTCTACAAAATTGATCATACGATCAAGCACAAAACAAGCCTCAGTGGATACAAGAATATTGAAATAATCCCATGCATCTATCAGATCATCATGGACTAAGGCTTGACTTCAATAACAACAAAAAATAACAGAAAGCCCACATACTCATGGAAACTGAACAACTCCCTATTCAATAACTTGGTCAGGGAACAAATAAAGAAAGAAATTAAGGGCTTTATAGAACTCAATGAAAATGAAGTCATAGCATACCCAAACTTATGGGACAAAATAAAAGCAGTGTTAAGAGGAAAATTCATAGCACTCAGTGCCTTCATAAAGAAATTGGAGAGATATCATACTAACAACTTAACAGCACACTTGACAGCACTAGAAAAGAAAGAAGCAAACACACCCAAGAGGAATATATAGCAGGAAATAGCCAACCTAGAAGCTGAAATCAAAGATTAGAAACAAAGAAAATAATACAAAGAATCACCAAGACCAAGAGCTGGTTCTTGAGAAAATCAACAAGATAGATTAAACCCTTAGCCAAACTAACGAAAGGGCACAGAGACAGTGTCCAAATTAACAAAATCAGAAATGAAAAGGAAGATATAACAACAGAAACTAAGGAAATTTTTTAAAAGTTTATCAGATCTTACTACAAAAGCCTATACTCAACATACCTGGAAAATCTAGATGAAATGAACGATTTTCTAGACAAATACCACATACCAAAGTTAAATCAAGATCAGGTAAATTATTTAACAGTTCCATAACCCCTAAGGAAATGGAAGTAGTCATTAAAAACCTCCCGACCAAAAAAGCCTAGGGCAAGATGGCATTACTGCAAAATTCTACTAGAGCTTCAAACAAGACCTAATACCAGTACTTCTCAAGCTATTCCACAAAATAGAAACAGAAGGAACACTGCCTATATGTGACCCCAAAAGGAGCCGTGACCCACAGATTGAGAACCACGGACATAAAAGTATATCCTCAAAAATACGGAGTTTCTTTTAGTTTAATTATTTCCCTTCTTTACTAATACTGTTTCATCAATTAGAGAAGTTGAAAAGGAAAAAATGATAGAGGAAAATGTTAATATGACATAATAATTTTTCACTGTGTCTCTTCCATATGCTTTCATCTTATCAATACTATTGATGACATTGTTGACAGGCCCTGGGTGCTTTTCAACTGTAACATCGTGGCATTGGTGACACTCTAGGTCTGATACCCACTGCATGTAGCTATGCTGTGTATTGTGCGATGTTTGGTAGCATCCTTGGACTCTGTCCTCTTACTGCCATGAGCCCTTCCCCAAGCCCTGAAATCTAAGATATCTATACATGTTGCCAAATGTCCACTGGGGGGAGGGGGGGTGGGGGGCAATATCACTCTTGTTTGAGAAACAGCCGTCTTCCGGTTTGTAATTTTTCTGTGATGCAGCTTTGGTGTGGAGCAAAGTTCAAGGCGTTGGAAAGCATTATCTGATGGTTCTGTTTACAATCTTTATCTGGATGGCATACAAATGTACTTATGTAGCTAAGTCTAGTGCTAAAAAGCATGCTCTCACATATTAAACTAGATGACAAAGCAAGTCAAGTGATCCCATGACTCAGGGTGCTGTTCCTTTTTTATCACTTGGACATCACTCCTCAAAGCATCACAAAGTAAACATGTGCAAAACCAGAGCTTAATCTTTACCTACAATAGAATTGGTTCTCTCATTAGTTTCAGAGCCTGAATTACATTGTTCCTGCTACCTCAAAGTGCCTTCACTGTGCACCAGACTTGACCTGGCAAGAAATTCTTTCCTCTACATGGTCTTGACTTCATTTCCTATTTGTGTACCTGCCTCCCCTACCTCTGAGCATTATATGTCTGGTCCAAGTCTAGTATTAGGATTCAGAATCCAGACTCCTAAGAGTTTTATGTGCTTTTTGACCTGGCTTGGTATTTTGACACTTGGGTACCATCTGGATCCTCATACCAATATTAACCCAGCATGAAAGGCTTTGGAGAAGAAACCTAACTTCGAAAAAAAAAGCTCTGAAATATTTGCCCAGTGTTTAAGACCTTGAAAAATGTGAGCCACGGACATAGCAGACTTTATAAATGATCTTTCATTTTCTGTACATACCAAATACACTTCTCACTATGAAATAATTATACACGTTGCAAAATTAATAAATAACATAAAATACCATTAACTATAGTTTAATTATCATTCAGAAATAACTATCAACTTCTACTGTCTAAATATAAATATATCTGTAGCTACACATCTAGACATTCCATACTCTCAAATTCATATAAAATTGACATGTTCTACTCAGTATTTTATAGCCCTAAGTTTCATACTTTAAAATGGGTGTCAGGATGATACTCAAAATAACGAACAGAGTGTACAGCAGAAGCCTGTCTTACTAAAAACAAAGTCCTGGGAGGCCTTAGTGACATAGATACATAATGAAGGTGGTCCAGAGAGTGTCACAATGGGTAACATGGCAACAGAGGGTTGCAAAGGGGCATTCTAGTGGCACAGAGAAGCTGGTATGTGTCAGCTAGTAGAAGTATCTTGATATGTTAACAATAGGTTATTATTTGGGTGAGCCATCTAATAAGCAGTCCATATATCACATCTTAGTATACATTTACAGTCATGATCACTGGGAGTCCCAAATGATACTGAAATTTCTTTCCTATGTCTAGATATATTTAAATAGAAATTCTTACCATGAGTTACAATTTAGTAGATCATTCATGCTAAGAAGTACATATTTGTAGTCTAGCAGTTACAGGCTTCATCAAAATTATAAACTATACAGTTGAAGCTAGACCAGATAAATTGGTATGTGTATATGGTATGGCACATAACAATAATATCACCCATTTCTTAGAAAGTATTTTAGTCATTAATACATGACTGTAGATTAGTTGTTCTCAACCTGTGGGTCATGATCCCTTTGGGGTTGCAGATTAGAAGTTCTGCATATCAGATATTGATATTATGATGTATAGCACTTATGAAGTAGCAATGAAGTATATTTTGGGTTGGGGGGGGTCACCGCAACATGAGGAACTGTCATAAAGGGTCTCAGCATTAGGAAGAACCACTTCTGTAGATAGCCATCAAAACCATGATATTTAATGATTGACAAGATTTTACATCTGTGGTTATCTTACTTATATCTTTATCATATCACTTTATATTTTTGTTTGTATATAATTTCCTTGTCAAATAAATCTCAATAGATTTTCAGTTAATTCTTCTAGGTGAATCACTTGTGCCCTTCCTTAAAAGCTCTCTGCATTATAGTACTAGCCAAATTTGTCTTGATCACCTGTTATTTTCTGTAAAAACTCTTGGGAAATAGCATATTAGCTGTATTTACTGCTAAGCAAATATTTGCTGAGATAAACTGCAGTAGAGATTTTCTCAGATTCCCCAAAAGCCCTGTTATTCCAGATTAGCATTTAGAGCTTCAAAGGATTTTAAGAATATAGGACATCACCAATTACCATACTGCTTTCATTTTCCCTCTGCCCACTCTTTTAAGGCAAGCTAATTAAAAACCACTCTCAAGGAGTTGTCCTACTCCTGTGCTGGGAAGAGATTCCTTCAAAGTCTTCTACTAAGAAGACTCTTCTCAGCATTCAGGTCTGTTACTTCTCGGGCCAATGGGATCTCAAGTTTCTTCAGAGAACTGAGTAGTTGGCCATCATGACACTTTTATGTCGCCGTGACCAGGCTGAACTTGAAAACTTAGGAACTTGTTCTCCGTGTTCATGCATTCATTCAATAATTCATCACATCTTTATTGAAGTCATATTACCTGCCAGCTTTGTGGATCAACAGATGAATAAAACATGTTCTCTGCCCTTGAGAAATTCAAAACTAGTTCAAGAGGCAAGCCCTGTAATGCAACGGAGTAAGTTCCGTGAGATATTTACGGCAGAGTGGGGGAAAGCATTGTATTTTCATATTTTTCTCTCTATTTTGCCAATGATATAGATATCCTAGGCAACCTCACAAAAATAATTTGCATCTATTAGAAAAACAAGGATTCCTGAACTTCTAATGATTTGGACTAATTAAGAACAGAGTAAAAGTTTAAAATCAGAAAGCAACCAGAGGAGCTGGGGGAAATCAGTTGATGGTATTTACTTGACAAGCATGAGGACCGGAGATTGGATACCCAGCACCCACATACAAAGCCAGGTGTGGTCATGTGTTCCTGTAATTTTAGAGCTTGAGAGACAGAGACAGAAAGCCACTGCACACTGACCAACCAGTCTAGCCAATTGGCAAGCATTACATTCAGTGAGACACCGTGTCTTGGGAATAAAAATCGTGAAAAGCAATGAAGATGCCTGACCACAACTGCTGGTCTCTAGTTGTACAGTCTCCCCTGCCCCACCCCTGTAACTCAACAAGAACACTAGCATATCTGTCAACACAGCCTAGAGTCATTTGAAAGGGCAGTCTCAATTGAGGGATTATTCAGACTAGATTGGCCTCTCAACAAGTCTAAGAGGGATTGTCTGGAATGTGAATTGATGTAACAAGGCCTAGTTCACTGTAGGCAGTACAATTCCCTGGGAAGGTGGTTACAGGGTTTATAAGGAAACCAATGACCATGTGCTCAAGCAAGCAAGCAGCATCCCTCGATGGTTTCTGCTTCAGATTTCTGTTTGACTTCCTGCCCTGGCTTTTTAAACTAAGGGGACTATAAACATATAAAATGAAGCAAAACCTGTTTTGCACTAGCTGTTTTTATTTGTAATACTTTAATACATGAACAAAGAAACTAGAACTATGCCCCCCCCACACAACAGTAACCTGAATTATCCTTATGTGACTGTATATAAACCAATTTACACCTACACTCTGTAAAAAACATTTTAATAAAAGGTATCTGGAATATCTGATAGCTACAGCAGATGATTTTCTTATAGTACCTAACTGTATAAGAAAATTACTTGCAAAATTATTTATGAAGTTAGTATGTAGTTTAATGGCATGGATGAGGCCCTGAGTTCAATCTTCAATGCAACAAAGCAGCAACAGAAACATATGAAAGTAAATTAACAGTAAGCCGGGTGTGGTGATAGATGCCTTTAGGTCTCTGTATCCAACAGAAACATATGAAAGTAAATTAACA
Source organism: Mus caroli (assembly GCF_978045245.1). NCBI lineage: Eukaryota > Metazoa > Chordata > Mammalia > Rodentia > Muridae > Mus > Mus caroli. The sequence continues at coordinate 127,696,757 of NW_028227262.1, read as the reverse complement.
GTAAGCTGGGTGTGGTGATAGATGCCTTTAGGTCTCTGTATCCAAGACCAGACTGGTCTACATAGTGAAGTCCAGGATATCCAGGGATACACACAAAAAAATCTGTCTTGAAAATCCAAAGCAAAGCAAAGCAAAGCAAAGCAAAACAAAACAAAACAAAACAAAACAAAACAAAACAAAACAAAAAAACAACAGAAATGGAGAGAATATTGAAACATACTAGTTTTCTTTTTCTAAATTATATGATAAAATGTAATGGATTAGTTAATTAGCTACAATGGAAAAGGTCAAGAAATAGACAGTCAACAGTTTTAATAATTTAATATTTTTTAATTTGCACAGTGTTATACATATGTACAGGGCATAGTAGAATAACTGAGTAACATGAGGACTTAATGACTAGAAGAAGAGGGAGAGGCCACTTAAGAAAGCAGCAGCAGGAGAGAGAGAGGGAGAGGGAGAGAGAGAGAGAGAGACAGAGAGAGAGACAGAGAGAGAGACAGAGACAGAGAGACAGAGAGAGACAGAGAGAGAGAGAGAGAGAGAGAGAGAGAGAGAGAGAGAGAGAGAGAGAGTTTACTAGGACATCTTTACAAAGATTGCAGGTAAAGACAGAGCAAGCCAGAGAATGAGGAGCCAGAAGAATAGAACTGATTGCCAGAGTTGGTTTGAGGCCAAAAAGAGCAATTCTGTCAGAAGCCTAGAGGCCAGATTGAATCAATCAGCTTGGAAGATTAGATTGTATAGAGGCTAGAAGTTTCCGGGCCTAGGCTTTGGGATAGTTAGAACAGTAGAGAAAATCTCTGGGCTCAGCCTAGGCATGTATTTGCACAGCTTGGGTATGGCTCTCTTCGCATCCCTCCATTTGAGGAAATAAAAGCAACTTTTATATTTTTTTTATTGTTCCCGTGTTTACAATCTTTATGCATTTGATCTTCATTTCTAATCTATTACTCATTAAATCAGTGATTACAATTCAAGCAAAACTGAAATGATTGTGTAGAACTTAGGTCAACATTTGCTTTATCAGTAGAAATATTATTTTGACCACCGACAGTGTTTAGAGTGGCTGGCACCTGATGGTAACACACAGCAGACTATAAAAGTCAATCTTCCTATTGTCTTTAGATCTTCCACAGACAGTGTCTTCCTTTGTTTGCCCACTCTGGTAAGCCCGTTCATTACAGCACCCTTTGTGTGTTACTTAAACCCATTTAGTTCTTGGCACTGTCCATTCTAAAATAAATTTTCATGATTACATTTATATGCTAGGCAGTCCACCCAGTATTTTTAGACAGTCCTGTGAGGGCAGCCACAATCCCACAGGGCAAACCACCCTTCCTTGCCCAGTCAGGGAACTTGGGCACTTCAGTTGAAGTCATCTGAGTGATAGTGTAGAATTCAAAGTCAGTTCTGTCCCATTTTAAAATCCCACCGCTACCGAATACCATTTCTTTCTCATGCCACAAATGCCTCAGTGCCTCTGAAAGCTGTCACACGGCAGGGCAGGGAGTGACTCTTGTTAACAAAGTGCTCTAAGATCACTCAGCACCCCCACCCCCATCTTTCCCAGAATCAACGTTTCTTCTATTTCTAACATCATAGTTGTAATTATTTTTTTAAAAACTAAGTCAAAATATTTTTATTAAGTATGAATTATTTTGTATTTCTATTTTTTTCCTGCTCTATTTCTGGGACCCATATTGACCTTCCGGATTGATTCTTCAATTTATAAATCCATCTGCTTGATTTCTCTGCTTGGGCTTGATTTCACTAATCATGCCTTCTAGTTCTTACACCTTCAAAATCCCCTGTTTATTCCACCAGTTAATAGTGTGAGTCTTCACTTCTTTCTCTGATTTGTTACATTTAGATACCAGATAATTTCCAACACAAACTGTTCTTGATGTTTTAGGGTGAGGAGAAACTTTCGTCAGCAGCAGTATTATATTTGTCTCCATTGGGGGTACCCTCATGAAGTATTTGGTTTTAGTAAAATTTCAATACTCTGAAGGGTCCCTTATATTAAAATCTTGGCTTTGAGAGTAACTGGAAAGTGGTATGGGCCTTTAAAAGGTGGGGCCTACTAGAAGGTTTATAGGTCATTGAGTGTGCCCTATGTGCTTCATCTTCTGTCCAGTCTTCTCCCACTCACTCTCTCTCAAGCTCTTTCTCTTCCAGATCAGTGACTGTTAACTTGGACATGTGCTTCTGGCATATCTAACTGTCACTTACACCAGATGCCAAAATGATGCCCATCTTTAATCTTAGGTGGTGGATCCAAAACCTATGCGATAAAATAGCCCCTTTCTCTTTAGGCGCGGCATTGTTACTATGTTTCCTTCTAGCAGAACAAATCTAGCTAATGTATCAGCATAGAATAATCATTTTACTATGATAGGGAAATGGCTCTGTACCTAGTAAGGAGTCTGAGTGTGCCCTAGCACAAAAATGTGGTGGCTTGACGTTATCATACATTTGATGGATGTTTCAACCAAGTAGTCTGCTCCATTTGCCAGGTCACATTAACTAAATGGGTATCCATCTGTGATAACTGAACGATTGCAAATAGTTAGTGTTAGCTTCCTATCAACACAGGATCCATGTGGTATGTTCACTCCACACAATCAGAACCTCAACACCCGGCAGCAAGAGATGTAACAGTATTATAGGCCTGTGTTTAATATGTGTCTTAGGGTTTTATTGCTGTGAAGAGACACCATGACCAAGGCAACTCTTATAAAGGACAATAATTAATTGTGGCTGGCTTACAGTTTCAGAGGTTCAGTCCATTATCATCATGGCAGGAAGCATGGCAGTGTACAGCAAGACATGGTGCTGGAGGAGCTGAGAGTTCTACATTATGATCCAAAAACAGCCAGGAGAAGACTATCTTCCACATTGGGCAGAACATGAGCACTAGGAGACCTCAAAGCTTGCCTACACAGTGACACACTTCCTCCAGGGCTGCACCTATTCTAACAAGGCCACACCTCCTAACAGTGCCATGTCCCATGGGCCAAGCATATTCAAACCACCACAGTATGTCTAAGGGCCTGGGTATGATCTCCAGCACTGACCAAAACCAAACCAAAACAACAACAACATAAAAAAACAAAAACAAGCAAAAACAAAAACAAAACAAAAAAACCCAAAAAACTGAAACTAAATTAAAACCCATCAGTTAATACCTGTAAGATAAATTATTTCAGCTTCTGAAACTCTTCAACTTAAGAGTTTATTTTTTTATTTCTAGCATGTGGGAAATGTGTTCTCTTAGTTCTGAGTATCTTCTTACATGAGGAGTCTGTGTTTTGTAAGAATTGTTTTGTAAATGCTTTTTTTTTTTTTAACCCAGGGATCTGTCATCCATTTCAGTGTCTTCTCTTTCCCCATCCACTCTGCTCCTGAAAGGCAATCTGCTCTGCACAGCGCCTCCCCTCCCCATTAGTTCATTGTCTCCTGCTTGTTTTCTGCTTCACCCAAAGTGCCCTATCACCAGTACCCAGAAACCAGGAAAGAAAGCCAATCTTCCTGAGAACTATGAGTACTCCGGAGGAAAGTCCGACATCCACAGATCTGTGAAGGGAAGGCTGCCGTTCTATTGCTGTGCATATGATTCATCTAGGGAGTAGTTTGATGGATTTTTAATGATGTAAAGTAGAGAAGTTTACTAAGGATAACTTTCATTCTCTCTACACAATGCAGATGTCTTTAGGGCAGACATACTTCTTAATGCAGAATTAAAATCCAGTTTTAATCTTCAAAGTCTATTCAAAGATTCATGATGGTGGCTTTCTTTGTAAGCCAGGAAGGTTAAGGTTCCTCTGAGAACATTCTGCAAAATGATTTCAATTCTCCCTTGGTTTGAACTTTGCTAACCTCACAATTTGCATCAACTTCTGAATCATTTCTTTAAATTCTAATTCTATTTAGGCATTCATTTTCCCTGATGTACATGGTACATCTTTCGTGCATGTCACTCCCTAGAATTTAGTATGACAGTGGAATCATAACATAGCTGCAGGTAAGTTAATTCTAGAGGGGCTTGGGATAGCTCAGTGGTAATGGCACTTGCTGTCAAACCTGATAACCTGTTTCTTTTTTTTTTTTTTTTTTTTTTTAAGATTTTTTTTTATTTTTATTACATATTTTCCTCAATTACATTTCCAATACTATCCCAAAAGTCCCCCATAGCGCCCTCCACTTTCCTACCCACCCATTCCCATTCTTTTGGCCCTGGCATTCCCCTATATTGGGGCATATAAAGTTTGCAAGTCCAATGGGCCTCTCTTTCCATTGATGGCTGACTAGGCCATCTTTCGATACATATGCAGCTAGAGACAAGAGCTCCGGGGTTCTAGTTAGTACATCATGTTGTTCCAACAATAGGGTTGCAGATCCCTTTAGCTCCTTGGGTACTTACTCTAGCTTCTCCATTGGGAGCCCTGTGATACATCCAATAGCTGACTGTGAACATCCACTCCTGTGTTTGCTAGGCCCCAGCATCGTCTCACAAGAGACAGCTATATTTGGGTCCTTTCAGCAAAATCTTGCTAGTGTATGCAATGGTGTCAGCGTTTAGAAGTTGATTTTGGGATGGATCCCTGGATACGGCAGTCTCTAAATGGTCCATCGATAACCTGTTTCCTCTTTGGAATCAACAGAGTAGAAGGAGAGAACTGATTCCCATAAACTGTCCTCTGACTTCCACACATAAGCCATGGCATGTGCATTCCCACCACCCCCCCCCCCAGATAATACAAATCTTCCAATAGCGTGGGACCTGAAGAGAAGCACAGGTGCAGAGCAGAACCCCCGAGCAGCAGAAAGTCCCAACTGCAATATGGGTAACTTATGAGGGACATGTGACCTGAATGATGATGGTAATAGCAGCTAACATTTACTGAATAATGGCATATAACTGGTATTAATCTAAGAGCTGTGCATAGAAGACAGTTTCACAAGCATCCCCATGTATTAATCTGTATTGCTATTCCCCATTTACACATATGGACATGGGCACATTGAACATTAAAACCACCTTCAACATCTCACAGCTTTTGTGAGACAGTGACAGAGAAAGCGGAGAACAGTGAGGAAAGAAGGAGAGCTTCACTGATGCAGTTTAGCCACAGGAGCAAGAGGACCACACATTTATGTGCTACAAGAAACACACTCACATCACAGTGCTGTTGGTGTCTTGTCTCAACATTCTCAATTTCACACTGTAAGACGGTGCTTAGATGCCTAAGATAGGACCACCTTCAGCGCATCCGTGATGAATTAATAAGCTATTATCAGGGAGTGTAGGGCTACTAACACAGAGACAGTCCTTTATATCATAGGAAGCACTGCCAAGAAATATGGTGTTGGTTGTGTGCAGGTGGCATCAACAACAATCATCAATTGCATAATTCAATAGCATAGATATGCAGCTTTCTGCAGGGGATATGTAATGTCCAGCAATCAGGGTTGTGTTCAGTAAGGAAAACTGCATGTAAGTCTTATTCTAGGCTTCTCTGGAAGGTGTGTGCACACTGACTATGTTTGATATCATTTTAAAATTCCATTTTCCTCACTGCAGAGCACTCTCTGAGGAAACTCGGTTTACATAGACATGGTGAACTTCTACTTTTGACACCATGCCGTATTAACTACTCTTAATGCAGTATCTGCTAAAAACAATTTTTTAAAAATCTGGGTTAACAAGCTCAGATGGAGCCAAATTGGGTGATGTGGTGCAAGCCTGCAAAGTCAACACTTTGAAGGTGCAAGCAGGAAGGTTAAAAGTTCAAGATTAGCTTCGATTACAATAGTGAATTGGAGGTCAGCTTGGGTTACCCAGGATCCCATCTCAAATAAACAAATGGATTCAAATGAACTGATATTCTACTAGGACATATAGAAATTCTCAGAATGGATACAGACGGAATGAGCACGTTTGAGGTAAGCTGGGAACGACGTCAGCTTTTGTTCAGAGACTATCAATCAAATCTTGGCCATGAAGAATTCCTGCTTGAACAGCTATGCACCCGGCCACTGTAAGAAGACAACGTCAATAGTCAGTTCTCAAGGAGGAGTCTAATAGAAGACAGGATCCCAAGAGGAATAGTCCCTATGTAAGAGTGGGTGAGCAACAAACTCTTTTCATATAAGAGGCCAATAAGAAAACATGCTTGTCTTGGACTTAGAGGCCAATAAGGAAGAAAAAGTCTCCCTTGAGAGTATATAATGAAGTATTTTCATTACAGGTTCCAATTCAATCTATCGGTGCAATAGAATAAACCTCAACTACATAACTTAATTTGACCCTAAGTTTGATGGTGTCTTGCAGCAAAGTTGCAGAGTCAAATGCTAATATTCTCTAGCAAAACTCGATTTTAACTGCAGCCGTGAAAATTCTCCACATTTATAACCCTGGAAAAGTGAATTCAGAGTTAAAAACCCCAACCCAGATGAAATTAGGCACTGTGAGCAAACGTGGCTGCATTTGAACAAAGAGCACAAACAGATAAATAGTTTTAGTATGAAATTTAAATTAAACAGATGTAGACTAAATATATTTAACATTCAAGTAATAAGAAAATGGCTTTAAAAGAAGACAAAAGAGAATACAAGTATGTCATTTTAAATAAATTTGTAATATAAAAATATTCTGAGTAGTGAATAAAATGTGTCATACTGATTTCTTTTCTTTTGTATGAGAAAGGGTCTCCCATAATCTAGGTTGGCTTCTAATTGCCTATGTTGCCAAAGCTCGCACACTCCTAATCCTTCTGTCTCAATTCTCCCATTTAGGGGATTACAGGTGTGTGGTGCTATAATCCACCAGATAGTCTAAGAAGGATCATTTTCCCCAAAACACAGAAAGAAGCATTTAGTGTTCGAATTTTTATGAAAGGCATTTTTAAGATAGAAACGGGGTGGTGATACACTTATACCACCAGTGAACATTTGCTAGGGTTATTAAAAGAGCCTGCCCAGAACTATAAACATTAACCCAGCTACTTACCCAACATAAATTTAAATCATTGTTAGTATATGCCAGCAATGCATTAAATCACTATAATTTATGGTTGGTCGTTATTCATTCATTTATTTATTTAATTTATTGCAGATGCATTTGAACAGTTGTTTTACAATGAACACAAGATACACCGCAAAACATAACTGGCTACTGAATACTATTTTGGGTATCTTTTAATTTGGGAAATGCACATTCGCTCCAGTCTCACTATAAATTATCTTAACGTTGCAGGGACACCAATCACTTGTCCCGTTTATTTATCAGGAGTGAATAATGAAGATAAATTCCAGCAGCGAGTTCTGTTCTAAACAACCTGAATTTTCCGAACTTAGCCGATTATTCTAGCGTTTGGAATCTTTGCTATTTGCCTAGCACAGCCAGAAATCCATGACTCACAAACGGCGGGCTTGGAATCACAGCCCAGAACAGGTGAAAAGTTGTTCCTAGTTATGTCAGGCAGGCGCATACAACTCCCGTCATCCCCCATGTAAGAAATCAACAAATAAACAGAGGCACCGCATTTCGGATTCTGGCGTGCCCGTTTCGCGCAGGCGTGTGGTTTCTGTAGTTGCCACTCCAAGAGACACCCACACTAATGGCCACGCTCGGAGAAAAACAAGACTACATTTCCCAGAATACCGCGGAGATCCGCACCGGCCGGTTGACGTCATCGCTCCAGACAGCCAATAGCAACGGCGGGCGGCAGTGAGGCAAGCGCCGTCAGGCGCCAAAGTGGAGCCTTTTTTTTTTTCCTTTGCTTTTTTTTTTTTTTTTTTTTCCTTTGCCGGAGTCGAGCGGGTGCTGCTAGCGGAGGCGCCATATTGGAAGGGACAAAACTCCGGCGACAGCGAGTGACACAAATAAACCCCTGGACCCGTTCGTCCCCGCAACAGTCAGGGCCGCGATGTTGTACCTAGAGGACTATTTGGAAAGTGAGTGCGCGGCGCCGGCGACGCGGCGGGCGGGATCGGCGGCGGGCGGGAGCGCGAGTGGCCGGGCGGGCGGGATGGCGGGAGGGAGGGGGAGCGGGGGATGTTTCTTTCTCACGGTAACTGGCAGCCTCGTTGTGAGCCGCCCCCCCTCCCGTACGCACGCACGCACGCAGGCACGCACACACGCGTGACGCCAGCGCGTCCCTTCGCCGTTGGCCCCGCCCTCTGACGGACTGTGCCTTTGACAGTGATTGAGCAGCTTCCGATGGACCTGCGGGACCGCTTCACGGAGATGCGCGAGATGGATCTGCAGGTGCAGAGTAAGTGGCGCGTCTCCACGGCCCCGCGCAGCCCCGGCCTCCCTCGGGCATCGCCTGGCGGGTCCTCCGCGCTACTTTTTTCAGGCTGTGACAAGGAGGCGGCGGGCACACCGTACCGTTAACACGCGGGGCACAGCAAACACAGTTGTTTGTGTACTGCATGGAGATGACGACACTGCACCGCAGTGGAAACTCGCGTGATTTTCAGAAGGTTTGCACCCGAGCCTGGATGTGGAAACTTGGAGTTCTGCATTCAGACTTAAAAGTTCATTACATTCCGAATTTCTCCAGAGCAAAGACATAGAAGGGCAGGCTAGGGACCCTAGTGAACTCAGAAGGCTGAACTTTGACAAGTGCATATTAATGGAAGACACTTAGAGCTGTGAACAGCGTGGACACTTTCTCAGCTAGAAACGAGTGAGAGAGATATCAGATTTTAAGGAAATCATCTGCTTGCTCTTTAGAAAACTGTAGACGTTTGATAGGCTTCCCCTACTGGTTTCTTGTTTTGTAAACACAATCACGTAGGCTGCTCTCACACTTAATATGTATAATAATCCTAGGTTGGCTCTAATCTCCTCATCTTCCTGCTTCTGTCTGCCTAGTGCTGGGCTTTTCAGGCATTGCTAGCATTGATTTTTTTCTGTCTGTGCTTGGCAGTTTTATATGTGACTTATTTCCAAAATGAACCTTGTTCTTTTGAAAAAGCCAGACTGGAAGAGGCTCAAAGGTAACTTGAGTTTGCTAAGGGCTTGTTTTCTTCATTCGTTATCCTCTGCCGCCCCTGCCCCTCATTTCTGTACCTTTTGTCCCTGACTGTACTTTTCTCATCTCAGTCTCTGGGTGCATTGCCCTGTAGCCTCTCATAAATCTCTGACTGGAATAGGTGTGCTCTTTCTTTTTGACTTTAAGGTACTTGCAGTAGTAAACACCTGCCGAGGCACATTCCAGAGGGATTGAGTAGAGTTTGGTGGCAGACAGATTTGGGTTCACTCTTGGACAGGACGACTAGGACGACTCCAGCTCCTTATTTTAATGGCTGCATTGCTGCCTTGGGGGCTTGCTTGCTTTTTTTTTTTTTTTTTTAAACTGACAGTCTTCTGAGGATTTAAACTAATACAGATAATTAGGATGTATAATGCCCATTACAAATAAGTTTAGAATAAAGGATAATTTAAAACATTGGGATAGTTTGGATTTAATCTATTCGTATGACAGTGCTTTCAAGTTTACTTATTTTGTAATCCTGGAGTTTTCGGAAACAAAGTGAGTATGCATTAAAAGTATCAGCATGTCTAAGGTCAGCAAGTAGCTGAAAGTAAATTGTGTTTTAAAAATGAAGATTAACTAGAGCGTCTCAGCATCTTTTTTAAAAAGCCATCCTGCTCTGAAGTTGCTTAAATGATAAATATAGTGGGCAATTTTTTTTCTCCATTTCCGTCACAACAAAACCCCCTTTATTTATTTTTTTAGCAGCCATCCACTGAGGTCATTATTTTTGACCTGGGCTTTGGCGAACCCTTACATAGAATAAATAGCATGTGTGTTGAGTGGATAAATGGTGAGCATCGGTCACATATGTCACCTCTTCCTGTGAGGGGACGTGATGAGGTGCTTGGTGCTATGGAGCAAGTGTTGACTCTGTCATCACTATTTTTATTAAAAGAAGTATGAGAACATCCCAGGAGTACTGTTAGCAAGCAGCTCTGATTGCCGTAACCAGCTGACTTAATGCCATTAGCTTTGATTTCAGTGTGGGTTGTGGCATAGATCCTTGTCTGTACAATTGACTCTACCTTGATTACTGGAAAATGTTTTGAAATAGCAAAGTCAGTACAGAATATTTCAGCTTTTTAAAAACTAAGGTAATGCCATACCCGGGGATCCATCCCATAATCAGCCTCCAAACACTGACACCATTGCATACACTAGCAAGATTTTGCTGAAAGGACCCAGATAGAGCTGTCTCTTGTGAGACTAGACCAGGGCCTAGCAAACACAGAAGTGGATGCTCACAGTCAGCTATTGGATGGATCACTGGGCCCCCAATGGAGGAGCTAGAGAAAGTACCCAAGGAGCTAAAGGGACCTGCAACCCTATAGGTGGAACAACATTATGAACTAACCAGTACCCCAGAGCTCTTGTCTCTAGCTGCATATGTATCAAAAGATGGCCTAGTCGGCCATCAGTGGAAAGAGAGGCCCATTGGTCGTGCAAACTTTATATGCCTCTGTACAGGGGAACACCAGGGCCAAGAAGTGGGAGTGGGTGGGTGGGGGAGTGGGTGGGGTCTTTTGGGATAGCACTGGAAATGTAAATGAAATAAATACCTAATTAAAAGAAAAACCTAAGGTCATGAAGGCGCCACTGCTTATCGTACAGAATGTGAATAAGCTGAGACAGAGTTGTCAGATGTCTTTTTTTTTCCCTCAAATCAAAGCAGTTTGGTCGGCTAAGTATGAAATGTTTTATTGTGTCAGATGCAATGGATCAACTAGAACAAAGAGTCAGTGAGTTCTTTATGAATGCAAAGAAGAATAAACCCGAGTGGCGAGAAGAACAGATGGCATCCATCAAAAAAGTAAGTGTGATGCCTTGGATAATTGTCAGTCGCATTGGGACCCTTAGGAGAGAGAATAACATTACGTAGATGCCTGGATATGGAGTGAGGGCACTTATGAGGGACTTGGGGGTACTTGGTATATTCTAGACCAGCAGTTCAACTCAAGGGGCAGATGACCCTTTCACAGGGTCACCTAAAACCATCGGAAAACACATTGCAATTCATAAATAATGTCATGGCCGAGGCTCACCACAGCATGAGGACCTGGGTTAAAGGGTCCCAGTATTGGGAAGGTAGAGAAGCACTGGTTTAGAGCTTCCTGTAATTCTTGCTGAGGTTTAGCTAGTGCTGCGGGCCAAGGCTGTCCTGAAGATTAGATTACAGATTAGATAAGCTCACTAGAGCTGTGCATGTGGGATCTGGTGTCTTTAGTGGTGTCTAGGAACACAACTTTCAAAGATTTGGCTTTGGTCCTCACTGCCATGTAGCTGTGTGACCTGGGTCAAGACTTTTAACATGAGGAAGAATAAGTCCTTACACCTAACCTTTATATAAAGTTTTCAGGGATATACAGAAACATTAATTTTGGAACTGAAAATTTCAATTGTGTTATTTATTCTTCCATCTGTAAGAAAGATTGTCTGTTAGGAGGGGGTAAACCAGCTTTCCTAAGAGAAGTGGTCCTGGCTTATAAAAATACCCAGGTATGAAGGAGGTTAGAGCTTGCATATGTAAATCTAGAGTTTACTAGCCATCCTTTTCAACTAAAAGTTTTTTATGCAGCACAATTTGAACATACCCCCAAAAGTCTAGTTGTCTGTGGAAACACATAGGATACTTTTTTCTTTTATGAAAAGAAAATTTTTGGTGTTTTAAAATAATATGGAGAAATATAAATTATAATTTGAGTGGTATTAATTGATATCTAATTTAAAACTAGAGCTGTCGACCAATTGGACAGCAGAAACCTACAGATCCTTTCTATGGCTGTAGTTTTGCTGTAAAAATTGGGGCAGGAGAGATGGCTCAATGATTAAGAACACTGACTACTCTTTTAGAAGACCAGATTTTATTCCCAGAACCCACATGATGGTTCATAACCATCCATAACTGCAATTCAAGAAGATCCGATGCCCTCCTCTAACTTCTGTGGGCATTTGGCACACAAACATACATTCAGGCAACACACTTACACACATAAGATATTTTTTCATGTTGTAAAAATGGAGTGTTCTGTGTTTTGAAATGTTAGCTAACTCTTAGCACTTGTTTGTACTTTCATAACTCCCTAGGAAAGAGGGTGGACTTGCCATAATTTTCTTTTATATGTGTTTTCTGAGGTTTTTGAGCATCTTTTAATTTTTGGCATTGTACTTCATTTCTAATGTCCCAACCCTCCCGACCTTGGAGGCTTGTTATTGCTAATATGATGAGCAAGTGATAACAAGGTATAGTAATGAGAAAGCATATGAATATGTATGTATGTATGCTAAAGTTACCAGTGCTTAAAATGAAAATATTTTTCTTTAGGACTACTATAAAGCTTTGGAAGATGCAGATGAGAAAGTACAGTTGGCAAACCAGATTTATGATTTGGTAAGTAAAAGAGTGTGCATATTATGCTGTGTGTGCTAGAATTCTGCACTTTATTTTATTAGCTTAAGTGTAAACTGAAGTGTTGCTCCCTTGGTCATATTTAATTTGAGAGTTCAGTGTCTGTGTCTTGGTTTTCTTGGGGAAGAGTCATAGACATTCACAGTTTAGTTAATAGGTCAAGAGCCACACACCTCAGTGAAGACTACTGTACATTTGTGGGTAATATTTCTAGAAAGAACTGGTTTTATTTAATTAATCCTATTCTACCATTTTGCAGTTGTTTCTATGATAACATGTGATTAAGAGTACTATGTTAGTGAGGGTCCTTGGTGGCCTGATGAAAATGAGAAAGAGGATTTCCCATATCACTGTTTACCTAGAGGATGCTAATGCATAGCTGGCATCACCTGGGTCAGGAATATAACTGGGAACATCAGATTACACCCAAAGAAAGAAAGAAAAAGAAAAACATAAAGCAGGCTCTGTATTAAGTGTGTGCTTCTTGTTTTGATAATTTTGTCTTACTGTTGTTTTTTTTTTTATTTTGTTTTAACTTTGTTTTGGGGGGTTGTTTTATGTTTTTGTTGTTGTTTGAGAGAGCAAACATAAAGTTGGGTGAGTAGGGAGGTGGGGGGAATCTGGGAGGAGAGGAGATGGGGGAGGAGAAAGAATAGGATGAAATGTATGTAAAAAGGTTTTTTTTAATAAAAAGAAAAAAGGAAAAAAGGTGTTTCTTTCTTACAAGAGTAATTCCAAAAGTTTGAAATCACCGAGAGATACACTTTATGTGCTTCTCAGATTGTTGTCATGATGACGTCACTACCATATGATAGGAAGCGGCTGTTTTTAATGCAAAGCCTTTTCTTTCTGTGTATTATAGGAAAAATAATTTCTTTTTGTATCAGAGTAAGCCCATGTTCAATTTGGTTGACTTGAACTTTGGCATTTTGAATCTTTCTTGGCTTTACAGTGCCTACTAGATACAATTTTCCATTGAAAGATACATGCGAATATAAAGTTTTTAGTGAGCATGACACATTATAGAGATGTTCCAGTTTCATCTCTCTTACTGGTGCACAGTACTCTAACCAAAAGCAACTTAGAGGAAGGAAAGATTTGTTTCAGCGTGTAGGTTACAGTTTCTAGTTCCTAGTTCCTAGTAACAGTTACTAGTTGTTGAGAAAAGTTGGGACAGGAAGTAGAAGTATAAACCATGAAGGAACTCTACTAGCTGGCTCATACAGACTCCTGCTTAGCCAGCTTATACAGCCCAGAGTCACCTGCCCAAGAAATGGTACCACCCACAGTGGATAGGACCTTCTCACATCACTTAACAATTACCACACACACCCCTCCAGGCATGCCTAAAGGCTTATCTGATCAGGCTGTTTTTCTCTCAGATGACTCTAGGCTCAAGTTGACAGTTAAAGCTAGCTAGGACAAAAGTCACTCACCCGCCTTATATATGATGCATGCAAATGCTTGCATTAAACTAAGAAAAATAGTATCAGATAAGTGTGTTTTTATGTAGTGAAATAAATTTTTTAATCTTGGTAAAGCAACAACTTGTTGTAAAATAACTCATGTAAAAACAAAAGGGAAGCTTTCTTGAAAACCCAGTGCTTCCTGATCTGAGGCTTCTGAAAATGCTTAGGGTCTGAGTTACTGGAGGTAGGTAAGTAACTACCAACTTAGTACTGATGCTGCATCTCACAGATGAGGGGTCTCCTTTTTGTCCTTATTTTTCTTCTTGACAGTTATACCACTTGTGTAGAATGAATTTTAGTCACTTTCACTTGTCAGTCATTCTCCTCTCTCATCCCACCCCCTGCTGAAACAGGCTTCTCAAGAAGCCGTCCTCCGCCCTTCATGTCTTCTCTTCCCGTGGGACCCACTTTAGTTAGAGTTCTTTGCACTGACATGGGTGGGAGGGTCTTTCCTGGAGCATGGGCAACTTCTCAGAGACTCCAGCACTGAAGAAAGTGGCACCCGCACCCCCCAGTCACCATAACTGACATCGGACCAACCATCAGGAAGGGGGCAACCTCATAGGTCTCTCTTATCCATGATGAACATTGGCAGGCTCAATGTTGTGCAAGTAACCACAGCTACAGTGAGAGCTGTATGAAGTCCAAAAGATATGTTCTTTGTTTCGCATCTCCCTATCTGTGGCTGAACCGGGATGTTCCAGGCCTTGGAAGGGACTATATAGATATCTATTTAGGGCTGAACATACTCCATCCCATGTTCTTGGCATCTTGATTAGTTACGCTTCTCTGCATTAAGTGCTACATACTGCAGTAAGAAGGCTTCTCTGACCGAGGCTGAGGACAGCACTAACTTGTACATATTAACTTGAGCATTTAGAAGGAAATTTGACGTGACCATTTAGCAAAAACCATAATAGTATGTTTTCCTCTAGGGTCTTTGGCCTCCCTATCCCATGACCGTTTGACCAGATTTATAGTATTTAGGCATTTTTTTCCATCCTGTGGAATGGGCTTCAAATCCAGTCAGAAAGCTGTCTGTTATTCCCATAATGTCAAGGCATTTTTGGCCCAGAGGGCTCATCTTGCCTGACAGGTTGTCACAGCACATGGCTTACAGTTGGGTAAACACTGTTGATGCCTTTTCTCCTACAGCAGTGTGCGTGGTGTCCTCTGGCTCTGGGAAAGCCTCCAGCTCAGTTCCAGCTTGAGGTCTCTGTCTAGGGATTCTAGGGCTCATAGGGAACTGGCAAGTAGGTACTAAGATATAGTTCTACTATCACTAGTACATGCTGTTTTAAAAAGGTAGAAGCAAGGGTTTTCATTGTTTTTACCCTTACGCAAAAGAGATCAAGTGTTGATGAAATGGATTCTAATTTGAATATCACACATCATATATGTTTTTATGTATCACATAGTACAAATCAGAAGCACAGATTTTATGTATTGTGTGTGTGTACATGTGAGATATCTATATATCTATATATACACACACACATACACATACTCACACACACACACACACATAGATATCTATACATAGAGACAGGAAAGCGCGAGACAGGGAGGGGTGATCACACACAGTGCCTGTGGAGTTTAGAAGAGAATTTGAAACCTTGGGAGTTGAAGACAGGCTGATGTGAGCTAGGAACCAAACATGTCCCCTGGAAAGCAGTGTATGCTCCTAACCACTGAGTCATCTCCCCAGCCCCTGCAGAGTAGGTTTCAAAAATCCCCTTTTGAGATTAAATTATCTTTACATTTCCTCTGCTTTACACTGCTTACATCATTTAGTGACTTCTATAACAGTGCCGTTCACTCCTTAAGAAACAGGGCCCTTATTCCTGTTTGTTCTCCTGTGAGCCATCTTACCTGCTGGTTATTTGTATCTTCTGTGAACTCTGCTCCCCTCCACTTGCTGCCTTCTGAACTGGAGCATCTTGCGGAGTTTCTCCACCTCTGAAATACCTCTTGTGTTTGCGTCTCATTTTCTTCCACTTTGTGTGTGTGCGTGTGTGTGTGTCTGTGTGTGTCTGTGTGTGTAATCTGAGATTCTAGTGGAGTTCTTGGACTTTTATCCACGTTTTTCATTACCTTCTTCATCACTACCGTCTCAGAGTGCCCTCACTTGCTGTGACAGTCCCTGAAGTCACTTGTCGCTCACACAGTTGGATTTACTAGCAGCTGAGAGGCTGGTGCCCCTGCAGACTTGGTGTCCTCACTTTTATTTGGATCCTTTCATTAGGCATTGTGCAGTGGTCCTTGCGTTTGAATGGAGTCTGTTTCTTTTCTCCTCTTCCCCATGGTTACTTCCTAGACAGTGCCATTTCCTACAAACATCCCAGCTCTGGGCATGTGATCTTGCCTTTCATAGATAGGACTGCAGTTTGAGGCTTCTTAGTGGACATTTCTTCAATTATTGCTATGCCATTATCTCTTCCTGTCAGGTATACAACTGTCATCTCTTTCTGTAGCTTTACTTATTTACCTTTTACACTTCCTCCTCCACCACCCCCACCCTGCAGTCTGTCTGTTGTACTTTTATCTCTCTGTCTCAGGTGGATCTCTCCATATAGTCCAGGCTGGCCTTGAACTTAGGAATGGTCACTTTTACTACTGTTCCTATCCCTTCCCGTACCATCTTTGACTTGGCTATATCACATATGCATTCTATTCCTTATCTTCAGACATTGCTTTCTTTTCTTATATTTTCTTGTCTTCTTGTATACCACAGCATTTAAACATTCACTTCTCCCCTATCTCTTAAAGACACTTAGGCACCCAAACAAATATTGTTCTAAAACAATCTTTCTTGAGTTTCTCATTCGGGCTTTTGGGTGTTCTTTTATCTTCAGATAATTCCTCAGTCCTTTGCAACTTGTATTCTTTTTTCCAGTCCCCCAAGACTTCAGTTGATAACTTCTGGGCCACCATAGTCCCGTTAATGCTGTTTACCATTCTCTTTCTGTTGGCATTCTTGCTCATGTAGTGTTACTTGAAGGCTGTACAAAAATGTTCCCACCTTTGTGGCCTTTCCTGGTCTCTAATGTCAGAATGATGGTGCTCCTTGGTTCTGTCCTTTACCCTTATCCTTTCTTATTCTTCAAGGGTTGCTCATAGATAATTTTTACCCTCTCTTAATTCTCTGTCAAGGGCAAGGAAGATCAGCTACCATGTCATACAATAAGTTCTGGGTCAGATGCTCTTTGTATTACTACCCACATACCTTCCACACTAGTAGAGAAATACTTCTCAGCTACCTTCCCATCTAGTCTCTTAGTTTCATAAACGAGACAGCAATTCCATCAGCACGAGAATTTCTGAGTTGCTGAGTCATATTATCTGAGCCTCTCGTGTCTGTCACTTCTCCCCATCTCTCTCTCAGAAGGTCCACTGATCTGTGCTTTCCACACTGGGGCACTAAAAGTCCTCCTCCCAGCTTCCTTCCCACCTCTTCCAACTTATTGCCATGGACTGATCTTTCACTCACAAGTAATTTCTCCACTTGTTTAAACTGCTGTAGTTCTAGTACTTCTTAAAAACAGGATTGTAATTAGAAAGATTACAGTATATATGCACTAAACTGTAATGTAGGTTTTAATTAATGTATGTACTATTGTGACCATATTCTAGAAAAATTAAAGAGCATTGCTTGCCACTAGAAACCCCCTTTGCACCATTTCTAGTGCCTGAGCCCTCTAATATATTCATCACTTACTGAAAAGACTTAGAGTCACTTTCTAAATGGTGTTTCAACTTTGATTTGTCATGTTTATTCTTTTTTAAAATATAAGCATTTTGGGGAATTTAAAACATGAAAACTGCATTTTCATCATTTTTGCCTTTTTTTCTCCCTCTAAGTCATCCTCCCATGCCCCCCCATTGCCTTTCAAATCTATGACTACTTTGTATTTATTATAGTTATATTTGTTCACATGTATGATCTATCTACCTATTTACCTACTTATCATCTATCTATTGATTGATCTCTGTGTGTGTGTGTGTGTGTGTGTGTGTGTGTGTGTGTGTGTGTGTAAGGGGGAGACATGATACTGGTTCTATGTATCATTGCTCATGTATACATATCTTAGAGCTAACCACTGGGATTGAATAACCAACTAGGAGCTCATCCTAGAAGAAAACTGATTCTTCTTTTCTCACCAGCTGTGGATTTCCTGTAGCTCTTTGTCTAGGGGTTGTGAAACTTCTGACAGTTGGTGTTTATTATGCAGATTTACTTAAGCAATCTTAAGCAATCATATTGTTGAAATTCCATGGGTGCAGCCTCCCTGTTATGTGTAGAAGACATCTACCATTAGGTGTCCTGGTCCTCTGGCACTTAAAATCTTTTCACTCATCCCCCTTTCCATGATTTTTCCTGAGTCCCCAAGTCCTACCGAGCTATAAAGCTTACCAACCATACCAATGACTAACATAGCAAGATATCCCCAGTGCTGCAATAGTGACTCTTTTATCTTGGGAGTAACTAATAGCTGCCTTATTGGATTCAAGGCTTGCTCTTTAGGAGGAAATCCATGTCTGTTATAGTAAGCCTATCCACATACTAATGGCTGGAGACATTATAGACCCTAGAGAAGAAGCTACTGCTGCCATATTTCCTAAACCAATATAATTTATAATTACACTTTTAATATTTTTCTATAAACCCACAGATAGTGTAGATCTCACTCCTCATCCATGAAGCTCTGTAGAGCAGATGGAGGCTATTGCAGAGATCCACAGCTGGTCAGCCGAGGAGAATGAGTGACCATGGGGTGCCCGGCTCCAGTTGATAAATCTATCATGCTTATTCTAAAGTGCACAGTCATCATGCTGTGGCCTTGATTGAAATCCATTTGGATTTTGCTCCAGACTTAGTTTACTGTGTTCTGCAGGCTCCTTCTTGATCCTGGCTTTGCTCGGTTCTTTTTAGTATTCTTTTAAATAGGCTCTCATGGTTTTGTTTAGTTTCTTCAATTTAGATAATTTATTTTTTCTAATGTATATAATTGTGAAAGAATTCTTCTAAAGGAAGAGTAACAGATTTGTTCTGCAAAAAGAGACATTTTAAAATACTAAATCTTTGATTTGGCAAGATGGCTCAGGTTGTTGGCACCTGCTGCCAAGCCTGATGACCTGAATTTTATCCCTTGAACCCATATGGTGGAAGGAGTGAGCTGACTCTCATAAGTTGGCTTCTGACCTCTGCAGGCTTGTAGGATAATTGAGTAGACTTTACTAATCTGAAGGTTCAAAATGTGAAATGTTCCCCAGAAATGAAGCTTTGTGGGTGTTGTAAAAAATTTGTGCGCACACCTTTAATCCCAGCTCTTGGGAGGCAGAGACAGGCGGATCTCTGAGTTCGAGGCCAGCCTGGTCTACAGAGTGAGTTCCAGGACAACCAGGACTACACAGAGAAACCCCATCTCAAAAAAACCCAAAAAACCAAAAAATAAAAATAAATAAAAAATTTCACATCTGATTTTATTTCATATCTTAACAGGCTATAGGCAAAGCAGGATATGGATATTCCCTTTAGATTGTGTATATATGAGATGAAAGTTTGTGTTGAGTTTGATTCTGTCCTCAGGATATCTCATTGGTTTATGTAAAGCTCCCCAAATCTGAAACCATTTGAAATCTGAAACGCCTCTGAAGTCCTGCATAGACATTTCTTATAAGAGGCACTGAACCTGTCTGTAGTCAGATTTCATGTTTCAGTGTTTTGTATAAAACAGTGTTTTCATTATGCCTTTTCACACTGTAACATTTTATTTGCTTTTAACATCATTAGTAAATGGATGTATTCCTTTGACCAGCACTATACTGGTTATGTCATTTATTAAGGAAAGAAACCATGTTGTCTATCTATGAGTAAGAAACATTTAGAAACAAAAAGATACCTTGCTAGATAATTTCCTAAAACCTAATAATATGTAAACAGTCATTAGGCACTAATTTATATTCCTTAATCAAATATCACTCTCTAAGAAGTTTTACATTGCAGTACCCAATAAAGTTGATTTTTATGCACTCCGCCAAAATGACAGCTTTAGTTGATACTTGAGTGCTTTTCATAGTCTGGCATTTCTCACCACTCTTGCATTTGCTTCTGCTTATATATCCCAACCTGTACCTGAGGTGATTGAATCTCAGACCCACATTCTGCCTATAAATTTGAGAGTTCTTCACCCGATAATCTAAATAAGAAAAGATGTGAGTCTGATCTTTTGATTGGTCTTCAGTCCCTGCTGTCTTTTAGGAAGATGGTTAGATGTAGCTTATGCTCCAGGGCCTCAAGTACTTGGTTAAGCCAAAGACAGAATAGTTCACATTTTCATCTAATCATAGAGTTTAGAGATGTAAAGAACTATTTTATGATTTATCAGAGGATACTCGGATGTCATTACTCTCTCGTACCACTACCCGTTCACCTTCTTTATTACAGCGAAGTCCTTTCATAGGTAAAACTAATCTGCTATTGCTATGGGTTTTCTCTTAGGACCTAGTAAACTACTCTTTCTTTAAGGTCAAGCTAGATGTCTAAAGTGGAAAATTCGACTATCTGGGAAGCAATTGACCATGTAGAAACTTGTTAAAAGTTATATGTTAATTTAATGTAAGTCCTTCACTGACACATTGTAAAATCTGAACATTGAAAAACAGAGATTCAATAGAGAAAAATAAAATATTAGAACTCTACAATATTAAGAAATGGTTTTATTGTTGTTTTATACTCAGAGACCAAGTGTGGCTAAATTCTTTATTCATATGAACATGCCAAGTAATGTTTGCTTGCCTCAGAAAAGTTCTAGAAAAGGACCATAGTCTAAATTTAGCCATTGTGGCTGGGTTACAGGATGATTTGAAGCTGTAGAAGAGAGGGCATTTGTGGAGAACATTTATTGTCGTTAGGTAGGGAACTGATCAGCAAGACTCTTGTGCTTAACTTTGAATTTGGAATCTGTGACAAACACACTCTCTCTCCTAAGTAGACTAATACCCTCTTTATTACTGTAAACCATCCTTACAAGTTCAGGTATGTGTAAAGGGGCTGCAAAAATCTAAGACCTTGCTCTACCCAGCCCCTGTGTGCTCCTGGCAGTGATTAGCAAGAACGGCTCTTCCATTCATGTGGGTTGAACGAGGGTGTGAGATTTCAGTTAAGTTCAATTTATCTCTTTTTATAGTTCTTGACTACTGTTTGCATAGCTGTATCTTGAGGGTTTTAGCTAAAGTTTAATCATCTGGTCAACTTATTCTCTGACTTTTAATTTTATTTTAGTAAGTATAACAATGATAAATTTAAGAGAAATAATTCACGTTTTCTGGGAGTTGCTTAAAAAGTAATTAGTTCACAGTTGCTTTTGAATCAAGAAGCCATTTCCAGAGCTGCCACCCTCAGGGTGGTTATGGCTGCTCTTGCCTGCTGAGGTAGGAAATTAGTTTTGAGAATTTTTAATTCTTTGAATTCTCTTGCTTCTTCTGAGTCATCTAGTGAACTTCATCAATAATATATTTAGTAAAACAATTTCAAGTAGAGAGATGGGATGAATTAGGTGTATGGTGTGGGGAGATCGCCTTCATACACTTTAGACCACCCTCCCAGGCGAGACTCTAGCATTCTGCCTCTCTAGTCTCTGTGGTACAGACTAGACCATCCTTTCTTTCACTCGGAACATACTGTTTGACAATGTCCATATTTATGATTGCTCTGTTCCATCTATTTAAATGCAGTGTGCTCTTCCCTTCGTCATTCCTTCCTTGGTGTCTACCATGGCCCAGGGTCACATGGCTATGTCTTTTATTCTTGTACTGCAGAACCTCTCCCTTTGCTGCATTTACATTCTATCTTCTGGAGTCTGGTCTTTATAATGTTAAAAATGTTAGGAATTTTGATTTGTTGGCTAAATTCTAATTTCTGTGAAGGCTGGGATTTTTTTCACAGACTTCACATGCCCTTCATTAGCACCAAGTACATACTAGAAACTCAATGTTTATTGTAAGTTTAATTTTAGATAAATTGGTGGAAGGTTTTCATTGTGGTGTTTTAGAATGAATATATTTAATTATTCTGAGTTCCCTTAAGATTAAATTTTGACAATGAAAGAGACACTATACTGTTGAGTAATGGAATTTTGTGGTCATTGTTTTGTTGAAAGCAAGATGCTATTACAGGATGCTCAAAAGTTATCTGTGTCCTATAAATTGGAGTAACTGCCCCAAACATATGACACCAGTAGGCTTTAAATATTATAACTATGACTTCTGCCAAATTCTGAAGAGTAATTTGTATGTAAATATTAAGTGATAACCTGGCTTTAAATGGCTGAAAAATCATAAAGAAATATGTTGAAAGTTGTTGCTAACATACAAAATATAAGCAATAGGACATTATTACTAGTTTTTCTATTTGAATTATGTGTCTCTACACTTAAAAAGAAAAAAAACCACTTTATTCCTATAACAGAGTTTCAGAAGGAATTAAATATAAATGAGGATGCATTATCTACTATATATATAGATAATTAAATCTTAAGTCTGTAATGCAACAGCTGTATAATCTTGGGCATGTTACTTAACTCATCTGAGCCAGTAGGGTTTATTGTTTTTGGCGGGGGGGTTGGTTTTGTTTGTTTTGCTTTACTTTGCTTTCTGTTTTCACATGGAAAGAGGATTGCCTTACATTTTAGGGTGAGGACATCTGTCCTAGCTATTTTCATGTCACCTTGGTACAAGCTGGAGTCATCTTGGAAAAGGAAACCTCAATTGAGAAAATATGCCTAGCAGACTGACCTGTGAACAAGGGTCTCTACTGGGAAGAGAGCCCAGGACCAAGGCAACTGTTACAATAGATATTCATTATCATATGTCAGGGAGCGCGTCAGCACACAGGAAGCCACTAGAGCTGTAGCTGAGAGAGAGACTCTGGGCCTGGCATGAGCTTTTGAAACCCTAAAGCTCAACCCCAGTGACAGACTTCCTGCAACAAGGCCACACCTCCTAAACCTTTTCTAACAGTTCACTCCCTGGTGACAAAGCATTCAAATAGATAAGCCAAATGGGCTGCCATTTTTATTCAAACTACTGCAGCAAGACTGGCACTTTCTCTCAACTGATGCATGTGGCAGGGCCCAGAGCCCACTCCTGAGTACTGTATGGAAGCAGGCTGCACAAGCCATGAGGGACAAGCCAGTAAGCAGCATCCTCTATGGCCTCTGCACCAGCTCCTGCCTCCTGAGTTTCTACCCTGACTTCTAGGACAATGGACTAAAAGTCATAAATTACAATAAACCACCCCTAAAGTTGCTCTTGGTCATGGCGTTTGATCACAGCAACAGAAAAATAATTAAGACAACATCTAAAGCACAGGGCAGTGTTACCTGGCCTTAGTAGCATCTGACCTGCATCTTGTCCTTGGTAGGTTTCGTCCTCCTCTTCCTCATGTTAGGAACAAAGTACTTAATTGAATAACTTACTGAAAATTTGTTCTTCATTTTATATATTGTAGTGCATTGTGGTCATAGGGTTTGTTATTGTTGAGAGAGGCAGGCAGGTGGCGGGGGTAGGGAGAGGTGGGAGTAAGGGAGGGAGGATGAGGAAGGGAGTAAGGAAGGAGAGAGTGAGTGTTAGTTTAACAGTTCACTATATAGCTCTGGCTGGCCTGGAACTCACTATGTAGACTATGCTGGCCTGGAATTTACTATGTAGATCATGCTGGCCTGGAACTCAGAGATGCCTGTGCACCTCTTAATTCCCAATTACAGGCATACACCACTACACCCAGCAACTCGTTTGTTTTTTGAGATTTACTTTTGTATTTTAATTATGCATATTCTTGTTTATCTGTTATATGGGTCTATGCATATGGGAACAGTGCCTGTGGAGGCCGGAATGGAACCCCTGCAACTGGGGCCAAAAGTTGTGAGCCATCCCATGTGGGTGGTGGGACCTAACCTCCGGTGTTCTCTAAGAGTATAAGCATTTCTTACATATACCTGAGCCATTTCTCCATCTTCTACTGTCCCTAGTCTTAACAGTGATCCACTCAGGCTAGATTTTGAAAATATTGTATTGTAAAAGTATTGTAATAAAAATATCTTTTAAAGAATTTGATGGATATTTATTTATCTTTAAAATAGTAGGTTTGGAAAGATAATAATGTTTGACATTAATTTTATAAATATGTTACGACACTACCTAGTTGAAAGTCATAATTTCCTGTTATTGAAAGATTTATAAGTAAATGATAAAAATAAAAATTGGCCATATCTAAGCCAAGCTTTTTCAAAAATGTAGATTTTAGTTAAAATTTCCTTTTGTTTATTAATGTTTGCAGAAATAATGGTCCACTTTCCTGCTTTGTAGCATTGATTGCATTTGTGCCTTTGTTGGCTGAATGTCCTCCCTGTTAGTGTAAGGCAGTTTGCATGCAGCGTGAGCGGCTCTAGGATAAAGTTCAGACAGAAGGTAATAACTGAGGCACGCTTTGAGAAGTTGCCACTTCTCCAACCCTCAGAACCTGTACTTACTTTGATTCTCACAGCCCCTCTTGTGAAAATCGGCCACAGAACATTTTCTAACAGATTTGAGACGCTGGTTTCTTAAAAATAAGGTTGGGGAGGTATTAGCTCAGTACCCTAAGATGTACTAAGATATAAGTTGATTGACTAGTCTAAAGATATGAAGCAGACTTACCTTTTAGTAAAGAAATATTGACGTTTCTTCATTAAACTGTACGTTAGCTGGGCCCCAGATCTTGGTATTATCTTTTTTTTTTTTTATTTTAAACAGGTAGATCGGCACTTGAGAAAGCTGGATCAGGAACTGGCTAAGTTTAAAATGGAGCTGGAAGCTGATAATGCTGGAATTACAGAAATACTAGAGAGGCGTAAGTACAATTTATGTTTTTTCTATTCATCTTGGAGAGTAGTTTTCTCACAAAAGCCTGCCAGGTCAGATATGCCCTTTGGTGGATGGTAGCCTCTGGATCCCATAACTTCTAGGCTAGCATTGAAGTCTTTGGGTCATAAACACTGAGAGAAGTATTCAGGCTGTCAGTCTACTCCCTCTTTATGAAGATAGCATACAAAGTCTTTCCACTTTGAGATGGGACCATGCTCTATACAGCTTGCCGCCCCAGCCTCCAGACCACTGTGATTCTGAGTATGTGTGCCCACACTGCAGACTCCGTGCATGTTTAATATTCACATATGCTAAGTTAGAAGAGGCAAACACGTACAAGTGTCCACCATGAGAAACAAGCCACGCCTGTTCTGTATGCTTCAGCTTGCAGGAACTGTCGAGACTTTGCCCCTCACCTGTGTGAACTGAGGTTTCCATAACACTTCCTCCTTTGCTGGAAGTCTTTCCAAAGCCTCCCCTTATCAGAAGAACTCATCCTAATGTTTTTGTTGTTGTTGTTGTTGTTACAAGATTCAACTTGATGTGCTTAAACTTAGTCCCAGATATTTCCTGGGCTTAACTCTGGAGATGTCCCCAAAATGTGAGCAAGATTGAGATTTGTTTTTAACCAATTTAACATCTTTTCTAGCCTAAATCGGTGAGATAACAGTTTGTTGGTAGGGTCAGAGGAGGTAGTCACTGAGTGTTAAGGGAACCAAGTTAGTCCTGAGGGTGAGTTCTATGAGAGTTCAGTTAGGGTCCAACAGCGCTCATTCCTTGGTACATTCATTCGCCAGAACTTGTTCTGTTTCTATTGCCAGATAGTGGGTTTCATGACCTCAGGGTACCTAAGCTGTGTGTACAGGGGCATGTGAGGTCAACTGGACAAGCCAGGCATGTGTCTGCTAGTGAGAATTGCCGTTTTAAATTTAACAGTAGATCTTTGCTTCACATAATTATCTTCTTTATTGGTGATACTTTTATTCCCGAGGAAACCTATCTGAGGATAATAGATACTGGGGAACAAAATGAAATGTTGTATGACTACCTTTGAAGGTTTCTTTCTTTTGGAAATGCTGTTGGTGGCTGTGAGTAAGCCTTGCCTGCCTCCTCACTGCTTCAGGGAGTTAAGGACACAACCACTCTAAGGACCCAGACACAGGATACGGAACGGGATCACATACAAACTGTTCATCCTGCCCCTGACATCACTGTATCTCACCAAATCATTAATAAGTTCAGAGGATTTCTTCAGAAGTGTTTTAAAGCTTGGTATTGGGAGTTACGCCCTTTACTGTTTGCAAGCAAAGCCCTAAGCTCTTTTTTGGAATTGTCAGTATTGAAATTAATTTTGGTGATTGAATTTCTTTGTATGCAGTAATATCCCCATCACCTAGACCTTTAGGATTACGTATTAAAGGGCTTTCAATTTTGTTACTAGATGGAATGTTTTAGATCTCACCATTAATACAGTTGTAATGTTCTTTTTCCTATTTGTGTGGCACCCAGCATGAAAGATTCTCTAATTAGATATTAGCATGTTTTGAGCTGCTGTGTACTTAAGGTGAATACTGAGAAATGAGTCTTCCTACCTAGAGAGAGGACTGCTCAGGATGAAATTGCAGATAGTAACTCTCTACATGTCTGTCTAAAATGATATACCAGAATTTGGCAGTCATATGTGAGGGGACATCTTGTTTGGGGTTGGTTTAAGTGTAGATGCTATGGTGACTTTAATCCTGGTTTGTCTCTGGGTCCCCTCTCTAGGATCTTTGGAATTAGATGCTCCTTCGCAGCCAGTGAACAATCACCACGCTCATTCACATACTCCCGTGGAAAGTAAGTCTGGCTCAAGTACAATTTAGAACCGTAAATGTCACCTGTGTGTTCTCTTTTATTAGCTCTACATAACAAAATGAGAAACGTCCTTTCCTTTCCCTTTTTAAAAAACAGGCTTTTTACCAAACCTAGACACTATTGCATATGCCAGCAAGATTTTGCTGAAGGGACCCTGGTGTAGCTGACTGGTATGAGGCTATGCCAGTGCCTGGCAAATACAGAAGTGGATGCTCACAGTCATCTATAAAATGGAACACAGGGCCCCTAATGGAGGAGCTAGAGAAAGTACCCAAGGAGATGAAGGGGTCTGCAACCCTATAGGTGGAGCAACAATATGAACTAACCAGTACCCCCAGAGCTCGTGTCTCTAGCTGCATATGTAGCAGAAGATGGCCTAATCGGCTATCACTGGGAAGAGAGGCCCCTTGATATTGCAAACTTTAAATACCCCAGTATAGGGGAATGCCAGGGTCAAGAAGTGGGAGTGGGTGGGTAGGGGAGCAGGGCCAGGGGAGGGTATAGGGAACTTTCGGGATAGTATTTGAAATGTATATAAAGAAAATATCTAATAAAAAAATAAGAGAAAAAAGAAAAATATAGGCTTTTTATCACAGTTTACTTGTAGACTTTTCCATTTAAGCAATATATATTTAATTTGGGAACAGGAAGTCTGTTCTATAAACGCAGTGGCAGAATATATAAAACAGATCTAGGGAGTATTATGACTGACCGAAACTATATACTTCTTCATGTAGGCCCGTTTCTTTCGGCCTTGCCGTCCAGTACTTAAGTCTGACATTTATCCTGGGATAACATCTTGTTATTAGTGAGTAGTGAAGGGGGATTATTGGTTGCTACATTTTTTGACAAGTCAATTCAATAGGAAAGAGAGGAAAATTGAAAGCTATTCTAAATGATAGGCAGTATAGTAAGATGGACTTTCTCTCGTGATAATGCGAAACCATAGTGCATCGTGGATTGTCTTTAGTTTTTAGCTCCTAGTTTCTAAAGTGCTTGAAATGTCTGTTCTCTCCATGAAACACGTGACAAAGACTGTTTGATTGTCCCCTCCTTGGTGAGCATAATGGTCCATTTCATAAGGAACCTAGATCATAACTGTACTGATTTATAAAGGGGTGGAAGTATTCCTCTCTGTAGTCCCCTGAAGTTTGAAATTTGTGAATTCTTTCTTTTTATTCAGAAAGGAAATATAATCCAACTTCTCACCATCCAGCAGCAGACCATATCCCTGAAAAGAAATTCAAATCTGAAGCTCTCCTGTCCACCCTTACATCTGATGCTTCGAAGGAGAACACGCTGGGTGAGTTTAGTTTCTGGAAAGTGGTAATTTGCTTGTTTGTGTTGGAGTAAGGGATAGAGGAGCGCTCAAGATTATAGTCCACATATGTGCTGCCTCTGAAGTCTACATGACGATAAGAAGGAAAAGGAAAATTGCCTTGTATTTTCCAGTTGATTCAACCCCTAAAGTATATGAAGAATTTAAATTTAATGTTTATATATGGGGAAATAATTTATTTCAATCTCAGAAACCTTATGTACTCTGCAACCATTTTTTTTTCTTCTTTACAGGTTGTCGGAATAATAATTCCACAGCTTCCTGCAACAATGCTTACAATGTGAACTCGTCCCAGCCCCTGGCCTCCTATAACATTGGTTCATTATCTTCAGGGGCTGGCGCAGGGGCCATCACCATGGCGGCAGCACAGGCCGTGCAAGCGACAGCACAGGTAATAGTCGGGGGTAGAGGCAAGTGCTACATTGGTTCCTGGCACTAGCAAACCTCAGTAGGAGCCACTAGGTGTTAGCAGAGCTTTCAGACATCATATAATTTGAGCTTGAAGTTGTCCTTTTATGCTAGATGGAGTTTTATTAATAATGCAGAGAAGTAACAGGGTACAGAGTGACGCACATGCCATCACGTTGACCCTTCTCCCAGTCAGTGCACAAGTTACCTTCCTGTCATCATGAGGACAATATCTGTTCTTTCTGTACCATTGGGCTTTTGTCTGTGTTGGCTGCGGTTAGCTCATTTCTGTAGTTTGCACATAGTGTGAGTTAAGACATTCTATTTCCCATGTTTATTCTCAGTTTAGCATGAAAATGACTCTGAATTTTTCCATGACTTAAATAACCATAACGTGTAACACTTAAAGAGAAAGTACATATTTACATATATTGATGTTGTCAATCCATGTCTACTTAAGATGAAAGAAGGGCGAAGAACATCGAGTTTAAAAGCCAGTTATGAAGCATTTAAGAACAATGACTTCCAGCTGGGAAAAGAATTTTCCATACCCAGAGAAACAGCTGGCTATTCCTCCTCATCGGCACTCATGACAACCTTAACACAGAACGCCAGTTCCTCCGCCGCGGACTCACGGAGTGGCAGGAAGAGCAAGTAAGTTTCCCCATGGCAGTGTGTGTCTTTGTTCAGGATTCTTTGTGTGGAGCTGTACCCATCATGCCTCCAGGGATTAGCCACAGCGGGGTACAGTGATCCAGGCTCAACACTGGGTAGGCAGTCGGCTCTCTGCACTGCCTCACCTTGAAGGTAGGAAAGAAGTCTTTTCAACTGTTAGAGTCATTTGTAATTGTTCTCAGTTAGTATATAAGTGACTTCTTTTTACTTTCTTTTGTTCTTTCAGATAAATCATTTTGTGTCACTATTCCTATTTGTAGTTTAGGTATTTAGAAATCCTCTTGTCTGAGCTGAAGGGGGAAAAAAAGGTGCAAATGAGAGACCAAAAGAGTTAGTTATATAATAATGTGTTTTATCTTTATTTTAAATGTATTACTTCTCTACAAAAATGTCCTGAAAGAATGATCAATGTAAAGTCTCCACAGAACTATTATACATCTTAAAATTGATATGAATTGCCCACATTTAGTTGAACTCCTTATAATAAAGTTCTGCATGTTAGTACTCTAGAATAGAGTTGGTGGTAAACAGTTGTTGAATTCTGATACTCTCAAATCCAGCTGTACTTGATAGGCATAGGGCACATGCCAACTGATGTTAGGACTTTGCCAAATACTTTTATATATTTGTACTTAGGTTTTGATGAGAACTCTTCAATTTATTGTAAAAAACGTTAACAGTGAGATGGTGTAACTATTATTCTTGAACACTACCAAAAATTTTAAGTCAACAGTAGATAGTAACCTTAATTTAGAAATTATCTTTAAAAGTTGGAAACATTTTAAGAGAATTTTCTTCTATTTATTTTAAATAGAAGATTTTAAGAATATTTCCTTCTTAAAGGAACTTATTCTCCAGAAAACAAAAATTGTAAACATAGGGTCAGACCTCAGTGTGTCCTTTCCTTCTGTGTCAGTGACTAGGAGTCACTCTCAGGGAACCTCCCCAATGAACAAATGCAGCTAATCTGCCTGTAATTTTTTCAGAAACAACACCAAGTCTTCAAGCCAGCAGTCGTCGTCATCCTCCTCCTCCTCGTCCTCTTCCTCCTTATCTCTGTGTTCATCGTCTTCAACTGTAGTACAAGAAGTTTCCCAGCAAGCAACTGTAGTGCCCGAATCTGATTCCAACAGTCAAGTCGATTGGACTTATGACCCAAATGAACCTCGGTATTGCATCTGTAATCAGGTAAAAACGTCTACTGCGTGTCTATAAAAGTGTAGTCTGAAGAAACAAGAAAGAAAACTGTTTTAAAATCAGCACATTTTTATGCTAGCTAAAATTAAGAATCGTTTATTTATAATTTTTGTCTTCTAAAAGTAGTATACTTGCTATAAATACCAAGAATATAAAGAATCATGAATTACATGTAATGCCAACTTTCCCATACAACCTATGGTGAGACATTTTGATGTCACAACACATGTACCTTGCATGCATGATGTAATATACCACTTGCCATGTGGCCTACACAGCAGAAACTCCTCTCTGTGATGGTGTTAGAGACTGGGAGACCCATGACTAAGGCTCTGGTTGACTAGTTACCTGTAAGGCCGGTTTGTGAGTTTAAAGACAGTGCTTTTTTACTGAGTATTTATGAATCAGAGAGAAGAAGATCATATTGTGTGGTTATGCAATGTGCCAATTTCTTAAATGCTTGCAACATACTTATAATGTTTATCTAATTTTCTTTGAACCAGGTATCCTATGGAGAGATGGTGGGATGTGATAACCAAGATGTGAGTATTGCATTTTCCTATATTGGGATGTAAAAATGTGTAGATGACTGAGTATTTGTCTTATTAATTCTGTTTCCCAGTTTGGCAGTCAGGTTTTCATTTGGGATAACTGCATTATCCTGATGGAAGCATCTACATGGCTTTAATGATTTTCCTGCTTCAGTGTTTCAAGGTTGCACTACTAGTGTTAGGTTCAGATTAAATTCACAAGGATTACTGTCGGCAGCTCGAAGTGCTTCCCTTTCTTTCTGCCTAAGATACTGTATTTACTAGAGTCCAGGTTGTTTATCACATTGAAGAAGTGAAACTTCCCCAAGTTCTTTTAGGCAAATGATGCTCAGGGATAGTTAAGACCTAATGTGGGGTTATTTCCCTCGTTACTATAGCATCCGGCATTCTCTCCGCAAGGGACTTGGGCTGTACAAGCCATCTCTGATGGGAAACTGAGAGGAGATTTGAGAAAGGACTCCTGCTCATGTGCTGGGAAGGGTATTGGTTACAGTGACAGAAAGCAGCTTAAGGCAGGGAAGGGTGTCTCTTGACTTACAGTTCCAAAGGGAACACAGTCCATCTTGGCAGGGGATACATGGCAGCAGGAGTGTGAGGTTGGCCTGGCAGTCAGGAAGCCACCTGATTCTGTTTCACCCACCCAGGGCAGGCAGAAGGGAGGCAGCAAGTACAAGTGGTGGCAGGGTTTGAAACCTCCAGTCCACCCCAGTGAAGCACTTCTAGCAAGGCACCCTGTCCTAAAGGTTCTAGAAACTTCGTAAACAATGCTACTAGCTGGGGACCAACTGAGCTTATCAGGGGAATTTCATATTCAAACCACAAAAGGGATTTAATTTTGGATAAAGGTGCATGTTTGATTAAATAGTTTGATTGTCTAGGGATTTTGGCTCATTCCTTAACTGCCCTACAGCAGTTTTGTACCTGCTACTCCCTTTTGTTCCTGTTGTACTTCAAAGGAGTAGCATGAAACTTGTGACCTTGGTGACACCAGTGGTGTCGGAATTCTGATATTAACAAGCATCACGAGGATTGCCTTGTTGCGGTGACAGTTGTGTGTGTTCTTTCCCTGACAGGGTGGGTGCACTGTGCTCTTTAGAAGGGCACAGTCCCTCCCCAACTTTCCGATGCAGTCACTTGTGTGTGTATGTGGGGAGGTGTTTTAAAGCAATGTCCTCTGGGGTCCCTGTAGTTCCTCCAGTACTATTGTGGCTATCAAGCCTTCCTGTGGAGTGAAGAATTTTTGAATATTTCAGAGAGGAGGGTTTTTTCCTCCATATCTCTGGATAGAGCACCAGAAAGGAAATGCAGCCACTTGATGGCTTTAGTTACAGCTAGCTCATTCCACTTCCAGAGAACAATTATGGCTGGATATTTTTAAATCTTTTACATGTTTTCCTTCTTCATATAAGATTCATATTCTTTATTCTTTGGAAGATAGCACCGCCTGGCTGTCCAAGTTGATGGCAGCAAATAAATGTCCATTCTTTAGTGCTCAGGTACTTGAGTCCATGACCTCCCTTATCAAAGAAGCATTTTTTTTCTGGGTGTCCATGTTTTTATGAGGCAACTCTGTCAGACTCGGTAACGTCTAAGTCACTGCCAGGGTCCAAGAAATCTGATTGCACAGACCTAAGTTTGGTTAAATGAAATACTGTGTGTCCTAAGCATTTTTTTTTATTATTATTATCTGTTCTTTAGAAATACCAACTCCCCCTTTTTTTTAATTTTCTCTTCCAGTGTCCAATAGAGTGGTTCCACTATGGGTGTGTTGGCTTGACCGAAGCGCCGAAGGGGAAGTGGTTCTGTCCGCAGTGCACCGCTGCCATGAAGAGAAGAGGCAGTCGGCACAAATAGAGAGGGACTCTATTGTCACTGCAGGAAGGAGGAGCTCCAGCTCGCCATTTTATACAGGACGCTAGGAGGAAAGACACGAGGACGAAGAAGCAGCTCATCTCCAGGCAACCACTTAGAGGATTACAGAGACAATCCTATAAGATCTTGAACTTGAATTTTATGAGTTGTATTTTAATAATGTAAGTAAATTATTTATGCACTCCTGGTGTGCTATGAATATTATTCCAGTTAGCCTTGGATTATTTCTGTGGCCAACATATGCAGACATTTGTACTCCAACCATTTTCTCAAAGTAATGGGCATTCTATAATTTAAACTTCAAAGAATTCCAACGATGAAGATTTTAAGAAAGTATTTTATATTCAACAGGTATATTCAGCTGCATGTACTGTACTCCAGAGCTGTTATGTCACACTGTATATAAATGGTTGCAAAAAACAAAAACAAAAAACAAAATACAAACAAAAAAAGTCAGTCCTTCTAAAAAGGATTTAAGATAATGGTTTTTAAGATGCCTTTATAATAAGCTTTGTTTCTTTGTGAAACTCATTCAGCAGGCTGAAGGAATTGGTTTATGTGGTAAAGTGGGCTGGTGTCCTCTAGAGTACCTGGGTACATAAACAGAAACTCCTGTAGGTAAAACCTGATCCGTGCCATTAGTCTCTATGTTTCTGCATCCAGATAGAGTGCAGCTCACGCTCAAGGGGGTGGGGGCGGGGGCTCCGGGGGAAAGGGCGTTAAAGTGATACATTTTTATACCAAATGTGTTTATTTTTTTGTGCGAGTAATCCTTAAATTGGAATTGTATTAGGTGTTAAAATAAAGTTTTTTAAAAAATAACTTGTATTTATACTTTACACACTTAATTATGAAAATTTCTTAATTGCAATTTATTCCTAATTTTCATAATCCAAAAAAGATTAGAGGTTAGCATGTAGAATGCTATGTAATCTATGATTTCTATAATGATGGCTGGAAATTGTGTTATGAGGATAAGGAAAGAACATTTTAAATGTAAATTTGAAGTGTCAAATGTATTTTTCTAGAATATTTCTCTGGCTTTGCTTTGAATCTAAGGGATATAAAAAGAACCTAATTACAGCAGATACAATGAAAATAATGGCTATAGATGTTTGGACTGGAAGCAGTGTGGCCAATATGACTTAAAGAGACCTTAAAATATAATTTTGTTTTTAATTCTCTGACATCGTGATGTGGCAGTTAATTAACTCTTAAATCACTCTGGGCTTTGTGAAACCAAAATAATGCAGGTTGTGGGATGTCTTCAGAACACTCCTAAGGACTTGTTCTATAGGTGCTATTTAGGTGATGGATTTTACATAGTGGAGGCTTCACTCAATAGATGTTCAGTAGATGGGTAGAAAAATTGATGAAACTTCAAAGATCAGACTTCCTCTACATTGAAATATATGAAATCCACATATGCTTTAATGAAGCCCACTTCTGAATCTTTTAGAACTTACCCAGAAGGCAGTGTTAAATCTATGTAATGCTACCTAAAGGGTAGAGATTTGACAGATTTTAGGAGCCTCATCCAGCTGTAAGATCCTGGAACACTGAACCTACCACAGGCTTGATAACTGTTGTCAGCCCCAGAGATGTGTTCATACAGTTCTTAGGATTTCAGATCGTCAGGAGTGTGATGACCTCACGATATTTTTAAGCCTTTAAGCAGTGTATACAGTTGAGCTCTGTCAGCTCAGTCGCATGCTCTCTGGAGACGCTTGGATGAGAGGCGTTTACGTGCTGTAATCACACAGTGTGACTCTTCTACACTCATCCACCCTTTGAACTGGCTGGAAAATAACTTTCTCTTATTTTAAGAGAAAGTTCCTTGTCAGGTCAGGGGCAGGGGCATTCCTGTGTTCAGTCGCTATAGCTCCTCCCTCTTGTGTTCTACTTACTGAGTCTCTTAGAAAGAAAACACAGTAGCAAGCTTTGAGCTCAAACGTTGACTTTCTTACAAACTATACATGAAGAAATACACCAAAATTTTACATTAAAGATTTAGAAATTAGTAGAACCTGTCCCTAAATTAGATAGCTATATGTAAATGTGTATGCATACATACCATATATGGCCAAGCATGGAACTACCTCACTAAAGCAACATTTCCAGCAATTAATATTCTTTGTTACATTTACACCAAGACATTCAGAATCTGTGTTGTACAAAACTTCTGTAACAGTGGGTGGCGGAAAAGGCCCAAGTGTGAGTTCACAGTTTATAGGTGGTGAAAAACGAGGCCTTACTGCTGTAGTCTATATTTAAATGTTCATGGTAACACATTTGAAGCAATAAATGGCTTAATTAAATGCCTACATGAAGCTGAGTGTTCGATAACCTTACAATCATTCTCTTTTAAGGATAGCTGAATTCTTGGCTCAGTCCTGAAGCACACTTAATGTATTTTAGGTTTTTGGACACTGTTAGGTTTGTATAATGTTCGTCCTTGGCCCCTGGGCTTTAGAAAGTTTCCTTTACTTAACTAACTTTAATTTTACAAAAATCCTTGTCTGTTATACTTGGATTATAAGAGGCAAGCTACTTGGTATGTAGACTTGGCATGCAGTTTTCTTCTCACATTAAAAAAAAAAAAATGAGCAAACAGACTTTAAGAGAGAAAACTCAAAAAATATCTATATAACGTTACAAATATTAAGCACTAGAATGTTATACATTAAGGAGTGCACGTTGTGGATTTGAGCTGTGATGGAAGTCAGTGCTGACAGATACTTATAATTGTTTTGGTAAGTGCTGTAAAAGCACTTTGGGAACATTGGAAGGCAGAAGTGATTGTTGCAGTAGAGAAGTTGCCCAAAGGATAAACCGCTCGAACTGAATCCTAAAAGTGAAGCAATTGCGTTCTAGGAACACTAGGAAACTGCAGTGTGTGAAGCTGAAGTAAGTAGATCCCATGTCCAGAAGAATCAAGAGCTGAGCAACAGTCGATTTAAGAAGAGCTATAACCAAGGAATAGCTTGTAATGGAAGGGGGATATTTACCTGTTGTGACTTAACCATGATGGTCATAAGTTGATAGCAATTAAAAAGCGTGAATGTCTTCAAAGCAACCTACAGCTTGGGAACTGCAAACTGTTAAATTTAAGGTAGATCTTTACCCTTTGGGAAGTCTAGGGGGTTCTGGAGGTCTGAACTCGGGCCACCAGGGTTGCAGGCAAGCATCTTTGCTACTGACCCATCCGGCCTGCTGTACCCTCAGTTATTGAACAGAGATCAGAGTTACAAATCAAGATTTATACGTTTCCTTATTTTGAGAACAATCTATTGTAGCATCAGATTTTGATTTTGACCTAAAACAATACTTACGATTTGATTCTGTTATTGAAATGTTGATTTAAAGAGGAGGTGACCTTAGGTTTGATGTTTAATTGAGTTTGATAAGGGAGAACTATAATCCATTCTGATCACTTGTTTTAAAGTAGTAAGTTGCATATGCTTCGTGAGTTGTAAGAGTTAATTCTTACGAGTGTCAGCATGATTAGAATTCTTATTTGAGAGAGCTTTAATAAGTTCCTTAATATCCTCTGCAGATAATTTACTTTTGGCAAACCCAGTGTTCCTTTTTTACTTTCTTTATCCTAACAAAGGAAACGAGGAAAACATAATTTGGTTTTGGTTTTGGTTTTGGTTTTGGTGTTTTTTTTCCCTGTTGCTTAAAAAACCTGACCATTTGCTGGGACATAGAGCTGATGTGGGAAGCAAGTGAGGAGAGCACACATAACCTGTTGCTGTGTTCCCATTCCCATTGCACATGTCTACTTGTCTTCCTTAGGAAATAACAATCACTGCTTAGGAAGCTGTGTGCCTGCTAGTTTTAAAGATGAGCTCCTTTAAAACACAGCTATTAATGCAGTAGTGGGGGCGGGGGGGACAAACCACACACCTAGCGGCTATGGCTTAATGCTTCTGCTTTGTTAGAGTTGCTCCAGCAGAGGCAGTCTCAACACCGGGACGTCAAATTGTAGTAGGTGCCAAATGACAGGAAATGGCTTTACTTGCTAAATGCAATGTAATAATTCAGCCAGGAATGCTTTTATGTAACTCTGCGGGTAAATATGAGACATCTGCTAATAGCT
This sequence comes from Mus caroli, assembly GCF_978045245.1. Taxonomy (NCBI): domain Eukaryota; kingdom Metazoa; phylum Chordata; class Mammalia; order Rodentia; family Muridae; genus Mus; species Mus caroli. The sequence continues at coordinate 127,659,923 of NW_028227262.1, read as the reverse complement.
CCTAGTGGTTTTTAGTTTGGCTTCCCTGGTATATCAATTAGAATTTACCAAAATATATGTCTCTGTCCTTGAAGCATTTGTATGCTGCTCTGGAACGGAACCAGTTATTTCCTTGGGTTCGAGTACTGGTTATAAAGAGGACTTGTTCTGGGTTCCCAACCTGTGCAGAGTGCTTTTCCTTTACCACTGTTTGCCATTTACACATGTTTTAAAGAGAAGCTCAGTCTCCTACTGATAAATAATTAAGCATGTGTATTGATCTTAAGGCTTGGATTCAAAATTCAAAGAGAACTTGATGTCATGGACACACGACTGAAGAGCCACATTCTGTTCAAGAATGCTGCCCTCTTACCCATTCGGATTTCCTAAATGAAGGCCAGTGTCTTAGTCAGCGTTTCTATTCCTGGACAAAACATCAAGACCAACAAGCAAGTTGGGGAGGAAAGGGTTTATTCAGCTTACACTTCCATACTGCTGTTCATCACCAAGGAAGTCAGGACTGGAACTCAAGCAGGTCAGGAAGCAGGAGCTGATGCAGAGGCCATGGAGGGATGTTCTTACAGGCTTGCCTCCACTGGCTTGCTCAGCTTGCTTTCTTATAGAAAACCCAGAGATGGTCCCACCCACAAGGGGCCCTCCCACCTTGATCATTGAGAAAATGCCTTATGGCTGGATCTCATGGAGGCATTTCCTCACCCGAAGCTCCTTTCTCTGTGATAACTCCAGCTTATGTCAAGTTGACACACAAAACCAGCCAGTACAGCCAGCATTCACGAGCCACCAGACAACCTATACCCTTCAACTTGTGACAAGTTTAATTCTGTCAAAGTCTCAAAATATCTTTTATTTTCAGAAAATGGGGATAGATGCCTGAGTAATTAAAAAAAGAAAGGAGAGAAAGGAAAAGAGGGAAGGAAGGAGGGAGGGGTGGAAGAAAAGCAAAATCTCATAGCTGCTTGATAACATTTTTAAAATGAACTATAGCTTCTGGAGAATCCTATATCGCAGATCTATAGAAAAGACAAATGAGATGTCTATTGGAAGTGTAATTTGATCCTTTCATACAACCAAAGCTAAATGTATTAGCGTCTTCTCTATTATTATTATTATTATTATTATTATTATTATTATTATTATTATTATTTGCTCCTAAGAGCAAATTGTGCCTCCTTGCCAGTGTGTAAACCTTTGTCTTAAAGAAAGTGCAACACCTAGTGTGCCCAGTGAGGCAAGTGATTCTTTGCCCCCTTATCTGTCCATCTGTCTATCCAGCCCCATCCATAGATAAATGTGTATATAATAACTACATCTTACTGGTTTTGTTTGGTGTTTTGAGACCGTGCCCCCTTCTGTAGTTCAGGCTGGTACTCACTATGTAGCCCAGGCTGACCGAGAACTTGCACTGATCCTCCTGAGTCAGCTCCCTGAGTGTGTTTATACCCTAGACATAAGACATATCCCACCATTCCCAGCCTAGTATAATTGAAAGGATTCAAATGAGAATGACATTTAAAAGGCTTAAGGGAGGCTCTCTGTCCATAATTAACATTTGGGCAGGAAAGGATCTGTATAATTACGAAGTTGTTAAAATCTCCAAAAAAAAAAGCTGATGTACTCACTATCCCAATGTACAGAACAAATAAATCTCAGGCAGCCACAAGTAGGAACTGTACAACTATTCTTTCATTTAAATTTGAAAGTCCCCAGTCTCAGCACTTTTGGCATTTTTTCTGCCAATGATTGTATCTTCATTAGAGGATAGAGTTCATAGCAACGGTGGGCTTCTGCTCTAAAATTCAGCAGCATCTGTGCCAAAAGTATTCCAGTGCCAGCTGGGACACCAAAGTGTTTCTAGAAACTGCTAAAAGCTCCCCTCCCTGAACCAAATATCACCAAGATGGGAAATCGTTAGGAGAACAATGGTAAGACTGATACAGAGTATCTGAATGAGTGATGTGTAGGTTTCCACAATGAAAATGTTTCAAGCAATCGCTTACAAGTAGACACTTAGATACAGCAAAAGCACAGAGACAGGCAAAATAGCGTTCAATGTGAAGCAGTGTGATAGCTTACAGGAGATACAGGACCATTAGCACAGTGTGAAATAAAATACAGCACACAGTGATTCAAATAAACTTGGTGCCAATGGAAGTTAGTTCAAAATACCGGTGAAGAGACAATTGTGGGAAGTGAGTGACGAACTGAAAATTGTGAGCTAAGCAGTTGACTCGTTTTTAAAAGTAGTGGCACCAGATGTTCACTTAAAGAATTGCCAAGGCGAAGTGTGGCTGGCAAAGTGCCACTCTAAGGGGACATCTAAAATCATAACCATTTTGCTTCAGAGGCCTCAATCTATCAGGACAGATTTCTCATCTTGAAATGTTCAGATTGCAAGATATACCTATTTAAACAAACAATCAAAAAAAAGGGGGGGGGGACCAGCATGACCATGAAGAAGTTGAACTGCATATACTTCCATGTATAAATTGGGCAGACACTGGGCAGGCAGTTCACATGGTCCTCAGACCTTGGTCATACTAAAAAGTTCTCTTAAACTGAAATTCTTAGCGTGAACAAAAAGTGGCTGCATATGGCTATGCGGAGAGAGGCAAGGTGAGTTGGAAGAAAACTGAGCATGTTCAAATATTGACTGTATTAAACATTGAAGCGAACAAACAAACAGGGCCTTGTTTTACTGTCTTACTTTGTGATTTCATTGACTAATGCCCACAGCACTTCCAGAACCATGTATATGAGCCTAAATGTACATAGTTCTTTTACTTTGTGAACAATGGATGAAAGCCATTCGGTTGACATGAGAGGATACATGATCTAAACCTGAAACAGATCATAATCTCTGTATGCAGGGCTTTGTTTAGAAGGCCTAATGAGGTGCCTCTGTCTATGCTAGAGTAGTGTAGCAGCTGCCTCCTACGGGGCAAAGGATGAGGGAAGAAGGTAGTCCACACATTTTCTATTCAACTTTGTATATATTTTGCACTGCAGAGAAGAATCACATGACCTTTGCAGGTGATTTAAAGGAGATTTGGTTCTACATGTTTACAATTAAAATTGGTTTAAAAAAAAATAGCTTCATTGTCACGTTTATCCCATCCCGATGGCTTCTATGATCTGTCCATTAAGAAACTTCTTGGATACCTAAGGTTTGTTCATGAAGACCAAATTAGTTTCAATTTGGAAATTACGAAAGCCATCTTTCACCTGTAGCTAATACTTTCCCAACTTTATTTTAAAGGTTCCCCATTAGGATACAACGTTCATATTTTGCCCAAGTGGCAGCTGAAAGTATTGAGACTCTTCAGGGTCAGTTGAGAAATGCCCGGGATTTCGAAGCTTTCCCAACACTTCCTGAAAGATATGTATTCCCTATTTTGTTTCTCAAGGACACATGGCTTATCTTCACTTCAGCTGTGTGTGTCAGCTCATTTCCTTTTCCTCCTAGGCTTATTGATAAGGTACATTTCCCATGTACCTTATCAATGTACAGGCCCAGGCCAATACAATGACATGCTAATCTGAAGCTCTCCTCCTAAGAGATAACCAGTTCTTTCTTGTTCCTCTTGTGCTAATAAGATGTAGAGACCCTCAGTGGCTAAGAGTCTGTGAGGTCATCAAAAGTCTTAAGGAAACTGAGAAGTGATAGAAAGTTGACATGTGAGCTTTACTACATTAGACCACTAAGATTTTGAAGCTGATAAGTCATCCTGCTTGGACCAGTTTTATCGGTGTGTCATACCCTAGTCATTTATAGTATCTGTCACATGTCTTCTGTTTTCCATAGTGTCTAGGATACCTTTGAACAGATTTAATTAATACATGACTCATGATTTAAAACTACCAACTCGTATTTAGAGTTTATTGGGAAAATTCAAGACAGAGCACAGCATAAGAAATGATAAGAGCTGAGAAGGCAGTCTGATTTTTATGGGACCACTTACTGCTAACAGCATTCCCAAGATTTGACTTGGGACACCACCATGAGTAGTTGCAACCAGATTTTACACTATCACAATCAGGACCTTCTTGTAGAGAAAAGCTATTCCCTGGCATAAACCAGCAGGGCTCGGAAGACTGCATCAGAGAGGATGTTCCTATTGAAAGGTGTTACGGAAACAAAACTTTTGGATCACCAGGTGACCTTTGAGCCATCTATTGATCGTGGTGCCCCTGGTTTATGATGAAGTTGAAATTCAGAGAATCCCTGGTCCAGCACTGAAATCTTTTTACACATATTTTTATCTGCACATGGTTTTAAAAATCAATACCTTAAAATGCAGTTTTCATAAGCTGGGCAATTGGAAAGCTGAAATAGGAGGTCCATAGCGAGCTCTTGGTCTCCATGGGCCACATAGTGAGACCTTGTCCCCAAAACCAACCAAACAAAAAACAAAAAAACAAACAAAACCCAAGGATTGTGGATAGGTGTGTGGTAGAATGCTTGCCTACCATGTCCAAGGCTCTGGGTTTGATTCCCAAACAATAAGCCTTCATTGAATATTTGAGTCAAACTCAAGTACCTCAAGTGCATACCAAAACCAAAAGTAGCTATATGTGTCATAAAAAGATCATATTTTATATGTTGGAAAGAACACTGAAGGATTTTGTTTTGTGGAAGATTGTTCTATATTGTACAACACTGCCACTCTCTCCTCACAATGCTGCTAAATGCCTACTTTTAAAGATGTGTGTGTGTGTGTGTGTGTGTGTGTGTGTGTGTGTGTGTGTGTGTGTGTGTGTAAAGGTTACTTTATGAACTAGATCACAAAAGCATCTGGTTTGAAACAATGCCAAAACCCCAGGTTCACAATTGTACTGCAGATATGCCCTCCCACTCCCACCACTGAGCCAATATGGTCTCTGTCTTTATTGTTTCCTGTATAGACTCCAATCTAACTCTGTCTAGCCTCCCATTCAAATATAACTCATATAGAAGGAAGACAAAGAACTCAATGGCAAAGAACAAAACAATTCCATTGGAAAAAAAAATTGGTTGCATTTAGACATTTGTCAAAAGAAGAGGTCAAATCACTTGTTAGCATCTAGAAGAGTGGTCAACTTCTCTAATGCCAGGGAGATACATATCAAAACCATAGCAAGATGCTACCTCACCCCATTTAGGATGGTCATGGGACAAGGCCAAAATGGCAAGAACAGTAAGAATGTGGAGTGTTGGTGAGCATGTAAATTAGCTAGTGGGGAAAAGGGTTGCAGATTCGTCAAAACTTTGAAATTAGAGCTACTATCTAGTCACTCAACGCCATTGCTGGGCACAGAATCAAGGATACAGGACAGTGTGTTTAAAGGACATCCACACTCTTGTTTACAGCATTAGTTAAAACAGCCAAGGATAGAAATGACTACTGTGTTCTTCAGCTGGTGAGTGAAGACAATGAGCTATGCTTACATCACTCCAATAAAAAAGAGAATGAGATCCTGTTATTTCCAACAATGTGGGTACAATTGGAGATCATTATGCTAGGTGGGAAAGGACGAGTATAAAAAGTAAAGACCATATGATCCCATTTGTGAGGAACCTAAAGGCAGAATTCTTAATGTTTTTACCCCAAAGAAATGATAAGCATTGAGTCATTAGATATGTTTAAGCTGACTTGTAAATAACATGCTACATGCATGTATAGAAACATTGCAGGGTGCTGCATTAATATGTCCAATATCTCTACCTTTATCTAGCCATCCAAACTGTGACTTTGAGAACACAATATTTGATCGTCAGGCATGACTAAAGCCATCCTCTCAAACCGTCTGTTCCCCTTCATCACAAAGAATAATGGAAAGAGAACAATTAGGGACAGAGTTTGTATCTGCTTCTTCTGTGTTCCCCGCGGCTCACCATTTCCATGATCTGCTCGCAAGTGCGACACCTCACCACATTCTAAGCTCTGCTCGGACTGAGCCCGAGGATCTAGCACCTAACAGATGTGCATCCGCTCTCATCCACCTGCCAGCTGTTCAGGATGCTTAGGTGCCTTCCCGGGCCATCAGTACTCAGAGGGGGACTCTGATCTCACAAATGATGGACTTTGATTTCATAGTCCAAAGCATTTATTTCAGGACAGCTTGTAAGAGGTGGTGAGTGTGAAGATCTATGTCTGTGGTGGATTGACTCTAACATCTGATGTGGTCCCAGGAGTCTCAGTCCACCGGGAGCTTCTTTGCCACATTCTTCTTCTAATTAACCCCTTCTTTTTCTAATACTATAACTATTTCTAATATTATTACTACTGTCTTCTGCTCCCTTGGACTCTGTAGTCAAGATAGGGAATTGAGTTCTTCAACTTATCAGAATCCTTTCTAGATTCCTCTTAGCCAAAAGAAAGCTACAACATTGTCTAAAATTTTTCTCTTCTGTTGTGTTTCCCTTCTCCCAACCTAAAGGCAATTCTAGTTAGCATCCAATTTATTCTTCTGTAATCTGACTCAGTGACTTAATAATGCCTCCCTCCAAAAAAGGATTCTTCCTTCCTCAAAACTTGATTTTTTTTTTCAGAATTATAGGGTTAATAATTAACAACTGCCTATACTGCTCATAACACCCAGTAAACAGCTTTACCATACTCTGGGTCTCATTAACATAGAAACCATTCCAGTTTAGAGGTCTAGTAATTCCTATTGGCCTTCAAAATATATTACATCCACACAAAACCTGTGGCATACAACAGTGATGCTCTTTCAATGTCTATATGTGAAAACCAGGTTAATTTTCTCCCATTCCCTTATTTGTCATGGTATTGAAGACTGAATTTATATATCAAATAGTAGTAAAACATTTTATAGGCTATATGTAAATAGACTGAGATAAGTTAATGCTTATTCTATAATGACCTAATTAATTTGTTTTTAAGGTGCAAACTTTCCTTTTCTTATCTTCTTTTTTTTGTTTTTTATTCTGTTCTTTTCTTTTTTCTTATTTTTTCTTTTGTTTTTTTTCTTTTTTTCTTTTTATTTTTGTTCCTCTTCTCTTCCTCCTTTTCCTTCTCTGTCTCTCTGTCTCTGTCTCTCTGTCTGTCTCTGTCTGTCTGTTTGTCTGTGTCTGTCTCTCTCTGTGTCTGTCTCTCTCTGTGTCTGTGTCTCTCCCTCTCTCCCTTCCACCTCTTCTCTTTCTCTCTCCTCATCTATCCCAAGCTGACTCAAGTTTCTTACTAGCAAGAGATGTCCATTTTCTGAATCTTTTGTAGCTGTGAACCTCTAGGCGGCGCTCTTTCTCACAAAATATTAGAGAGTAATCGCTGAGTCTTTGGAATGGGCTTACTCTAGGGCTGTGGCCTCACGGGAGAACATCTGCCTATAGAAATTTGGTTAGACCTAAAGTATAGAAACCATCTAGGTATTTGAAGACTGTCCCCTGTGAGCTTAAGGTAGTCGTTCTTGGAGCTGCCAAAGCAAGAACCTGGAGGTTCTCTTCGGTGATCCCTCAACCTGCTGAGCCCAAAGTGATGCCTGTGAGAGGGTTGATATGGAATTAAAAAGCCTGCTGGGTACTCCTTTCTCCTGGGCAAAAGTTAGAACTTCAATACCTACTACAGTCAGTTCATTTGAAGAGCCAAGCATCAAGCTATTTGCCTCGGAGAACCACAGAGCAGTAATAACGGCGGAAGGACTCTTGTGTTGGAATGGAGAGGGGACTTTTAGTTACACGGAATGTTTCCTCTTCAGTGGTCCAGACTGTCCGGATGACTCTCTTGTCCTCTTAAGCGAGACCACAATTCCCTGGAGTGATAAGCCTCCCGGTTAGCTCAGGGTCGGCCTTCATCTCCTCCTCGACCTTTAGCATCTATTGACTAGAAGCCATTTGTTATTCTGTATTAGGAAAACACAGTGACACAGAGGATCAGAGATCAAGTATATTTCTAATTCTGCGGGTCTGGATAGGTAGCCACGTTCCAAGTTGGGATATGGGTGCCAACTGCTGTTCCCATGCACAGTAGTAGCCTACCCTTTGCTGGGGCAGAGCTTATAACGCGGCTGGACAGCCCCCAAGGCCAGAAAAAGCCCTAGTTTAGCTCCGCCCCGCTCGGCCTGGGTGGCAGCGATGGCCCAGGTCCTCCGGCTCTCGGCCCTGTGTGCAGCTGGCACGCGCGTGTCTCCCCGAGTCTGCGCGTGTCTGTCCGTGCGTGAGAGTAAGATGAAGCCAAGTCCTACGCCTGGGTGTTTCCTTCCAAGTGATTTTGATCAGCAATCCATTAGGGGATCATGAAAAAAAAATCTGGCTAAAAGGATGAAAACTGAGTAAGTACACAGAACTTTGAACTTGAAACGGAATGAGACCAAACGCAAGCAAAGCCCTGACTGTAACCACAACAGCCAAACTGCTATCCCCCTTTTTTATGTTAAAAACCGTGAATGCTAGCAGCAAAGTGGCAATTTAAAACTGAACGAAAGGAAGGAGTTCTACAACATAAAAGGCTGGGAGCGGGATGGCTTTAAAACCGGAGGGAAAATGAGAAACTGCTAGGACAACCTGGCCGGCGCCCAGCTGTGCAACAGGCACTTCGCGTTAAATCGACTGCGTCTTCGGCTGGTTTCTGCCTCCAGACCCGCTTTACGGTGCTTTCTTTTTGCCCCAAAAGAGGAGACAAGCTGAACTCCTGACTTTAAGGATGTTGTGGAAGTAAGACATTACCGGAAGGAACTCTTGGTAGCTGGGGATGCATTCGGATGATTTCTTATAACTATCTTTATTTTGACATCTTAAAAAAAAAATCTGGCCAGTCACTTCTTACTGTCCTTCATTTAAGGGCTATTAACCACCTCTGACCGCTGGGTCCTATGAATCTTTGGCATGAACCTTCGGAAAGTTTTCAAGCGGAGATGGGGCGAACTTGATTGGAATTGTGTAAAAAGAAGACAGATGTGTGCTTTTTTCACACTGACAACGTGGCCAGGGGCCAAGTGAACCTGGACTGGTCATGGTCTGTCGACCCGGGTTCCTTTGTCGCCGGCGATTTTGCCCCCGACCTTTCCTGGTGGGTTTGGTGGTGGCGATCTGTCTCTTTTACCAGACCCTGACACTCCGAGGGACTAAGAAGATTGCAGCGGACGTCTCTGGCACTGTCCCACACACACCCTCTCAAACTCAGGCTAGCAGATGTGAAGAAGGATACCCGCAGGACAAACAGTGCTTCCTTCTCTCTGCGAGTACCCAGGAAACCAGGAAGGTAAGTCTGAGTTTATCCTGGGCGTCTGTGGTCAGCCTCTCTCTCCTTTCTGCAAAACTAAAATTAACTTCCATGTGGTCCGAATGGGAGCCAGAGTGAAAACAGTTCGGAGTGACCCTGTGACTGGGAGAGGTATTACATAAGCTGCAAAACTTCCTAAACCTACTTAGAGTTCTGCCCTTTATCCTTTAGAGTCTACCTTCATTGCAGTGAGAGAAAATAGCTTTTAAGATGTTAGAAGTCTACGAGAGCTGAGGATTTACACATCAGAAACAAAAGTCAGTTTTAAAATCTGAAAAAAAAAATCCTGCATCTCTTTCTTAAATCCGAGAGAATGAATGATAGGACTCCCAAATTCAAGGATTCCTCCAGAGCTCCATGTCAAGGCCTGCTAAGTTGATTCTGAGTTGGTGACTGTGTTTCTAAACTAATTATTTCTGAAGAATTTAAAAGAATATAATATCATATGTTTCTTAAAAAATACTTGACATGTGGTTTAATTGTTCATAGAATTAGGAGAACACTGGTCCAGTATTGGGTCCATACCTAGACTCTAAGCACTCAGGAGGCAGAGGCAGGAAAATGATGTCACACTTCAGTCCAGCCCGCTTTACATGAAGAGTTCTGGGCCTGCCTGTGTCAAGTAGTGAGGCGTTTTCTTTTTATAGTGTGCATTTATGTTTGGTGTGGTGGACTACCTATAATCCTGCACTAGAAAGGCACAGAAGGGGGCCAGAGGTTCAAGGCCAGCCTGGCTAACTACATTGTAAGCCCAAGTCCAGCCTGGGCTACATTACACAGTTTCATACAAAATAAAGGAAGGAAGGAAGGAAGGAAGGAAGGAAGGAAGGAAGGAAGGAAGGAAGAAAGGAAGAAAGAAAGAAAAACAATGAAAGAAAGAAATGAAACAATGAAGCAATGAAAGAAAGAAAAGAAAGAAAGAAAGAAAGAAAGAGAAAGGAAGGAAGGAAGGAAGGAAGGAAGGAAGGAAGAAAGAAAGAGAAAGAAAGAAAAGAGTTGGAAACAGATCATTCCATATTAATACTGCGGGTATAGTTGCACTATTTTTACTTGTGAAGTATAGGGAACAACACAAATCCAGGGAACATAAAATGTCCATTTTACTACTGCACTCTGTTCATGCCTGCCAGACAAATGCAGGCCCTTCACTGTCAAGTATAAAGAAGAAAACTAAAAGAGGTGAAAAACAAATTATTTGGGAAGTCGTGATGGAAAACCCACCGAACTGGGTGGCAAGATACCTTTGGGACCTGCAGGAGGTGCCTTTTATCTATGTAGACTTGGGGGCAGTTTCTGAGCCTGTTTAATAGTACTTGGAGCAGAATTTTATCTTGGGTGGCAGCATGGTTGCTGCTGTCAGTACTGACACCTCGGGGGGACACTGTCGTGTTTTATAAACTCTTGCTCATTTCCGTTCAGGCTCATAGCCCAGGTAGATAGGTGAGTAGGTAGGAAGCAAGTAGGGTTTCTGTTAAACACAAGTTGGCTGTCACTGAAGGATGCTCAAGTGATCCACATGGCTAGCAGGATGCCCTGTTGCATCCCAGAGAAATCAGGCTGCTTGGTTTCTACCACAATATATGCTCTAAAGAAAAAACGAACTCAACATTGGCCTAATCGTTTCTGAAGCCACAACTTGAAGAACCCACACCAAGTCACTATCGATTAAGATGGTGAGCATTTGAAGACTGCCACGGAAGTGTGTTCACTTGTTAGCAAAAATATGAAGATTGTGTTGACTCATGGACAGAGAACGATGACAGATGACAAGGGGAAGGCCATCTTTAAAGGAGGCTTCAACTCACGGTATGAGTCAATTTCTAGATGCTATGAAATCACGGAAGAGTAGACTTTTGGTTAATTTATGAGACTATAACTTTTCTTTTTGTTATTTTTCTTGAACGCTTTGAATTTATGACAGATGTCACTGAATTTCAAAGCTACTTTTCCTTCATTTTAAAGCCACCTTTTGGCGGTTTGTAATAGCGATGTCCTTGAGAAGTAGGCGGGGTACATCTTTCTTTAAATACTTCAATGTTTCCTGGGAAGGTTAGATGGAAACACTTTATTACTTAACTTTTAGCTTCCTTTACTTCCTTACTAGGCATTTCCTGAGTCCTGCCTCGTTTGTGACTTCCGCATATGTTAACTGTTATTTGTAGACCATCACAGAAAATTCCACTTCAGCTTCAGAAAGCCTGCTTCTTGGAAAACATCTGAAACTTATTGGCTGCTGGTGTTAAAAAAAAAAAAAATTCACTCTAGAATTTTCTTCAACCAAAAGAATGCCAAACACCAAACACATGATGGTTTTGGCTTCCAAGTGATTCAGAGTCTTAAATGTTAAAAACACAAGCAAGATTCTAAAATAAAAATGATAGTTCAGTCACGACAAAAATGGTGTTTCCAAACATTTGCTCTGTACCTCTGGTTTTAATGTATGCAACCCACTGCCAGCAAAGAAGGTAGAAAGATGTTGTCATGCAGGCTTTATTCAAAATCAGAAATAAACAAATCCTACAGACCAATACCTCCCCAAAGGAATCAAGTGATAATTATCTGCAATTATTAAATACTCTTTCAGATATCTAACATGGAGAGACAAATCAATATATTATGAATGTTATATAGATCATTTAAAAAAATAAAAAAGTCACTAATGAAATAACCAGCAAGACCCTGCCTAGGTGGTTGTTTCTAAGACCTACAAGTGGCTTTTAGATAGGATATCTTATAGATTTGTTTTTATCTGTGCATTTTGAAATTTGTAATTTCTCTTACTCAGAGAACAAACTACTCAACTTAGCCGAATCCCTCATCTTTACTCTCCTTTACTATAAACTCTTTTAAAAGATGCTTAAAACCACTGGACTTGCTTATCTACATTTCAAAGATAAACTGTGTTTGGTTATTTAAAAGAGCTCTAAACACCAGAAATCTCATGCAAATCCTTGTGTGTAGGTGTGTCTACAGATCTCTGTGAGAAAATAATGGATTTTGATCAGATATTCAGAACTGAAAACACGACAAGACCACTGGAAGTGCTTAACCAGCTGCATGCTTCAATGTTTAACTAACTGTGTATATAAATTTGTCTGGATTTCTGTGTGTATAAATTTGAGTATATAATTTTGGTCTGCATAAGTAAACCTAAAATGAAAAACCAAATTTAATTAACTGTCCCAATGAGAATGTTAAAACAAACAAAGAAAAAACTGACTTCCTGTGAAAACAGAGATGTCTTTGGGGTAAACATTGAGAGTAGCAGATAACAGAATATTTCTCTAATCACAGCTGCCGGTGGTTGATGAAGCAGCAGCAAAGGTTTCCTGGCCTTTGGGGCTACAATCCCTTCTTAGAAGAGACACTTTATACTCTATCCACCCAGTAACACAGGCTCCTGTAGTCAGAAATATTTGAAGACAGTAACTTTGCCTTCCACACCTTTCCCACTGAGACTTGATTCAGCATTAAAACCGTTCCCACTGCCAGTGAGATCACAGGACTCCCTCTGCCAACTTTCCACGAGGAATCACGCTCCCTCTTTCTGGCCAAATCTAATTCCTTTTTCCATTTGTCTTTTCCAACGTGCCTTGCTAAGCAGATGTAATATTGTCATTTCTTCTGAATTTTTCCCGCACTGGATGTTTGAATATTATTTAATAGTCTGCTATGTACTAAACCTATTCCGACTTAAATATAAAATAGTTATGTTGTCTTCACTGAGGTAGGTTCCTTTGTAAATCTACTTTCATGGAAGCTGATGCCTTGGCATTGCATAACACCAAAAACATTAAATTATAAACAGACACAATGAGTAATATCTCCTTAGCCCATGCTCCTCTATTGGAAACACAGCTATTTGGGGACTGTGTTTAGACTCATGAGAGCCATGTGTTTCTGATTATCTTCTGCTGGGACTACACAATGAGAACTACTATTCCTTGGACTGCTGGTGGACTGTTTGCTGTTCAAGCCTTCCTCATTCTCCCCTTGGTTTCAAGGACTGGTCTGTGCAACTTTTACTATCCCCAGGAGCCAACATATCCCAACGTAAACAAGCAAATGTCCCCATTAAACATATTCCAACCGTTTTGTTCGTATGTGTAAAAATAATCGACATACTTAGCATTTGAAGACGTTTTGATGTTTGCTTGTTTAGTCCAAGTTTTGGAGCATCAGGAAGTTAGACAAACTCTTAGGTGCTGACAATCTCAGGAATACCAAAATGGAGACAAAAAGAGGAGAAAGAGGGATGGGTTGAAAAGTCTGTGGCACTTTCTGGGGTCACATCCAGAGAAGCTGTCTTCAGCTACTAAATCTCAGACATTCGAGGTCAGAGGAGACCCTGATTTCATCTTCTCCTGTCTTTCATTGGTTGATATCTATCCAAAGATACTAGATTCTCAGGACAACCATTAGTGGTAGTCAGGACCTACATAGGTATCATTTTGCCAGTACAAAATCATTTGAAATGGCCCCTTCTTTTGAATAAATAATGTGAGTGGCAGTAAGAATGCTCGCTCTCTCTCTCCCCCTCCCACAGTGTGTGTGAGGGAGAAGGTGTGTGGGGGTAGGGGTGGGTGTGTCAGGGGGTGGGTACAGGGAAAACAGATAGCCACAGTAATGGTGTGAGAGGCATCCATGAGCAGGCAGATGAAGCCCTGCAATCTAATGACAATTGTTACAGCAGGGGTAGTCATTTCACCGTCTAAACACCTCCTGAACACATCTCCATGGCTCTACCTCTCAGAAATTGATTTTACTTTATTTAATAAAAAAAATTGCAAGTGTCTCTTGGAGAACCCCTACTATTTTTTGTTTGTTTGTTTGTTTGGTTTGGTTTGGTTTGGTTTGGTTTGGTTTGGTTTGGTTTGGTTTTTCGAGACAGGGCTTCTCTGTATAGCCCTGGCTGTCCTGGAACTCACTTTGTAGACCAGGCTGCCCTCGAACTCAGAAATCCGCCTGCCTCCGCCTCCCGAGTGCTGGGATTAAAGGTGTGTGCCACCACACCAGGCGAACCCCTACTCTTTGACTGGGAAAAAAAAATCTCTTCCCTTTCTCTTTTTCTTTCTCTCCTTGATCCCTTTGAAACATTTATTCATCCATTTTATTCAATGTATAAATATTTATTGATACTAGCAGGGCAATGAGTATGACACGGGTGACACAGAAATAGAAGCCATTGTGAGACAGGGTAAGTAGAGTGCCAGACAACTGATAAATTCTATTCTTTAGAAGGAATGAGAGGAGGCAAGAAGGAACTGGAGAAGATCACTTTTAAATGTGCAGCAAACATAAAAACCTACATATGCATATGAAAGACACTAAATAGATTAATAGACTCTTATGGTACATGCTCTAGTGTGACCATGAGTACATACATGAGTGTGTGTGTGTGTGTGCTCGCGCGTGTGTGCGTGCGTGCATGCATGTGTGCGCGTGCGTGCACTCACACACAGAATATCTAATAAGGTCTAGATGTTGATAATGTGCACATCTACAGAAAGCAAAGGTGGCCATGCATTGATGTATAAGAAAATATTCCAGAAAACAAGTTACAAAATGAACTGAAGCAAAGCACACCTAAAGAGAGACCAGGTGGGAGGTTGGTTAGAGAAGCATCTCTTTTGCCGTGCATCTTGTCTTCCTTGATCATTTGTAAGCACTTTTTTGTTCAGTCTCCTGCTGCATTGGCTCCACGTTACACTATTATTATATTTATAAGAAGTTTTGGACGTCTCCATTGGACCAGTTAGCATGCTTGTAAGTATGACACAGCAACAAGCTTCTGGTGATGTGACAATCTAACTAATGTCCTTGCTCTTTCTCTCATTCCCTTCACATACTCTGTAACTGCTTCTTTTGTGAATACTCCCTGGTCACCTTCCCCATTCTAGCCTTTGAATTTGGTCCTCTCTACTGAAATTTCTCTCCCTGTTACCCCTGACAATCAATACTTCTACACCTTCACCTTCATCCTTCTTCTAGAAAGATCTTTCATTACTAAAGAAAACATCTTCAAACTTCCCTCTGTAACTGAGCAGGACAGTAGACATATCCTATGACCTCTGAATGACTGATTGTTTCTTTTCAAGGTTTGTGTGTGTCCCTTCTTCTTCTCATGATTGAAGTGGGCATCTCCAGCTGTCGTCCCTTGGGTATCTGTCTTGTTTTATTCCTTCCCTTGATGAACAAATGTGTTACTCATCAAATACATCTTCCATTCTCTGCTGTTTTCTAGAGTGGTAAAAAAATGCCTAAGAACATTTAAATATGATGAAATCAACAATTCCTTGACCTTCCTGCTTGATGACTAAGATCTGACTTCCTCCTACAGGCTTCTGATAATATTAATATATGGTTGGAACCATGGGATTACTTTGTTCTTGCCACTCTAAATTTAGTGATCTGGCTCCTGACCAGATGTGAGGCTGGCCACTCAACAACAAGACTGGCTCCAAATTGGAGTGTCTATACCACTCATTGTTTTTCTTTCCTTCTCTGTGTTTTAATCCTTTTAAAAATAATTAATGTTGATAAAAATATTCACATATACTATAAAATGTATACTCTTAACCATTTAAGTATATACATATTTTGAGCTATTAATGTTAAACCTGCCTATTGATTCCTGAGCTGTTGCCATGCCCTTAGCATCTAACCACACTTATATTTCCTCTGTGTAGTTCATACATCACCTTTAGTATACTGTTTCTTCTCTAGATATAACTCGTGATTTTTCTCTGAGACCATGAGAGATATTTAGCCCTGTATATGGAGTACTTTAGTAAATGGGGCCTTAAAACTACCTATTTTACCAAGTGCAAAATACAAGGTGGAATTTTCTTTTTACTCCACCTCCAAAAATTTCAGATTGAAGTTAATAAGATTACTGAGATAATAAGTTACTAAAGTCCTAAACTATACTTCATGCCGGAATGGCCTAGTATACCTTTCTACTATTGTTGGAATTCTGCCTGTCTGTCAAACTTCAGAACCCAGCTTATAACTTTATTTTCCAATCTTCCCTCTGTCTCAAGTCTCTTCCAAGTGGTAAGCCCCAGTCAAGATCTCCAGAAATAAAGCTTCACAATCTCTTAAAGTGTCTTAAGCCCATGAAGTTTCATTTTCTTTATCATTCTAGCCCTTATATTATAACTAGATGCTTTTCAAACTTCTTTTTTCATTATAATTATTCAGATATTACAATGTTACGAGTTAAAGTTAGGTAATATTGGATTCAATGCTTTTTTTTTCATAAAGGGAGAAAACGAGGATCACAAAATGAGGCATAAAGTTGAGAGTAAAGACAGGGATGGACTGAGACCTGTTTTCTTTCTGTCTCTGTTCTACTTCATAGCCCGTAGTCATCCATTAGTGTTACGGAGTCGAATTACGTACCATCCTCTCCAAGACATATTGAAGTCCAAACTGCTTGTCTCAGAGAGTGACTTCATTTGGAAGTAAATTCGTGACAGATGTCATTAGTTACAGTGAGGTCACACTTGAGTAGAGTGGGTCCTTAATGCAGTGTGAGTAAATTTCTTAGAAGAACGATGCTGTGAAAAGCTGAAGGTAGAGATGTACCCGAAGCCTCACACCTTAGGGCACCAGAGATGAGCAGCAGAAGGTAGCACAGGGATTCCTCCTTGGGGTTCAGAGACAGTGTGTCTCCATGAACACTTTGATTTCAGGCCTCTTACCTGCATAATTATGAGATAACAAGTATCTTCAGTTTTAAGCCAGTCAGATTATAGTACTTTGTCATGCAATCTTAGGAGACGAGGGGAACTGGGGTTGCAGAAGGCAGTAGTATCCAAAGTCTCTGGATTTGTTAACTTGTTCTTTTGGGTCCACTTCTTGACTTCCCCGGGATTTAGTTTCTCTCCCCGAGTGGATGCATCAGTACTTGCTTCCTAAGGCGAACAAGGAGATCCAGACATAAGTCATGTGAGACCTTTGAAACATTTGCCAGACATGACTGACTCAGCCACAGAGTTGTTCAGCTCCATCATGGCTATTAATTGTCCCTGATATTTTTTTCCTCACAAAGTAGGCAAGCAACTGATGTTGCAGTGAACATCCACTTCAGTAAAATGGGATTTTAGAATCAAATCCAAAATTGGAGAGGTCAAAGGTGGATCTGCTTCCCTGTAGGTAAAGCTTGAAATGTTACCTGATATATTTTAAAGCACAGGATATTATGACTGACACCATCTTGTAGCTGAGGACTTGGAGAAGCGAGCTGAGGGAAGAGCAGCTGCAAGGTTAAGGTTTGGGACCCCAGATAAATACACAGGCGTACCAATTTGTTAGGTTATTGTCTTTCTCTACAAGGAATATAAACTGCTTAAAGTCAGAGCTGTAAGCCAATTTGTTTACTGCTAGATCCCCTGTGCTAACACTGTACCTGGAATGCAGCAGGCACTGTCTGAGTTAAGACGTGTGGGATGGATCTAACGGTCAGTGTGGTTCAACTCTAAGGCGATGCCAGCAAATGACAAGACCTCCTTCCTTTGCTTTCTGAGGAGTCCCAGCTTTTTCCTTCCTGGACCAGTAGCCCCTCCCCTGTATGCTCTGCCATGCTCTCTCTCTCAGACTTCCAAGCAATCTGCTGTGCTGAATATTCTCCCTGACTTTCAAAATCGTTTTCTGTTACTTTGCTCCTCCCTGTTTTTGTTTCATTGGAACTGTTAGTGTATGAACAATTTCATGTATCTCCCATATATATATACACACACATATATACCTGCAACAAAAGCATTCCTTTTCAATATATATATATATATATATATATATATATATATATATATATATATATTGGAATGCTTTTGTGGCAGGTGATTGGGTCCTGGCCAGGTGCTTCCAGATTCTTGCTCTTTCTTCCAAAGAATTTACAGTAAAAGCTTATACAAGGTTGTCCAAGTAGTAAAGATAACTTTATTGGGAAACAAATGATAGTTCAGATTAGCAAGAGATAGACTGTCAAGGTTGAAAGCTAGCCACATGTGCAAGTACCCTCAGGCAGTGGTTTTCAACCTTCCTAACGCTTCTAGCCTTTACTACAGCTCCTCGTGTTGTGGGGACCCACAACCATACAATCATTTTTGTTGCTACTTCCTAACTGTAACTTTGCTACCGTTATGAATCATAATAAAAATATCTGATATGCAAAGAATCTTAGTTAACCCCTGTGAAAGAGTCATTCACCACCCAAAGTGGGTTGCGACCCACGGGTTGAGAACCCCTGCTCTAGGGCTGCGGATCATACATAGTCTGAGGTCTTTTTTTTTTTTTTTTTTTTTTTTTTTTGTGGGACTTTAAACAAAGGAGAAGCAGGTTACTAAGGGTCACAGTTTGAGCGGTTTCCTATTTTGATTGATAGAGTAAATTGTATATTCATTTTTCCTGCTGCAAACATCCCTTCCTGTAGTGTATTTGTTTTAAGCGTAGGCACACATAATTTACACATAGACCTATGATGAATAGGGGATTTACTTGAAACGTTCATTTGAGAGATTCTGTTTGTCTGGCTATGCACTCAGAACCATTTCAGGCTGGGATGGCCTTTCCACTGTTCATACAGGATACAATGGGAGTCCGTTTGGATGGAAATTCTCTAAACTTGACAGATGTTAAGGGCAGGAAAATACATAGTATTGCTCAGAGAGGGGTGTGTGTAGCCCGAGGCATTGTTGAGATTGCCAGGTTTACTGTCTGGAGGCAGTATGTCCACAAAAGGAAACATAAAAGAGGCAGGCTTCCAGGTACACTGCTACAAGGATAGTGGTGTGCATAGCCCAAACCGAAGTCTTGGGTTAGTAAGCTTTCTCTCTGGTTCCCTGCCTTACTCTTCCCAATCTCTCTTATCCCCTTTGCCATCTCTCCATCAGTGATTTTGTACCTTCAGCAGACTTAGTCTACTGAAAACTGGACTTTACTGTACTCTTCATAGTTTAACTGGATTTGACAGAAGGGTCTTTAAATATAGGAGCCTGTGCGTAGTAGACCTTTGGAAGCTATCAGCAAACCAAGGGGCATGTGTCTACCCTGAGTAGGGTGGGCTTGCCTGATGGGCATTCAATGCCTGTGGGTTGCTCAGAGCTAGTTGATTTGTAGTCACTTAAAAATTTCATAGCAAAATATACTAATGGTAAAAGCATTGTTAATTCTAAAAAAAGAAAAAAAAAGAACTTTAGACAAATTCCTATTGGTTTCCTTTGAATACCTTATTTCCCTAGGCAAGTAACATTGGTTGAAAAAAAAAAAAAAACCTGAGCTCATTTTTATAATTAGATTGGTGTTCTCTGCTCTACACTATGCTAAAGTTGGAAATAGGCAAGGTAAGTTGCTCCTTGACCATGTACTTTCAGATACATGTTCAAAGTGTAAAACATCATTTTAACTTAGTATAAGGTTCAAAGACGGAATACATTGGATAACGAGAAATTATTTTGTGAATCTGTTACATATCTAAAAGTATATTAACAAAAAATAATCCTTTCAATACAATTCAGGAAAGCTTATGGTGTTTATGATCCAAAGGCATAGATGAACTGCAGTGGTATGAATCAGGACAAAGAATTTGGTAGTGCAAAACAAAATGTTGCCTGCTCAAATGCCCTGAAGTATAATCTCCTTTCCCACCACTCCCCATGCTTAGTGGGCAGCCCATCTCAACAGCGTGGTAAGGGATAAGTTCTCAACTGTGCGTGTTACCAATTGGGATGGACACATTAGTCTCCAACAACGCCTCCCATGCCAGTCCTGTCAATATAAGGAATAAGTAGATCACAAATGTGTTTTTAAAAGGACAGTATCATTTGTTGTGTATAGGGCCATAGGAAACTTTACTTAACCTTATAAGACCCCAATTGATGCATGAGAAGTGAAACTATCTAAGCTTTAGATGGGTACCAGTTAGTTTTTTGTCAACTGTGACACAAAGAACATGCATCTGGGAAGAGGGACTGTCAGACAGGTGAGGAATTGCTTCCACCAGACAGGCCTGTGAGCATATCTGTGCAGGTATTTTCTTCATTCATGATTGATATGGGGGAGCTCAGCCCACTGTAGGTACTGTCATTCCCGTGGTCCTGGGTAGAATAAGAAGGCAAACTGGGCAAGCTATGGAAAGCAAACCAGTAAGCAAAGTTCCTCTGTGGTCGCTGCTTCAGTTTCTGCCTCCAGACTCTTGCCTTGGTTTCTCTTGAAGACTGTGACCTGAAAGTCAACTAAACTATTTGATCTCCAAGTTGTTTTGAGCAGAGGGTTTAATCACAGTAACAGAAAACAAAACAAAACCAAAACAACCAAGGACAACATGTAAGACATGAATCAATTCACATGCTTGAACACATCAAACATGGGTCAGTCAGCAGATGCAGTGCTGTGTGTTTAAGAATCTAGGTTTGAGGGTGGAGGGGGCCAGGAGGAGAGGAGAGAGGAGGGCTATGATCAGATGTAAAGTAAGTCAGTAAATAAATTAAGGGGAAAAAATGAGAGACAGAGAGAGAGAGAAGAGAGACAGAGAGAGAGGCTCAGCTTGAATTTCCTAATGTGGCCTGGAATTGGCAATGACTATCTTTGTGCTATTGTGGGATCAGATTAGGCACAAGGTAAAAAAGCTTTGAAATACTTTGAGATTCTAAAAGGCAGGACACTTATATTATCTCCCAATCATGATCATATCCTCAGTGCCTTGGGCCCCTCTTGGGAAAAAAAATTGCAGAATATGAGCCATAAATGTGATTACTGGAACTACTCCTTTCATTAAAAAAGTTACCATATAGCGTGTTCTACAGATGTGGGATTACAACGTTAGGCTTTAAAACGCTTAGTAGAAGTCCAAAATCGTGTTGTCGCAATTGAATTTCCTCTGGATGGTTCTCTGCTACTTTAACAAGCAGTAGGAAGTTTAATGGTCTTTCAAGAGCTTCAGCAGCAAGCCTGCTTCTCCCCTAGTGCAAGAATGAGCAATAATTTAGCCAAAGTGCACAAACGGTCCTGAAGAAATAGAACAGGAAATTAGTTTTTCCTTGGCAGTCCAGGAACTCTTTGACCTCAGCAAAGCCTCCGCGAGAAAGCAGAATTTCCCGAGGAGGAGCTCTGAAGCCCCGAGGCTTCCCTAGGACCCTCCAGGAGGATGTGATTTCTCTGGGTTCTGCTCATCCTCATCCCGTGCCTTATCAGTATTTTCTAGAATTCCCCCCTCCCCCCGCCCCCGCTCCCCACCCGAGGAATCATTAACAACACAAACACATCTGAAATTTCCCACAGAATAAGATGAATCAATTGGTCCAAGGATTTCAGAGCTATTTTGAAGCAGATTTGGGGTAGAGTTAGTTTTGTTTACAAAGGAGTAAATGAGGATGGGGAGCAGGAGGAGATAAGCTTGCTCTCTCTCTCTCTCTCTCTCTCTCTCTCTCTCTCCCCCTCTCTCACTCTCTCACACACACATACAAACCATTAAGATAATTTATGTTTTAAAAACTGGTGGAGAGGTATAAAGTATATTGGTGGAAATATATTCTTAGATATTGAAACGTCAAGATTCTCACCTATCTTTTATTTTAATTTGTATTTTCAATTTCTACATTTTTATTTTATTTTACTTTATTTTATGTCTATGTGTGTTCTGCCTGCCTGCATGTCTATGAGGATATCTGATCCTCTGCTGTTGCTGACGTTGGTGAGCTGCCATGTGGGTGCATGGAATCGAACTCAGGTCCTCTGGAAAAGCAGGTGTTTTTACCTGCTGAGCTATCTCTCCAGCTCCGTTTCACCTAGCTTAATAGAAAATCATGAGATCTTAAAAGGAAGCCTTTAAAAAAAAGTCCGTGATAATAAAGGGAGCATGCCTCATCATAGGACGGTGTGCAAACATCTTAAATCCATGTCTTAGAAAAATCCCAAACAACGGAGCCAAGCATTTGCTACAATGTGATCAGAGTCTGTGAAGTTCAGCATTAAAGCAAAATCTCTCATTAAGTTGCTCAAAGGAGGTCAGGGATCATGTTTACCTGAGCCTTGACACACAGAGTGGCAGGTAAATGGATGAGTGGGAGGCACGGCCAGTTTGTGTTGTGTATCCAGTATAGAATGTCCTAGAGTGGCCAACTGTCCTCTGGACGTGTTACTGGATCCTTGAATTCTGATAGCTTCACCAGTGTTTCACCTCTCCTCCCATTTCCTCCTGCATTTAAAAGATACTTGCTTCCTGCTTGGTTTGAGAAGATTAAAAATGACTTGTCCTGTTGAAAGGGATGGTTTTTGCTGGACACTTTAAGAATTAACCTCTAGGAAGGAAACTTGTTTTCCTCGCCAGCAATAGAACTAAAAAGAACTAAACACTTCAACAGAACTTCATATAAAACTTTCAACATAACCTGCCCCAAAGAGAAAAAAAACCTCAGAATGTTGAGATTGGTCTGAATTGATGTATGTACTGGCATCCTTAGATATTGCCATCCATTGCCAAGTTTAGATTCTGGGAGAAAGAAGCCGACATCTAACACCTTATAGAACAAGTTTGTCATTTGGATACTTAAAGCCTTCCTCATCTGTAACATCTGGTAATATAAGCAGCAATGGGCGGAGCAGAGGAAAAAGCATTGCTCAGGGTCATCTGCAAAGAACAGCCAAGGTTACAGCCCAGAAATGCCCAACTGAGGGGAAGATAAGGAGCCCCTAGAGAGCGAACAGCCAAGTGGACACTCAGAAGAAGCAAGAGAACAGAACAAGTGGTAAGCTATATCTGTGGACTGAAGGGAGAGCCAGAAACTCCTTCCATATGGGTGTGATTCTTGAATACCAAGCAAGTTCTCCTATTCTTCTCACCACTTTGGCTCCTTCACCGGTGAGATAAGGACTTTTCTGAGTTCACAGGCATGTGACGACTCCATCTTACAGCCATGCCTGGTATTCAACAAGAACTGGAGCTGCCCTCAGCTGCCCTGGGGACACAGAGACACCTGCATGGACTGTGTCTATTATCCATCTTTACCCATCTGTGCAGTTCCTGAAGCCATGGATTTTGGGAAAACATCCAGATAAACCGGTTATGAATGCTATGAGGAAGGTGGAAGGTAGAAACATCCAGAGATAGAATGGGCATGGTTTGGATCATAGAAAATCAATGTAGGCTAAGGAGCCCATCCTCCTATCTCTGGGGGTTTTAAGTATAAGGACTGGCTAGTGAATGGACAGAAAATGTCTCAATCAGACATTTAAGTTCAGAGCTTGAGTTCCAACCTCATATCCGGCAGGTGCTTCCTCAGGCTGGACTCTGCCCAGAGGGGAACACGAGAGCTCTGATGCCAGAATCAGATTCCAGGCCAGCTGCCACATGCTTTCTCATGGTGACCCGCTGCAGAGGTGACAGGCAGAGGAGATAGCAACCATAAGGGGACAGCTGGGGACATGAACAGGTCTGGAGGTGGGAACATGGGCAGCAAGCTTTGTTTCTGGTAACATGGGAAGAAGAGAAAGAAGACTAAAGTGGAATCTGAGACTGGGGCATTTGAGAAATAAGTAGACACCATGGGAATGTCCATAGAATACTCAATAATGACCCTCACATCTAAGCAATAGCAGGGAACACAATGTTCAATAACTGGCTTTTTGACGTCCCAATATGTGAATGTACCTACAGAACATTATTATAAAACTGAAAATTAAAGCTGAGTTACCCATGCAATTCATGAGTTACCAATTTTTGTCCAGCCTATATATCTAAGAAATAAGTGTGACAATAAGAAAGACAGATTTTTCCTAACAATTTTCTTAACCAATTTTTTAAACCAGAGAACGGAGATGTGATTCTGTCACTATTTTTCCATGCTTTAGCATCCCTAGTATGTAAACACTCCTTTTCTTATTGTGCTTATAATCTGACAGAACCTCTATGAGCGAGCTCATAGCCTCAAAACCTGTAGAGTTTTTATTGAGATTTTTGACTCTCTCAAGAGGGCCTGCTATCTATTACCTTTTTATAAGACATTTCCTTTAAAAAGCTCTACCTCCAGGCTGGAGAGATGGCTCAGTGATTAAGAGCACTGACTGCTCTTCCAGGGGTCCTGAGTTCAATTCCCAGCAATCACATGGTGGCTCATAACCATCTGTAATGGGCATCTGATGCCCTCTTCTGCTGTGTCTGAAGACAGTGACAGTGTACCCACATATATGAAATAAACATGGCCAGAGCAAGCCAGAGCGATTGGGGCTAGAGCGAGCGGGGCCGGAAGAAAAAAAAAAAAAAAACAACTCTCCATCCATGACATCCATGAAAGACCATATGTTTTGGAGACTTCCATGTGAATGGTCTTTTGATCCTTTCAGTGGTAAGAGTGGAAAGATGGGAGGTGATATTGTTGAGGGTGGAGGAGAGCAGAGTGTCTCAAGAGGATACTGGACAGAAGATAACGGGCTAATGGATGGCGTATGGGAACGAGGAGACTTGGTACTTAGCAGGCCTTGGAGTGTTGATGAAGAGTCTCAAACTGAGACTCAGAGCATCAGGCATCGTTGAAGATGCCTGGCCACGGCCTGGTGCTTAGTTAGGTACTGATATTGCGGCAACAGCCCCGGCGCTCCTTCTTTTCTCTTCCGCTCACTTTGTAGGGACTTGCTATTTTAAGGCCAAGTTGCTGAATTCGCTCCTTGTTTAGGCACCAGGGACAGAGACTTGCTATTATTTTAACATGTTTCAAAAGAACAAGGTCTTTCCTTGTCTAAGCCTTGTTGTTTCATAAGGGTGGATTGTCAGTTCCTCAGTTTCTTTCTTATGGACGATGTCGGGTAAGGAGTGCTGACACTAAGGAGGCTCAGAGGGCAAGAAGGATCCTGCAAGGCAGCTGGAGAGCTTTTATTCTGCCAGAGACAGGGTGTGGTCAGAGCTTAGGCTTCCGAAGAAAATGACAACTTCCTTCTCCTGCTAAACTTTATTGAAGTTTGGAGAAATAGCACAGAGAAGAGAGGAGGGTATGGAGGAAGAAGACAGAAGGAAGTGGAGAGGCTAAAGGGGGGTGCTCAGTAGAGAAATGGCTTTTGTTGGCTCCACAGTACAGAGTAGCTACTAATAAGGCAAGTGTATTCCCTCCTGATCTCATTTCAAGGCAGTTCTTTCCTAAAGCCATCTTGGAGGAAGCTAACTGACCACCACGACCCAGCTCTTGCTGTGTTTTTATCTTCGCAGCTGGGGCTTTGTTATGTCTGCAGAGTCCTAGTAAGCAGAAAACTGATGGCCCACAGCTGTGCATGGTGGGTGGTATCCCAAGGCAAGGAGTCTTGGATTAGCCTGAGGAATAACTTCCAAAGGAGGCTGAAAAACAGGCTTTCTATTACTTTCAAAACAGAGGGGGGTCGGGGATTAGGAAAAACCGAGATGGGAGAGGAGTCCCGTCCCCCCCCCCCCCTGTCTGAAAGGGAGTGGGGACAGAGATGGGATGACAGGACCAGGGCAGACCATCAGTCATGGCTCCACCCCAGAGGAAGGACTCCAGGAGAAACTGCTATGGTTGTATTCTTGGTTTCCTGTCTAATTTCTCCTCATCTCCAGGATCCATTCTGTATGCAAGCCTTATCCTGCAGGAGGATCAAGTAGACACGGCCATGACACCTCATGCAGCATTGCTGAGTCCTTGCTGGAGTATGAGGGCTGAGACGCTGCTCTGTCCTCTCATTTTTTTCCATTCGTCTCCATTCGGTGATCTCTTCCTTTCTTCATATACAGCAACTGTACAGTGTGGCCCCTCAAAGGAAGGCACCATGCTGTTTCAAAAGTTTGGGTAGAGCGACCTGGGAAACCTTTAGACATTACCTGCCGATAGCATACTTCATGTTTTATAGATGTGGAGCTTTTCCTGATAAGCAAGCCTCAGGCCTTATACCCCAGATGTTAGTATTTCATTTGTTTCTCAAGGACACATACAACTCTCGTATCGTATCATGTATCAACAAATATTTGTGCAGATGGCCCAGGCCAGCTGTGTCTACTATTCCCTGCCTTTCCCCTTAGCTCTGTCTTTTATTCTAATCAGTAGGTTGGGAAATATTGGCTGTTTACTGAATGCTCTTAATGTCATTTCTCGAATGTGATTTGACCATCCTGTTGCTGCTCTTGTTTGCCTCTATTACACCAGGCCTGGCTCCACAGTGTAGAGCCAGTGTAGAGCTGGTCCTCACAGTGGTTTTCCAGGCTTCCCCTGAGGGTGGAGTCACCTCAGTGCACATCTCACCTTCTCTCTTCCTGCTAAGTCTCTAGGGTTACCACCCACCTACATAGCTGTAAAACCCATTTTCTGTATGACAGAGGCAGCTTCTAGGTTTTAGCAGATCTAGTGCTTTAGATAGTCAAAGTCTGTCTGATCTTCTAGAATCCTATCTAGACACTCATGCTCTCAGAAAACAGGAAAACAAGAAATGCCATTCCTCTAAGTCCTTTAAGTCCATCTCCCTAGTCTCCCCCTTCCATGCTGCATCTTTTGGTAGAAGGAATCAAAGTTCATTAAACTCAGACCTACGTAAGGAGTCAGCATGAAGTGATCAACTTCTATCACCCTGACTAATTGGGTCTGGATTTTCTACTGGATGCTTGATAGCCTGTACGTCCAAATTACTCTTCCCTAAAACCCTATCATGTATTTCTTATTACCTACATGGCCATGTTTGCCACATATGGTAAAGAATGCCCATGGTGTTGAACTTCAAGGGCCTTTTGGTTTCTTTTCTCATCTCTTTTCTGCTTCTTTCATATGCCACATTTGACAATACAAATGAGCAACTGTGACATGCCATCCATGAGGCATTCCCCTGGAGTCATTATTTGGCACACCAGAATCACTGTCTCCACTGGAAGTCATGTTGCAATCAACTCTATCAAATGCTTCCTGCTGAATATACTCAGCAAGGTCTAGGACATGACTAGGCCTTTCCTTGCTGCCTTCCCAGCGTCTAGCATCATGCCTGCCACGCTTGAAAAATATAAAAGAGGTAAATGAATGCATGGCAAATGAGTGGCAAGAATGAACAAGAGAGATTTAGAGAAAGCGGCTCCAGAAAACCCCGCTTCCTCAGCCAGCATCTTCTCTCCTGGCTTTGCCCGACTTTAGTATAATTGTAACTAGTTGTTTCTGTGTGTTCTCAGTGGTGGACTCTCAGTTCTGTTAGTTCTTAGTTCCGGTGGATTTCTGGGTTGTAGGAGGTAAGCCACTTTGTTACAATACAAGCTCCCATTACAGTGTTCTGCCTAACTGTCCTAAAGGCAATGATGCCGGCCAACTTTATACTGAACCTTTGAATCAAAATAATGCCTTTCTCATTTGAACAGGACTCTCTCAGATAGTTTGTTACCCTGCTGAGAAGCTGTCTACCAGATTGAAACTTTGTTGCTTTAGTTGCTCTGCTATTTGCTTAACACTTACTTAGACTAATTTACCGAAAACGTTGTCAGTCCATGAGTACTGAGAGTTGAGATAACACAATGTAAGAGTATAGTCAAAAGGCCTTGTGCTCTGAAAAATGTGACCATCCTGTGACCATCTTGAAATTCCTTTGGATCTACCACAAGATGTAGATGAAGATTCACTGACATTTCATTAAAATGAAATGAAATGTCTTAAGAGCTGACACCCTTAAACTTTATTTATTATTTTTTATTAGTACTATGTGTGTGATGGGGGCCACATGCATGGGTCCTAGAGATCAAACTTGGGTTTCCAAGTCTGTGCATCAAGTGATACTGCCATTGACTTAATTCTGGTCAGGAGATGCTCTTAGGAGGCTTTCCCGGAAAGTCCAGGAACCTGCTGGGTTCTTACTGTCTTGCAATTAGATTTTCAAGTAAAAGTATGTTTGATATGTGTCCTGAAAAATCCCTTCCATTTTATTACCCAAATTCTCTTAAATAAATGTACATTTCCCTGAGGGTGGGAAAGAATCTATTTTATCCTTATAGTGGGAAAATTAAAACATAATTCACTATGATAGAACTCTGTAATATTTTTTAAATGCCAAAAGTCTAGACCAAAAAGACAATTTAACTTTTAGTCTTCTATGACACTCATCCAAAGCCTTTGATATGATTTGTACTCGAGTATCAAAAGCTCTCATAAATACACGGTTACTTCAATAAATCCACCAAAAAGTCTTTTGTCATGTGGGGAAAAAAGCAAGTTTTATTTTCTGGCCCTACAATATTTTAAAGAGCTGTATTTTTGCCTTTGTCTAAGTTTTGGTGAAGACTTTGAAGGTAACTGAGAAACATAATACATTGGCAATGTTTTCTTTACTCAGTATTTTAATGTAAATTCATTGTGTTTTTCAAACACAAACTCATTTTTGCCGTGATTGCTATAATGCAAAATCTTATTAGACTATGTTTCTTGACATAAATTTAATTACTTTCCATTTCAAACATATTAAAGAAAAAGATGTTTACATAAATCTATTCAAAACATAGTGGCTCTTTTTGCCTTTATGCCTCATACTGTCCTTAGGCTGAGAAAACAAAAAGAAATTTAGCAGACACAAGCATATTTCCCTTTGGATGTAAGGAAGCAGGTAGTGGACATAGTACAGAAACAATACTTGCTTATTAGGATAATGACACTCTGATGTCTAGGGGAGAACTGACTGCTATTGTTTTGCTAAATGATCACATCAACCTTCTAAATACTTATCCTTACATCTATAGGTTACAGCCCCTAGCTCTCATCAGAGAAACTTCCTATTTTGTTTGTTTCATGACAAGGTTTCTCTGTGTAGCTCGGGCTGTCCCCGAACTCTCACTCTGTAGACTAGGCTGGCCTCGAACTCACAGAGATCCACCAGTCTCTGTACCCTGGGTGCTGGGATTAAAGGCATGCATCACCACAGCTCCTTGAGAAACTTCTTATTGCAATACATAATGTTTACCATAGAGCCTCCCTACTAGTTAGACTGCAGAGAGCAAAGAACTGTGCAGTGGTCATCCCCAACCAGGGCAAGAATCTCATTTCCTCAGGACAAATCTCAGTGAACATTGCAGAAAAGGGGGTGGGAAGGCTGTAATAGCCTGGGGTCAAGGAGCACTCTTGGAGAACAGGACCTTCTGGATCTAAGCATGGCTCTTGCACTCAGAAACCCCCAGCAGCTGTGCCTGGGACGGATGAGAGAGGGCCTTATGAAGCTCCATCCCTATCTGTCAACTACTGGCAGTTGATGAGGAGTAGGGGAGGGAGAGTCAAAGGGTGTGGTCTTTAGTTGGCTGCCTACACTCCTCTGGGTAGCTTTATACCTGTGGACATGCAGGTAAATTTTATTTCACTCTCTGTGTTGTAAAGAAGGGAAAAGAAGAGGATATGAAGTTGGAAGGAGGATGTGCAGGAGTTCTGGGAGAAGTTTGAGCAGGAAAGAGGGTGGGTGTCGTCAAAATACAATGTATGTATTTGTGAGCATTTCCAAAAATAGATACAATAACCATTCAAAAACAGCATTGAAAGGAATAAAAGGAAGGAAGGAAGGAAGGAAGGAAGAAAGGAAGGAAGGAAGGAAGGAAGGAAGGAAGGAAGGAAGGAAGGAAGGAAGGAAGAGAGAAAGGGAGGGAGGGAGGGAGGGAGGGAGGGAGGGAAGGAGGAAGGAAGGAAGGAAGGAAGGAAGGAAGGAAGGAAGGAAGGAAGGAAGGAAGGAGGGAGAGAGGGAGGGAGCAAAGGGAGGGAGGAAGGAAGGAAAGAAGGGAGGAAGGAAGAGGTTATTTCTAAGAAAGAAACAGTGAAGGTAGAAAGAGTGGAGGAGGTTTTCTGCCCCTCACATTTCAGTAGTCCATAGCAGTTTTTCAAACCAGTGTGCAGCTGGACAGCTGTAGTGAAAAGCACACGCCGGCATTACATAGGACCCGGATTTGGTCCCAAGCACCAACACAGCAGCTTAAAACCACGTGCAACTCCAATTCCAGGGGATTTAAGTGCCCTTTTCTGGCACCCAGGGACACCAGGCATAGATGTAGTACACACAAACATACATGCGGGGAAACACTCATATGTATAAAAATGTACACACAGCACAATAGTTATGGAAGTAACTACACACTCTTTGATTGGATTTAAGGCCTACTCCATGAACTAGAACTTGGGCTTGTTGTTTAGGTGGCTAAGAACCTAAGGCTAGATAGACCATGGGTCTTAAGGAAAACCGACACTATTCTGCTAAAGGAACGTAGCAATAAAATGATTCCTAACAACATTCTACTATATCCGTGGGTCAGTGTCTTGCTCAGCCAGCATCAGAAATGCTGCTTCTTGCAACAGATGAGCACTCACACAGAATCTACAAGTAGACAATGTACAGAAAGTGAGACATTTTAGAACAGTCAGTCCAAAATGGCGTATCTTCTTGCAGTTCCTCCCCTATGGGTTCAGGAAGCTATGAAGAAGAGAAGTTCAAGCCAGGTATGGACTTGGGCAATGGATCACTGCAAGGAAACAGTTTCTTCAAGGCCTGACAGGACTGCTACAATTGTGAACTCACAAAAAACTGCACCAGCAAGCACAGGGCCTGCACAGGTTCAAGCAAGAAGGGGTCCCAGTACTGACAGGGAAAAATAGATGCAGGCTTCCATCCCAGAAGCTATCTACAATCGACATCTGCTTGCAAAGGACAAAAAAGGTTTTCTCCAAAGGAGTCCTGGGTATCTAAAACACACTTAAGAACAGGCCCTATGCCCGGTAATCGAAGACCAACACCAGATGATCTCAATGGTATATTTGTAGACTTTTTTTCTCATATTGTTTTGCTTGTGCATTTTCTTTCTTTCTTTCTTTTTAATTCTATGTTATGGTCTCTGACTTTGTATTTTTATATGTTTTGTGTGTCTGTGTTTCTTCATTTTTTTCTGGTTTGGATTTTTGTTCATTTGTTTTCTAAAGAGAGAGAGAGAAAGAAAGAAAGAAAGAAAGGGCATTGAGTTGCATGGGTGGGGAGGTAGAAAGGATTTGGGACAGGTAGAGGGACAGTAATCCATGATCAGAATATATTCTATAAAAATTGTTTTTAGTAAAAAAGGAAAAATGTACACATAATGATTTAATACAAATAAACTTCTATTTAATAACAAAAGACGATGCCGCTCATAAAGGAAATCATCACAAGCATAAGGATATCATTCCTTACAATTGTTTTTCACCACACAGACCAATCCTTATCAATTTAGAGAATTCCTAATATAAAATGACAGCTATACTACAATTTTATAATTCAACTTTACATATGTTTTAGCATCATTTCATGGTAAGACATTGTGTTATTGGGCTTTTTCACACCATTTGCTTTCAACACAAGCTCTCGAGGTCGGATTTGTTCTTTCATCGATACATATGAAAACGCTTGGACGTAGACAGATTAAAACACCTGGCCCAGTGTGTAAATGGAGCAGCAGAGCCTGTGTTTTGATGATCAGCCTAGCTCTCCCTTTGCTCTACACTGCTCCATCAAACAGTCCCAGTACTTTATTACAATAACTCACCTTTGCTTCATCTAAGGTGATACAAAGATTTCAGATTTTGAAGTCTTTCCAGTAAAAACACTGTGCTCCTCCATAAAAGGGTTCTCCCTAGTCTAGCAACTCGATGTCTGGGGAAGAAGAACTTTACAAATCTCTCAATAAGAAAGCAGCAAGTTATTCAGGGGTTTGCTGCATGAAAACCTGTGCATGGCTACATTCTGGTCGGCAGGGCTGTGAGCCTGAAGGTACGCTGGAGTGGCAAACAGCAGCTAACTGCATGGTTCCACTAAAGGTACGTCATTGAAACCAGCAGTGCAAGCACGAGCTATTTCCCAAAGCGCTAGTTCTCTCATAATCCTGCATTTGCCGGTGCCATCGACATAATTATTTGCAATTTCTGTTTCACTTACGCAGTATGTGCACCTGTTATTGGACTAGCTAAAACTGTCCCTGCCCTTTGGTATTGGGCCACTCTGCTGATTCGCTAGGTTATAAATATTAAAAGGACACATTTATACTACAGAATAAAGCAACATCATTTTACTGTCAACCTTATTTCCTTTATTTGCTATTGTCTCAGACGTGAGTTAGAATGTTAGGACAAGTTACCGAGGTTATAATAAAACATGGTCAGCGCTTCTACATTATTTAAAATGTGCCTGGTATGAGACATACTGGTAAAAGTTACAGTGCTCTTACTTAAATCGATATTGGTTGAGTGAAGAAAGGAGTGGTAGCTTTCACAATGAAATGATGGAAGAGCTTGAGACACTCTCTGCTCATGTCCAATCCCTGCTGTACTTGAGCCAGCTGAAATAGAGGCGCATCCTGTGGTTAAGGAAAAAATAGTGCGAGAAGAGAAATTCTGGAGCCTTGTATTTCACTTGAGTGGCACTGATATATTTGGAAGCATCTGTCTTCTCCTTTCACCCAGGCGCCTGTTTGTTTACTTTGGCCTGGTGAGCACCAAACGTTCCCTATGTGGATCAGAGGACAGAGGCTATGCACAGTTCCAGACACCCCTTATATGTTTATTTTTCAAATACATTTTTCTGAGGAGTCATGTCCCACCTTGCAGGTACATTCTTGGAGTTTAAATAGTGGGCTAGTTAGTTGACAACTTGCCACAAACTTGAGTTATTTAGGAAGGAGAAATTTGAGCGAGATGATGCCGCCTTCAGATTGGCTTGTAAACAAGTGGTGGTGGTGGGTATTTTCTTGATTAATTATTGATGTGAAGAGCTCAGCCTACTGTGGGTAGTTTCATGCCCTCTCAGGTGGTTCTGAGTTGTATAAAAAGCAAGAAGATCAAGCCATGGAGAGCAACCCAGTAAGCAGTGCCTCTTTATGGTCTCTGTTGTAGTTCCTGCCTCTGGGTTCCTGCCTGAGTTTCTGAGTGGCTTCCCTCAATAATGGGTTGTATCCTGTAACCCAAATAATCCCTTCCTCCCCAAGATGGTTTTGGTCAGTGTCTTATTACAGCAACAGGAAGCAAACTAGGACAAAAAGCTTTTTCATCCATAAAGTACAATATCCTTCAGCAAGGGGAATCACTGCTGAACTATGTTTTTCCCAAAGTGTCACATACAGAAGGTGATTATGTTCTGTGGCTTTTGGCTGCACTCGTCACACTTGTATGTGTCACACATAGCTCAAATTCAGAACATTTTCTTGGCTCCTTACTCTTTATGATGCCTATTTAGAAAACACGGGCACAGTACTTGCTAGGTGGAAAGCATGGCTCTCAGTACTTTACAAGTCTTAACTCTTTCACTCTTGTAGCACTCCCAGAAGAGAGATACTGTCAAAGATTATATGATTGTGCTAGAAAATCTAGGTGACCCACAAGCTTGTGTTCTGGACTTTCATATTGCTCTTTCACTTTGCTCTATACAGTTGCAAACATCAATAATTTGCAGCTGAGTTGTCCGTGTCTCATCCTTCTCCTCCCCCTCCTCTCCTTCCCCTTCTCCCTCTCCCCTCCTCTCCCTCCTCCTCTTCTCCTCCTCTCCCTCCTCCCCCTCTTCCCCCTCCTGTTCTTCTTCCTCTTCCTCCTCTTGTCTTCATTTCTTGGAAGCCTCT
Organism: Mus caroli; assembly: GCF_978045245.1. NCBI lineage: Eukaryota > Metazoa > Chordata > Mammalia > Rodentia > Muridae > Mus > Mus caroli. The sequence continues at coordinate 127,626,143 of NW_028227262.1, read as the reverse complement.
TTGTGTACTCTGGCTAATATTGAACTGACCTTGATAGTTCCCTCAACTTCCGGAGTGCTGCAATTGGGTATGTGTCATCACACCCAGCTAAGTCTGTCTCTTCTTTCCATGGATAGCGTTAAGAGATTTTGATTCAGCATTACAGCTCATCAATTTAAATATCCTCCCTTGTTCAGTAGATGGCCTGTACTGTGTGCTGGGGTAGACATTAGAGACAAACCAACAAGGTGAGCCTAGCTCAGAAGGGACCGACCTGGAGGAGAGATGTAAAACCCTTTCACAAATCCTCATAGTGACAGACAGTTTTATGTCAATTTGACACAAGCTATAGTCATCTGAGGTAGGAATCCCTAACTGTAAAAAATGCCTCCAGTAAGAGTGGGCTGGAGGCAAGCCTGTAGGGCATTTTTAAAATTAGTGATTGATGTGGGTGGTGCCATCTCTGAGCTGGTGGTCCAGGTTTCCATGAGAAGGCAGGCTGAGCAAGACATAGGGAGCAAGCCTCCATATGGCACCCCTCCACGGCCTCTGCATCATTTTTTGTTTCTTTTGCCTCTAAATTTCTTCACAGTTTTAGTTTCTGTTCTGACTTCCATTGATAATGAAAAGTGATATGGAATCAACCAAATAAGCCCTTTGCTCCCCAAGTTGCTGTGGTCATGGTGTTTCCTCACAGCAATAGAAACCCTAACTAAGACACTAATAGAAATATGGGTCTCAATTAAAACTTTCAAAGATAGATAGAGATCGAATGTTTGGGCATTGGTTGGCATTTGATGGATAGATGAGATGATAAAGGCTTTGTAGGCAGAAGGCACGGTAGCATATAAAGAACAAAATGGGGAAGCAGGTATGGCAATAATTGGGTTCTATGACCAGTGATGGAAGACAGCTTCTAACAGCCTTGGGTACTTGAGAAAGGAGTGGGTTTAGGGGCTGGAAAGATGCCTCCATGGTTAACAGCAATTACAGTTCTTCCAGAGACCAGAGTTTGGCTCTCGGTTTGATTCTCATGTCAGATGGCTCTCAACCCCCTGAATCTCCAGCTCCAGGAAACCCGGAGTTCCTCAGACACCACACATAAGCACACATAGCCACACACAGACATGCACACACTTAGAAAAAATTAAAAGATGATGTGAAATCAACTTAATTCAATAGTGGAAATAGTAAGAAAAGAATGAAAATGAAAGGAAAAGAAAAGAAAGGAAAAATGATTAAATGGTAAAAACCATGGCTCTCTTATGCTTCAGACCCACTAAGTGGACAAGTTCATGGATGGCTGCCATTTGAAGTGATTTCCTGTTTCCTGGCCAATGTGCAAAGAGACACCTTGTTGGTGATCAGGGTCACCTGAGTTATATCAGTCAGGGCAGAGCAGATTGCAGTCCTTTGTTTATCCTAGCTTGACACCTGGCTTGGTGGCCAAAGGTGTTTTATGCCTAGGACTCATAAAAATCAAGTCAAATCAAATCAAATCAAATCAAACCCAGGCAATGCTGTGAGGGAGGAGGAAGACAGAGATCACCGTGCCACCCACAGACTTGCCCTCCAGTGCAGATCTCAGGTGGGCCATAGACATCCACTTGCCATTATACCATGCAACACGTATGAAGGATGTCACCCAGGGGTCTGCCAGCCGTGTGACCAGTCCGCAGCAGGAGTCACATGCAAGCATGTGGTGGGTAGATGGGACAGAAAGAAAGTGGAACGGCTCAAGCATGATGAAGAGAGACGAAGCTGGAGACGCCTGGGTGGAGAGGAGTAGCTTGTGGAGAGGAGTAGCTTGTGGTGATGGTCAGCACTGTCACCTGAGGCCTTGGTGAGGTCTCAGCCCAAGATGCTACTGAGAGCCGTGCGTGAGTCTGGCCTCATCTCTCAACAGCAACTCAAGAGAGCTTGCCCTGTGCCAAGCCCAGGCAGCACAGTGGAACTGGCCCTGGTGGCATGGTTGTGGGTGGGGCGGCCCAAGGGTACAAGTGTAGGAGAGCTGATTCCTCCACTCATCTGCTGTGGGGTGCAGAGACAGTGCCCCTCCACCCCTCCACCCCCACCCCCACCCCCGCCGCCACTCCTTGCTGCCTAAGGCAGTCCGGAAAGCTGCCTACAGAGTCATGAGCTTGGGAGAGCTGTCCCTTCCCCTCTCAGGAGAGCAGGCCCTGTGCCTCTCCCGGACAGCATAGAAGAGCTGAACCTGGTGGCTGGGGCTCAGGTGAGCCAGCTCCAAGCTTGATGGCAGTGGGAGAGTTGTCCCTGCCACTCATCTGCCTTGAAGTGGTAAGGGCACAGGGGTGTTGTCCTCTCCCACTTGCCCCTTGCCATCTGGGGCAGTTTGGAGAACAGGCCCCTGGGTCGTGAGAGCAAGTGAGCTGGCCCTGTTCATTGCCAGCTGCAGCACTCCTGAGAGCAGGCTCTGTTCCTCACCTAGGCAGCACAGTAGAACTGGTCCTGGTTAAGAGGGAATAGCCCCAAGGACAGAGTGAAGGAGAGCTGGCCCCACTACTGGACTGGTATGAGATGGTGTGGGTGTGGGGGTGATGATGCCCTTCCCCGTGGTCCCTCATCACCTACAGCAGTCAGGAGAACTGGCCCTGTTACCTCATTTGGGCAGTATGGTAGAGCTGGCCCTAATGGAGGGGGTGCAGGTGAGCCAGTCTCGAGAGTGTGAGAGCAGGAGAGCTGGCTCATCTCCTCATAGGCTGCAGCACTTGAGAGAGTGGGCCCTGCACCTTGGCTAAGCAGCAGAGTGGAGCTGATTCTAAAGGCATGAGTGGGGGTAAGCCAATGCCCCCAAGGGCATGAGAGCAAGAGAGCTGCCCCTGTCTCCTGCTGATGGCAACACAGACTGGCCTAGCCAGAGCCATGCAGGGGAGCTTGCCCTGATGTGCAGATAAGGGAGAACCAGCAGGCTAACCAGCTCAGCTACCAACCAGGTCCAGATCCAGATGTCTGAATCTGCCCACCCCAAAACCTATCTCATCTGTGAACGGTTGGGATGCTTGAAAGGGCCAGTCCTGCTGATCCCAAGCTGCAGGATCTCCATGGCACAAGACAATAACAGGATAACCACCAGAAGTCATGATGAGGAGCCAATATTGGTGTCACAGAATCCAGAGACATTGAACCAGACCAGTGACTCACAGCAATAAACATTTGCAAGTAAAGGTGTGTAGAATACATCACGGGACACAGTGTGACACACTATAGCTTCCAAGCTCAGATGTTTCCTATGCTTTGGTATTTTGTTGTTGTTGGTGGTGGTGGTGTAGTTTTTGTTTTTGTTGTTGTTGTTGTTGGTGGTGGTGGTGGTGGTGGTGGTGGTGTGTGTGTGTGTTGTGTATGTTTTATTTTGGTGGGGAGGTTGCAAGGCCAAAGAGTGGATATGAGGGGACTGGGGTGCATGATGTGAAACTCACAAAGAATCAATGAAAATTTTTAAAAAAAAAAATAACAGCCAAACAAACAAAGAAGTGATTCTGCTCCCTTCCTGCCCCTCTCCTTGGCCGCCTCTTCTTTGGCCTTTTATGCTGCTTGCTTAAACACTGCACTCATCATCGCCAAGACTAAGCCAACCGCACTTTATCAAAACTTATTCTTGAGTTTCAGAAAAGTCCTCAGTTTCTGCCAGTAAGAGATTATACATGAATTTGAATTTCTGGCACTTTCTACTTGTGTATTCAAAACCACCTTTTATTCATGGAATAACCTAAGCACTGTGATGAGGAAAAAAAAAAAAGAGTGCATGTTTGTGGGAGTGATAAGCTGCTATGGGAAGAACCCTGAATCATTAAGTCTCAGCTTGTAGGCTCACGAAGATGCCACCAATCTTGCTCTGTCATAATTGAGAAAAACAACAGAGTATTGGTCATTTTTGTGCTCAACACAACAAAATACAAGACGAAGTCAACTTAGTCAAGCTTCCCGTTTGGAGTTCAGTCCATCATTGATGGGAAGGCATGGTAGCAGGTACATGAACTAGCTGGTCATATGGTATATAGATAGATACAGGCCCAGAGAGACAGAAACGTGCACACTCATTTTGGCTTGCTTTCTTCTTAATACACAGTCCAAAATCACAGTCAATGGAATGATACTGCCCCTGTTGGGGAGGAGGCTTCCTGCCTCAGTTAACTCAATTCAGCAACTTCCTTTGTGTAAATGCCCAGAGGTTTGTCTGCCATATGAATCTAGATCCTGTCAAGTTGACCATCAGTGTTCACCACCATAGACAGCCCTGACAGCCTTTCAGCTTTGCCTCTTATCAACAGTGTCCCCAGCACAGGTCCTGTCCTCTCTGTGTCCTAGTCCTCTGACATTTGCCTAGATGTGATCCAAAGGTAACGTGGTTGGGACTCCTTTGATGACAGTCATTACTGTTAATTTACGTTTGCAGCTTCCCTGTCTTTCGAGGCAGCAGTTTCCCCCCAAAGAGCTCTGTGTTTTTAAACATTCATCTGTGTATAACAGTGAGAGCTGTTCAGTTCACCTTCAGTGCCTGCCTGCAATTGTCTATGTCCTTGTCAGGGTTTTTGTGTTTCATCCCTAGAGGAAATGGAAGGATAACTTTCGGGATGGCCTTGGAGTGTGGTGATGGTGGCCTTCAGTTGATAGGTACTGCTTTTTTTTCACCCTGGATTTTTATGCCTTTTTTTCCCCAGATTGAAGAATCGATTGAGAGACACTTTGGCAGTCGCAGCAGAAGGGCCGTCCTCCACAGGCCTCCTTCCTCCAGCAGAGCAGAGCTTCAGACACACCAGCACCTTCTTGCTCAGCATGGATACAGCGTTGTCACTGTGGAAGAAAGGCTTGGTGGTCTAGGTCCGGAGCTGCTGGACCCAGGTTAGAATAATAAGTAACTCTCAAAGTTACTCGACATATGAGCAATGCTGCTTATTTTCTTCCTCTCAAAAAAAAAAAAAGATTTTATCCATGATCAAATATCTCATATCCTACCCTCAGCTTTTGTGTCTCTTTTTATTACATTTTCTCAATCTTTAGTTAGATCCCTTTATTCTTGAAATTATTCTGTTTGTATTTCTGTAGCATTTTCGAGTCACATAGCCCGTATTTAAATGCTACATTAAAAATGTTTATGTTTATGAGTGTGAATACATATTCTGCCTAGCACCAAACTGCTCCATATTTTAAGAAAATTGCCACTTCATTTGACTGCAAGTAGAATGTGCTGGAAATTGTTTTTGCAAAGCCAGTTGAAATGGGATTCACAGATGGCTCTAAATATGAGAATGGTGAGTGCATTTATTATGCACGCCATTAGTCATCACGTGTTTTCATCTTTATCATTTGGAGAGAAAATTAAGGGACAAGTTGTTAAATAAATTATTTGAAAGAAAATTAGTAGATGACGAAGGTTGAGAGGCCAAAAGACAAACAGCGACTAGCTCTCTCCAGCAGCTGAACACAGGGCAGGTGCTGGGCTAAACTTTAGACTCACTACCTTATTTAACACTCTCTGCCGCTGCCTGACCACGAGTGAGAAAGGTGAATTCTCTTCACATTCCAAGAGAGGAAACTGTGTCTTTCCAGGAAATGGCCCATAGAGATGTGAGGAACGGATAGATGGGAGGCCCTGAGTCCCACTCTAATTTCCTGTGTTCTTCTTTGTCCCTCTGCTGCCTTAGTCTCTTGTGGCTCATTATCTGGCACCGAACTCATGGGAGATACACTAATGCAGACTGTGCATGCAGCATAAGCCAGTCACATTTTCTTTTTTATAATGACACAGTATAGCCATCCCTCAGCGCCCACAGAGCATTGCTTCCCGTGCTCCCTGCAGATACCGAACTCCCTTCTGTGAATAGTCTTTGCACATAACCCTCCACATATTTGGAATCTCTTCTAGATCATGTATAATACCTAAAGCAATGAAAATATAACACATATAGTTATTATATGTAGGGTATTTTCAGAGAATAATGACAATGAAAAATGTTCACTTTCAATGCAAATGTGAGAACTAAAAAAAAATAATCATCACAGTAGAATTTGTGGAAATGGAATGCTAAATATGGAAAGGTTGTGTGTGTCATCTATTTTCTTTTATTTTCATAAGAAAGCAAGAGAGATGATTTGAGTGCTGTTTTCCATGGTAGCTTCCTTTGGCAGAGAATAGTCAGATGCTGGTGCCCAAAGATTCTTGAAGCAAGTACCTTCTCAGGAAGTGTGGGATTCCTTTCCTGGCTTGTGGGGATGAAAGGAAGTTGGGAAGCTGTTCCGTGACCTTGTTCACCCTCACACTTGGCTGGAGATGGTCTCAGGGTCTAGAACCCATGGAGATCTGTTTGATGAGAAGAAAGGCACTTTTAAGGTGTTGAGAGTATTGTTTGTAAGGCACGCCTCGGAGAATGCCACATATTGGTCTCTGTCTTATAGGAGTGGCTTAGAAATCCAAGCCAGGGGATTAAAAATAAGAAAAAACAGCATAATTAAAAAACATATTTACATATATGAAAACCACAAAGGAATATGTAACCCCCGGGATGTTTGGATGGATCACAGGGCCCCCAATGGAGGAGCTAGAGAAAGTACCCAAGGAGCTAAAGGGATCTGCAACCCTATAGGTGGAACAACAATATGAACTAACCAGTACCCCCCACTGGAGCTCGTGTCTCTAGCTGCATATGAATCAGAAGATGGCCTGGTCGGCCATCAGTGGAAAGAGAAGCCCATTGGTCGTGCAAACTTTATATGCCTCAGTACAGGGGAATGCCAGGGCCAAGAAGTGGGAGTGGGGGAGTGGGGGAGTGGGTAGGGGAGCATGTGGGGGACTTTTGGGACAGCATTGGAAATGTAAACGAAATAAATACCCAATTAAAAAAAAAAAAGACAAGAGCTGAAAACACAGTTGGTGGCCTTTTCTGAGTTTCGCCTGGCTTAGTTCTATTACAACCGAACAAGCTAAAGTCCTGGAACATTTGGAAGTGACATCATTAAAACCTCATAAGAATATGCTTGGATAAAGAAAATATACAAAATGATTAGCATTTCTCTTATCCCACACCGCGTGGGGTGACTGCCTAGCACTCCCGCGGCTGTGACCAGCATTCCTGATGTCCTGCCAAGTGCCCCTATAGTGGCATGCTACTGTGGTCTAAAATCCCTATATTCCACCATGTTTTGATTCTGCCCCTGACTCAATGTGGATCATCTGTGCATTTCACCTTCAATTCAATTTAAATTTCTCCAGCTGCAAAACAGATGGGTTTTGCACCACTTCTTCCAGTGGATGTCTGTGGGTCAGTTTGACACAAACTAAGGAGGATTGTTTTGCAGCTTCCAAGTAGGACGAAAGTGCAAAGGCAGCTCGAAGCAATAGAATCTGGCAGCCTGAGTTGCTGTGGGGCCTGATGACCAGGGATAACTGTAATGTCACCAGCATTCATCACGTGGGAGCTGACTCAATTCCCCTTCCCACAGTCCCCAGCTTTAAATGCATCTTCTCAGCTTATCTTTGCATTCCTTTCCTCTGTTGCTCATTGCCACCAGCAATAGGATCAATTTCGCGCAATATGTGAAGTATGAAAATTGATTCTGGTTTTAAATTTTGTTTCCACTCTGGAACACCGTGCAGAGAATACCTGAAGTAAAACAACCCCGTGATTCTAATCTGACATATATGGTGTGTGGGATTAAAAAGGAAATGGCAACTTATTTTATTCGAACCCCAATTTAACCTATAAGCTGTATTTGAATTGCACATATGACACACTCTATGGAAATGGGTCTTCGGAATGTGATTCTTGAGTTTCTTTTGCTGGGACACATTTACTGCCTCGTTATTTTACCTCCTGCTCATGAGCAGAACAGGAAGTTGTACTGATTTTGTGTGTGTGTGTGTGTGTGTGTGTGTGTGTGTGTGAACTCAGGCCCCAAGGCTGAGCTGCTTGGATGAGGAGAGGACGCTGAAGGACCTGGAGCTCAGCCCCGTCCTGCATGCCCTTTACTCTGCTTTTGCACTTCCTTCCTGGGACTAACCCGCAGTCTGAAAATAGGAAGTTAAAACCAAAGTATGCCCAGGCAGCGGAGGGCACAGCAGCAGACTGATGTGTTCATAGAGTGCGTGTGTGGACCCAGGGACATAAGTGCGAGACCTGTTTTCTCCTTTTGAAAAAAAAGGCATGCTGCTTCTCCCTGCTCTTCTCTCCTGCCCTGACTTCGCCCTGACCACTCTGCTGACCTCTCTTTTTATGCCATCATTGAAGGAAACAGCTTAGTGCCACTTTTAAAAGCCTTTACAGGATGATAAACAATAATAAAAGTTAGGAAATATATATATATATAAAAGGGTCTTAGGCCAGACAGACAGACAACATTCTACTCTTAGATATAATCTGTACCGGCAGCGGAACTTTGAGTTGTTTGTTTGTTTGTTTTTTTGTTTCAATTTTCATTGTATTTTATGTGTGCAGGTGCTTTGTATATATGACCGTGTACTGCTTGTGTGACTGTTGCCCTGATAGGCTAGAACATGTGTCAGATCCCCTGGAACTAGAGATACACACAGTTGTGAGCTTCATATGTGTGCTGGGAATAGAACCCTAATCCTCACCAACAGCAGCCAGTATTCTTAACCACTGTGCCACCTCTCTTGCCCCTGGGCTTTGTATTTTATTTCTTCCTTTATATATATTTTTAAATTCTATTGAATAAACACCATGTAAAGGAAGAAGTTAGCCATATCAGGTCATAAACTAGGATATGAACGTTATAGATTGGATTCTCCTTCCATAGTGGTTAATTCCATTCTTGGGGCATACAAGAAATTGACGAGTCCCTTGGGAAATAATATAAGCTGGGACTATAGGAGTCATTTCAGCTCTGGATCTCTGCTAATGGTAGTTGTAATATGTATTTCTAAGTAGCATGTGAATGGGCTTAATCACTTTCTCCAGCCCTGTTTAAGAAGAAGCAAATACAGCCCTGCCTACATTTTATCTCGTTCACACTTCTAGGATGAGGCTTGAACTGTGTATGCTAAGAACACACATGTGATTCTTACATGCAGACAGGTTAGGGATGCTGATCTAAGGGATAGACGGTGTGCTCAAGGAGCAACAGTTCTCAGGATTAGATTTTAGAAAGAAAATATACACAAACCCCTGCTTGCTGCCGTGCTGTTGTATTGATTATAATTTAACAGTGTAGGTGTTTACAGTCATCATTTAATCTTTATACTGGCTTTGAGAACAGTACAAGGACAATCATCCTTTTAGAGCTAGGTCTATAAAATGTCACAGATTGAAAACATACTTTCATGGCCTTTCCAATCCCTTGCTTTTGAAAAATAGACCATATGCCCTTGCATTCCGGGAACATATAATTCTCTAAGGAAAAGATACTCTCTCTCCCGCCACTCGGGTGCTATTTAATAAATCAGTAAGTTAGTGCATCATGGTCTAAAAGAGAGTAGATATTTTATATAAAACATAGAAGTTTATAAAAAAAATAGTAGAAGTTTAAATAAAATAAACTGCCCCAAGAGACTCCAACTCTGGGTTGTTTTTATATTGGATCAGAATTATTCCTGTGTGCTTGAAGAGTTTTCAAAACATTGTGCACTTTCATATTCTGTGTGCTACAGTCCAAACCTGGTCTCAAAGCTACAGAATTTGAAAAATATTAGTGTTTCCTTATTTGAGGGTTCTCTATGGAATCCTTTCTGAGAAACAAATAAAAGTAGTAGGTCTTACTTGCCAAGGTTGGCCAAATCTGGTCCATTGCCTGTTTGGGTAAATAAAGCTTTACTGGAACACAACCACACTCTTTTGTTATCATGTTGTGCTTAGCCACAATGGAGTTTCTTAGTTTTAATGGACACTACATGGTGCTACACCCTAAAATTCATATGGTTTAACCTTTATGGGAAAGTTTTTTTGACTGATGTATCTAGATGGATAGATGGATGCAAGTTGATCCAGTAAAAAGCTGACGATTGGAACAGACGAGGTTTGAGATCATTTGCTATTTTTAAGCTGCAACAAACTTCATTCAGGAAGAATTCTTTGGCTTGCAATAAAGCATATAATAAGACAACTACCAAAATGGAGACATAAAATTAGGACCCAGATTGGATATCCTTTCTTAGCTACAATAATGTAAGCTAAGCCTTGCTCTGAAATCTCCGAAGACCTAGAGCAACAACTGTAAGAAAAAAAGGGACAGGTCTTAAGCCACTACTTCCAGCCTCAGACGGGACCCACTAGTATATTTATATTTAAATGGGAAATATAAACAACAGTAAGTAGTGCAGTGGTTGGGGGCTGGAGAAACACTTTTATTGTAAAATAAATTCCATATCTTGGTTCTTACAGAAGGGGCTGGAGTATCCTGTGCCCGTGGGCTTCAGTGAGATCATGGTTATGAGAAGCAGGGCCGACCATCAAAAGTACTGCTCAGCCTTTATATTGACACCGAATTTGGCCCATCATGTTCTGAAGGATCATCTTTTAAACCAGGCTTTAAGACCAGCCTCTTCATTCTTGACGTAATTTACCCAAATGTGATCTTAGGAAATACGATAAAAGACTTAGTGTATGGAGTGAGAGATACAGTCACTAATTAACACAAAAACTATGCTAAAGAAGGAAAAACTACTCCCTTCCCTGTTTCATGTCTACTTTTCTTCCTTCTATCCTTTCCTCCTCTGCATGTCCCTCCCTCCCTCCCTCCCTCCCTCCCTCCCTCCCTCCCTCCCTCCCTCCCTCCCTCCCTCCCTCCTTTCCTTCCTTCCTTCCTCCTTTCCTTCCTTCCTTCCTTCCTTCCTTCCTTCCTTCCTTCCTTCCTTCCTTCCTTCCTTCCTTCCTCCCTCCCTCCCTCCCTCCCTCCCTCCCTCCCTTCCTTCCTTCCTTCCTTCCTTCCTTCCCATTTCAATCTTGCAACAATTCTCTTGCTTAAGCCTCCTGAGTACCAGGGTTATAGGCATGAGCCACCATATCTGGTTTGTTTAATATATTTTGGTCCTCCTATATTTTAAATTACATTCACTTGTTCTTTCAAAATAGTCATATATATATATATATATATATATATATATATGTTTGACCAACTACGTGAGTGTGTACATGCATGTGTGTGCTCACGTTTTATCTAAGTTTGAAAGGTTTCTTCAGTGACTACTTCTCAAAAGCTGTTTTTTAGGGTTATATGGACAGAAGCCCCCTTGCAGATGTCTCTTTAGCATCTTACTCTTCTGATCTTCATCTAGAGCTCTCACGGTGAACGGCTATTCAAAGTTTTCTTTACTGAAAATGACTCTACAAGGCAGTAGAGATTTAAATTGTCTGCAAGTGTTATCTTAGTTCCTTCTGCTATTCCTTCAATACATTCCTCAACTGGAGCGGTCTGTGGGAGGTAGGCTTTGTCTTCACCCACTGCTCAATGTATAGTCATTATTGCTGGGAAGTCTGGAGGACGGAGCTTGAAGTAGCTGCTCACATGGCAGCCACCATCAGCAGCAGAGATTGCTGAATGTAGCAACTGTCCAGCACCCTTTCTTTACTTACAGAGACTAGGATCCCAGTCAGGGAATGGCACCACCCACAGTGGGCCAATCTTCCCATGTCAAGTCACTTAATACAGTAAGGATGCTCCCCGGCAGGCATGCTCACAGTCTTGTCCTCTAGATTCTAGACCCTGTCTAGTTGATAATTAATATTAGCCATGCCTAGTACTAAGGGCTTAGCCACCAAAACGTCTTCTGTGGTGGACTATGGACTCTGGTGATCACAAACCTAAGCTATAGAATAGGACAGAAGCAGAGGTGTGATCCCTAGGCTTGGCTTAACATTCTTAATGAATATATACATTCATGTTGACTCTTGAGAATAGTCTATAGTAAGACTCTAGGAATGGAAGATAATATAGTTATTGTGGGATCTAGTTATATTGAGGAGAATATGATGCTCCTCTGTGGGAAAGTAGATGTAAAATGTGACCTGGCATACGGATGCACTGCTGGGGTTAACTAAACAGTCTAGATGTTTTGCCAATTGGAAGATCTCAATCTACATGTTCTCCTGAGGTAGTCTGGATTGGAAACATGAAGTTTAGACATGTTACCTTAGAATAGCCTAAACTTATACATAGTCTGAAAATTTCCCAAATACAGAAACATATATTTCTGCTGATCACTTAAAATCATTCCTGCTATATAGAGATATTTATTGACTATAGAAAGAAGTAAAGATTAAAAAGCACATTACTTTTTAGGCCTCAAGACTGACTATCTTAAAATTTATCCTCCAATTTAGTTTGTAAAATATTTGCTACTATTTTTGTTTTTTTAAATAGGATTTCTGTAGATAGCTCAGGCTGGCCTGGAACTCAGTATATAACTCAGGCTAATCTCGAACCCACACTCCTACTTCAGTTTCCTTGTATTACAGGCCTGTGACTCCACACTTGGCTTCTTATATAACCTTAGAAGAACAGTGATGTTCTACTCATGGACTAATCTGGTGCCATGGCAAAAATAGTATAAATGTAATAGGGGTGATCCACGCATGTGGTCTGGGCTTTGTATGTCATCTAAGTGCAGACTGGAGACTTTTCTTACAACCACTGTACTCTTTGGACAGGGAGATGAAGGAGTCTCTTCTCTTTGCCTGTTGCTTTGAGGAGAGGCCAGATGACTTCAAACATACTTAAATGCAGGCACTCCAGGCTTTGCACAGGTAAATGAACACTGGAAACCCAGGCAGAAAAGTCAGAGCAGGACTTGCAGACTTGAAGAGGCCACATTCATTCTCTGAATGCTACAACTCTGTAAAGAAAGTTAGCAAGGTAGCAAACAGTATCTCCTAAAGGTGTTTTCTAGTGAAGAAAGAGAATGTGAGAGTGAGAAGACAGCTTTTGATTTTGTGAACCTAGAAAGCAACAAGAATGATTCCACATTGTCCCCAGGGCAATGTCCTCTGTATTATTCTTGGCAGTTGTAATGTTAAAGGCAAAATGCAAACGACCCATTTTGCACTATTCCAATATTCTCCTTTCACAAAATATAAGTTATCTGTTGATCTGTTTTATATATTTTTAATCTATTTAAATACCCCTCCACATACACACACACACACACCGGAGCTGAGGACGGAACTCAGGGCCTTGTGCTTGCTAAGCAAGTACTCTACCACTGAGCTAAATTCCTAACCCTGTCATTTTGTCTGTTTAATTTTTTTAAGTATATATTTTACGAGCTAGGATTTTCAAAATGTATCCTTCCCTCAAGCAAAAGACAAAAAAAAAAAAAAAAAAAAAAAAAAAAAAGAAAAAAAGAAAAAAAAGGAAAGCACCATAAAATCCCTCATTTTCATACACCCAGGTACTGTTTAGTAGATCAAAGTCTTAATTCACAGAATGGTGCAGTGCCTAAAGGAGAATACATATTTTCTCCGAGTTGTTGACCTGCTTTCAGGGTAGACTCCAAATAATATGTTCAGAAAATTCTGACAGAATATATATTTTTTTGTCAAGTCAGAATTATTTACAGATCTCTGAAGAAGATCTATTTCTCTGGCTGTAGCAGAAATCAGACTGTGGCAAGAATCAGAAAATAAAAACTAGTGTATTCCTATTGCAAAAACTCTTTCTGGGAAACCCTCATGGAGCCGAGCCAATATTTTGCATTCTCATTTTAAGAAGAGGATTTCTTTTTTTTTTTTTTTTTTTTGGTTTTTCGAGACAGGGTTTCTCTGTGTAGCCCTGGCTGTCCTGGCACTCACTTTGTAGACCAGGCTGGCCTCGAACTCAGAAATCCGCCTGCCTCTGCCTCTAGACTAAGGGTGAGCATGCAAAACCCAGTCAGAATTGTTCTAATGGAAAAGTCCTCTCAAGGTCAGAAAGTTTGGGTGGAACAGAAGCAAGTCTCTGATACAGTTGAGAGTTCAGTTACCCGAGTTGTATAGGAAGACTAGTAAATACCACCTTCCAGCTTATGATGCAATGAGAGAGAGAGAGAGAGAGAGAGAGAGAGAGAGAGAGAGAGAGAGAGAGAGAGAGAGAGAGAGAGAGAGAGAGAGAGAGAGGGAGAGAGGAGAAACACTAGATAAAACGTTAAACCTCTTGTTATTGGGGCACATTTCTTTAGTCTTAGCCTCCATCTGGCATATGGTCAGAGGATGCAGAACAGGAAGGGATGGAAAATCACTAGTCTGGCCCACTTTGGGGATGGTCCCCTTAGGCTGTTTGTACATATGCACTGCAGGCGCTTTCCACTGGTAACTGAAAACCTGAGAGTCTAGTGGACTTCCCATTCCTTCCCTCCCCCCCCCCACCCCCACTATGAGCACCTCGCTGTGCTCCTGGCTTTAATTTGCTGCGTAACTATTTAGCGGGAAGACAAAAGAGCAAAGGTCACATTTAAAAGGGCGCAGTGTGTTTTGCCTGGTCGAAGTTTCCCCCTAGAACTCATCTGGCAGGCGTTTTTTATTATGTGAGTAATGGGGCTTAGGGTAGTAGCGGAAGCGCTTCTGAACTTTAACTAATCAAACCAGGGCTTAAAAAAATGTAAGAAATCGAATCAAAGAAACTTATAAAGCTGTGCCGTTCTATTTTATTGTATTATGACACTCAGTAATTGCGTGCCCAGGTTTATTGCTATTTTCCTCGGTGCTTATGGAAATACTGATGTATTTACAACCAAACAGAATTTGTTCCTTTAATTGGCACAGGGGGGCACAAGGTATTGTTTATGTAGCCTTAACTCCGTTGACTTGTTTACACTTGAGTTCAATTTACTGTAACTTTGCAAAAATCTTTCTTATGTATGAAAGTTGAGCTTGGAGCGACCCCCTGTTTTGATGCTTCCTGTACCCTCCACCGTACAAAGGAAACAGAAAGCCAGTGTCCTTTGTTCTCTTTCTCTCTCTCTTTATTAAAAAGCATGGTCAAAACTAAACTAGTTCCTTAAGTGAATTCATTCTTGAAAAGAAAATAGCATCCAGATGCTTACTGAAACCGTAGCGTTTCTCCCTCAAGCCCAGCTTCTTTGTGAATGTTTGATCTTCATAGGAACCAGACTGGGTATGTGGGTCTTCCAAAGCTGGGAACTATTTAATAATACTTTGAAGATATTTTCTCTCAACTATTTTGTTCAGTGTACTTTTTCTCAACTTACAGCTTTTGGTTAAAAGATACAACAATGAAGTCTTTATGAATAATTTATTTCAAGGCATTATGCTTTTCTTACAGTTTCAGAACAGAAGATTTATAAACAATAAATTAGATTTTTTTTTCATTAAATGGCAGTTGTGATTAGCAAGAATAAGTAGCATCTGTACTATATTTAGATTGAGGAAAGACTCCCAGAAAGAAAAACAAACTCTCATCTGGGAGCTTTCAAGGCACAGTGTTTGTACACTGTCTGAGGCGTGTGTGTGTGTGTGTGTGTGTGTGTGTGTGTGTGTGTGTGTGCTGGGACTCTAAAGAGTATGTGCCCATTTCACTAATGAGAATTCACTAATCACTTCATTAGCGATTAGATGCCTGAAATATTTGGACTATTTTTATTGCAATTTAGGAGTTTGGCAACCTCACACCATAATCCCAAATCTACCTGTTAATATTGTACAGCTTTGACTTTCCAATCTCAGTATCATAACACTGTTGAAACTGCCTCAAAGAATTTATTGAGACTCGAGTTTCCTCAAATAAATTAAGATCATTACCCCTTGATGTCCTTTCAATGGTTTCAGCTTCTCTATCTAGCTGAGGAGCGCTCTCTCTCTCTCTCTCTCTCTCTCTCTCTCTCTCTCTGAGTGTGTGTGTGTGTGTGCGCGCGCACGCGCGCGCGCGCGCGTGCTCGCGCACGTGTCTGTCTGTCTCTGTGCGTGCGCATGCGTGGATTGCCATCTAGCCTACAGTTAAAGAAACAGAGTTGTGTGCAGAGGATGCCTTCTCTTTGGTGGTCCCACTCAAACTCAACTCCTGTCTTTCACCACACCTGCTTTCTGAATGCACACGTTCAAATCCCACCCCACCCCCTAAAAAACCAAAAAGACAAAAACCAGAAACAAAACAAAACAAACAAAATAAAATCCAGACACTGCCTTTATGGGTGTGTTATTTTTGGTGTAAGGACAGAATTGAGTGTGTGGTATCAGTGTTTGTTAAAAGCTATATAACTATTTTAAATTATAAAATTAAATGTTGATGCAAATTCACTGAGATAATGTCTCAGGTCTCTTAATCTTATCCTAGAATTGTCAAATCTGGTGAACACTGATAAATCGAAAACCATCTGGGCAGGAGCTATGGAGTAGACATGTTATTAATCCTTTTCTCTTTGAATTGTTCACGCTGTCTTAGCTTTTTGTCTTGCAATTTTTTTTTTTAGTGTTGCTTATACGTATATGTTTTTATAGATTTTTCCAATACTACTTGATATTGGAAAGGCAAATAGGGTCTAACATCTGGGGACACTAATTCTCCCTTTGTCAGCACTCATGGTTTGCCAATAGCTCTTTTTTTCCTTTTAATTTATATATATATATATATATATATATATATATATATATATATTTTTTTTTTTTTTAATTAGGTATTTTCCTCATTTACATTTCCAATGCTATCCCAAAAGTCCCTCATACCCTCCCCCCCACTCCCCTACCCACACACTCCCACTTTTTGGCCCTGGCATTCCCCTGTACTGGGGCATGTAAAGTTTGCATGACCAATGGGCCTCTTTTTCCAATGATGGCCGGCTAGGCCATCTTCTGATACATATGCAGCTAGAGTCAAGAGCTCCGGGGGTACTGGTTAGTTCATATTGTTGTTCCACCTATAGGGTTGCAGATCCCTTTAGCTCCTTGGGCACTTTCTCTAGCTCCTCCATTGGGGGCCCTGTGATCTATCCAATAGCTGACTGTGAGCATCCACTTCTGTGTTTGCTAGGCCCCGGTATAGTCTCACAAGAGACAGCTATATCAGGGTCCTTTCAGCAAAATCTTGATAGTGTATGCAATGGTGCCAGCATTTGGAGGCTGATTATGGGATGGATCCCTGGATATGACAGTCTCTAGATGTTCATCCTTTTGTCTCAGCTCCAAACTTTGTCTTTGTAACTCCTTCCATGGGTGTTTTGTTCCCAATTCTAAGAAGGGGCAAAGTGTCCACACTTTGGTCTTCATTCTTCTTGAGTTTCATGTGTTTCACAAATTGTATCCTTTATCTTGGCTATTCTAAGTTTCTGGGATAATATCCACTTATCAGTGAGTACATATCGTTGCCAATAGCTCTTTATCTAGACTTGACATCCCATGAGAGTTCTCTTATCCATGTTGGCAAGTCAGTTGGTGTTGTTTTTTTGGGGGGGGGCCTCATTTAGGCAGCCACATTGCTGAGCTGTTCTGTGTATGGCTTCCCTGTTATATCTTAAAGACACAATCTCACGGTGGAGTTCCTGATCCTCCGGGTCTTACACTCTTTCAGCCCACTCTTCCATAATGGTCACTTAGCCTTCCTTAGATGTAGAGGTACCATTGTAGATGTGTAACAGCACAATATTGGCTCTTCTGTCTTGGCTGTAACCAACAGCTGTCTTTTTGGACTAAAACCCTTTAAACAGGAAAGAAATGAAACAAGCACTATAAACTTAGCCTATGGCTAGCAAGGTCATGAATCTTAGAGGAGAATCTATACTGTTTTTTTTTTTTCCTAAACCAGTATAATTCTGCATTCTAAATGCTTACCCTTATATCCATGAATAACTGTAGCTCTTAGCCCTCATCAAAGGAGCTTCTTTTTGGAGAAAACAGAGACTACAATGGTTTCCTCCATCTTTTAAACACCCTCTTCTTTGCATTCTTCCTCCAAATGTAATCGCTAAAGCATCTATCTAGACCATCCCTTTCGCTCCTTGTCTTGATGTTCCATCAATATTTTTTCTACTTTGGAAGTTCAATAATTTGCTTACTGAATGTAATCCTTAAATAATGTTAAGTCATAATCTGTCTTTTATAGGTAGAGTTTTGAAAGGTAACCAGTAGGTTAGAAAGACATTGTTTATTTGGTACCTTGCCTGAACACACGTGACACAGAATAAACACACAGAATGGATATTGCCAGCAATATCTCTTGTTCTTGCCTGACATGTTTCTGTACTTAGTTCTATATTGCATCTTCCTCTTAGGGACTACAGCTCAATGTAAGACTCTGTCATTCCTCAACCACACATGTCCGTTGCTGATCCCTGTACTTGATGCCTCTGCCAGGGCACCACCATCCTGCAGTTGTCTTGCTGTTCTCTGTGTGCACCTTTTTATTTGCTTCTTAAGTAAAACGAGTATTTTCTAACTTGGGGTACAGGCATTTCTATGCCATGGTGTCTAATGCTTCCATATCCCTGCTATAGCCAGCCTGTTCACACCTCTGAATAACTTAAGGATATTAAAATATTTTAAGCCAATGCCCAGGTCTCACTGCAGGAAATTAAATAAGAATTTGTTGGGAAGGGACTAGAGGTAGATATCATTATTTTTTAAAATGGTTTTCCTAATTGCATTAACATATCTTTAGAAGGGTGAACTATAGCAATTTATTCGATCACATTTCAAAGCCTTCTACTTTGGCTTGCTGTCAACAGTTTTGTTTCCGAGTGTTTCCTCTTACATAAATCTAGTTATTTTATTTTATTTTTTTTCCCAGTAGAAGGGTCATATAAAAGAAGCTAGTGAGAGACTTGTTCCCACATCCTTTCTGTAGGCTGGCTCCCACCTGATTTAAGGACTTCCTACAAGGTCTCACTTAAATATTTCAAACCACTTCTCTCCACTACAATAGGGGCTGGGATTCTAATACTCAAACCTTTGTGGGACATAAGAATCATACACGAATCATAGTATTTCCAGTTTTAATTTCTCAAACTCTAAGAATACATTCTTTTCCCCATAACTGTTTCTTAAATTAGAAACAATAAATCTATTATCTGAGACCTCCTCATACTTGTTCAATATACCTCTGGTGCCTAGAGAAGGTTTTGTGTTATTTTTTAAACAATTTCACATGTTTTTCTTATCTCTTCTTCTGTAGCATAAACAACATAAACTGACAATATTTTATTACCCGCTTATATGGTATTTCCCAAAGCATAGCATCTCACAATACTCAACTGATACACACATAAGTATCTGAAGAAAAGAACTCACCTCGTACCTGGTGAGGGCTCTCTGGAACCTCGACACAAGTTCCCTTCTGTTTTCTAAGAAACAAAAGTCTACTAAAACGTTGATAGTGACCTTTTAACAATCACAACAACTTTCAGTTTTTTCTTGAAGGAAAAAAAATGTGAAAGGCATATATGAATCTTATCATTTATGTAACAAAATATTCTTGGAACAGAGAATTCTTGCAATTCAAAAACAAAAACAAAACAAAAACCAAAAAACAACCAACTTTGTAGCATGCCACTTCCTGATCAGACTGATGAAGCAGAGACTGAGGGTGCAGAAGATAGAGGGGTCTCGGGTGGAGCGGGCTTGCATCTCCATCAGCTAAGCAGCATCTTTTCTGATCATCACCAAGTAAACGGAACTCCTGCCTGTTTGCTAAGAACATATGTTGGTAGAGCTCCACCGTAGTTCCTGCTGATTTGCCGGGATCATCATTCTCAGACTCTGCATGACGCAGAACTGTCTGGAAGACTTGCTAACTGGCAGACTGTGAGCTCAGCTCTGAGAAGATCTGACTCAGTGGGGATGGGAGGCAGGTTAAGAATGTGGATTCCTGGCAATGCTACATTCTGGTCCTCTTGACATCACTGCACTAAGTATTCTGCTGCTGTGAGTTATCAGCATGACTTATCCATATAGCTACCTTGTCAGAAATAATGAGAGCTTACCTCCCTATTGGTTTATTTTCTCAGAGATGCGTATTCAGTACTTGCCCATCTTCAGGAGAAATAACATACCAAGTTCATCAGCAAGATGTTATTTTATGTTATGCCTGAAATATCTAATTTGTAAATGTATACAGCATGAAAATAACACAATAAAACCTATTTTCCTTATTTTATATAAATAAACCTGAATACCCATTAAATAACTTCTTCTTCTTTTTTTTTTAAGACAGAGATTTCTCTATTTAGCCTTACCTAGGACTTGCTTTGTAGACCAGGCTGGCCTCAAACTCAGAGAACTGCCTGCCTCTGCCTCTTGAGTGCAGGGATTAAAGCCCTTAGACATCACATCCAGCTGCCATTGAATATCTTTAAGGCAATGTGTCTTACAGGCATTTTGAGCTTTAATGTTATCAACATTCATGTCAACTTCAAAACATTTTATTGGAATTTTGAAGCATTTTGGAAGATACACAGTGGGTGCAAAGGTGTCTGTTATCTCAGAGAAGTCTGTTTCTTTACCTCTGTTCATATTCTAACTGTATTGCTTAGGAAATTAGTACATCTTTATGTTTAGGACAATGTTCCAGGTTTATGGTAGAATATTCAGCAACAGCAAGACATTGAAAATTATTGCGAATTCCATCACTCTGCCACATAACGGTCAACAATGTTGTGTGTTTCCAGGCATCCCTGATGGTGTTATCTCCTGCTTGTTTAGATATTGTTGGTGATAAAATGTCTTCTCATGTAGGAATAGTTTCAAATTTTTTACTACAGTTCAAATGAAATGCTTTTAAGCTATCCTTTACTGCATATTAATTAGTGTGTTGTGAGATATATATAGATACATATGATTGATATAGATGATATAGATGATTGATATAGATAGATATAGATATAGATAGATATAGATGATATAGATAGATATAGATGATAGATATAGATATAGATATGGATAGATATAGATATACTCTTGGTGTGTTAACTCCCTTTATTCTCTTCAGGAGGAGATGAGGTAGTCATTTATTGTTAGTGGCTGAAATTTTCAGTTCCAAATGCACCTATACCCCCAAAGTAATATATATATATATATATATATATATATATATATATATATATCTCATACATGAAGATAAGGTGGATTCCAAGGTCTCCTCCCCCTTAGTTTTTAATAAAGAGAAATATCTCAGCAGTTATGGTCACATATTTTCTTGCTTAAGACTCAAATTCAGTTCCTAGCATCCACATCAGACAGCTTAAAAACACCTGTAACTCTAGCTCTGTGGGAGAGGACACCTTCTTCTGGCCACCGAGGGCTCTGTCCTCTCATGTATAATCCTACAGACAGAGAGACTGACAGACAGACAGACAGACAGACACCTACACATAATTCAAAAAATAAAAGTAAATTTGCAAATCACAGTATCATACAGAAATTATGCAATTCCTTCCTTTTTATGCTATTTTTTGTTTTATTTTATTACATTTTATTTTATTATTATTCCTTAGAAGCCTGTTTTTTTAATTTTTAATATTTTTTATTACATATCTTCCTCAATTACATTTCCAATGCTATCCTAAAAGTCCCCCATAGTGCCCCCCACTTCCCTACCCACCCATTCCCATTCTTTTGGCCCTGGCATTCCCCTATATTGGGGCATATAAAGTTTGCAAGTCCAATGGGCCTCTCTTTCCAGTGATGGCCGACTAGGCCATCTTTTGATACATAATGCATTTCCTTCCTTTTGGTTTTTCATTACATGGTTATACCTTATCTCTAAACCTTTCCTTTTGTTAGTATAAAATACAGATTTTCTATAGTATTCATTTGTATTGTATTTTGAATAATTGAGTGGTAATAGGGATTATTGGGTCAGTGCATTCCTATCTTACTTCTCCTTACATACAGTGTTGGTTTCCTAGGTATTTAAAGTCCTCGTTGTTACCACATTTTTTAAAGTCTGATGAGATTAAAGTGACACATATTTTCATTTTTTTGTGAAGATTATTTGCACATCAA
Organism: Mus caroli; assembly: GCF_978045245.1. NCBI lineage: Eukaryota > Metazoa > Chordata > Mammalia > Rodentia > Muridae > Mus > Mus caroli. The sequence goes on along the minus strand of NW_028227262.1, from coordinate 127,604,274 downwards.
TTAAACAATGCTATATACTCAGGGCCATTTTTTACACAAAATTTTTGTAGGACTTTTATAATTAATATTTGGTATTTGGATATTCATAGAAAAGCAATCCTGAATGCCAAGCAGAAAAGAATAGACTCTGAAATTCACAAAATGCCAGGAAAAAATTATTTAAAATATGGCCATTTTATATTCATGGCACAGTCAAAAACCAAAATTGGCACTATCACCTAAAGTTCCTGGGGATTCCGAGAAAAGCAGTTTTCATGCATTGCTTATGGAAATTTTTTCTAAAAAGTAATCTGACCAATCAATAAAATTTAAAATACTTATACTTTTGAAGCAAACAAACATATTCTAGGGAAACCAATATGATAGACGTTAAACAATTAAACAGTTGTAAAATTTATGCATGACTATTAAAATTAAGTGTTAATAGAATAGAAAAGTAATTTTAAATAGAGACAATTCATAAAAATAGATTGCTACAGAAATTTTTTCATAATTAATGCTTAGAGGGGAAAAGAGTATATTAGGATCTAAACATCTCTTTAGAGGTAGAAAGCTAATGAGACCATGTGATACTATGAACCAGCAAAATCCTGCTAAAATATGCTGGATAAAGTATGCTCCTTCAATGCGTAGGAACAGTCCACTTGAACAGTACTTGGCATAGTTTTATGTTGGGCTGCATATTCTTCATCTCAAAGATGACAGAATTATTAGCCTCAGGAGACACTTCTGATATACTCTTGGCTTCTGGGAGCATTGCCAGTTTCAGCAGAAAAAAATGTGAAGTGTGTGAGACTTGTCTTAGGTGATAGCCTTGCCCAGCCATTCCCCACTCCCCTCCTTGTTTAACATGTCCAGTTCTGGGCACCAAGAGTCTTGGGAGAATGCCCAGGTTGTACCTATCACGTGGGATCCTCTGTTACTGACTCTTGGAAATGTACCTCCCGACATCATGTTTCAGCTCCTGCAATGTCACCTGTGTATGCAAATTTCTTGTCATCCTCCAGAGACAAGGTTACTGCCCCTAGCTTAAGGACACATTTTAGCTAAGGTCCCTGGTCGTTATTAAATTGAAAACCCCCACTGAATGGCCCTTGAGCTTCTTCCTACTATGAGAAAAAGGTCTTCTGAAGGTATGTGAGGGATAGGGAAGAGTCAGAAATACATACTGTATGTTTCATGATGCCCTTGTGTCTCTCTTCAGAGGCCTCAGTGATAGGCTGAGAGGACACAGGAGCTGTCCTATCTTGTTTACTTAATGTTCATCACTTAGATCTAAAATTTTCCATCTGTCTGTATCTACTTGTATATGCAAAAATCCCCCAAGAACCCTTATCAAATCCTAAGACAGGAGTGTAGCTACACCAAATCGGAACTCATTTAATCCTAACATTTCCCCAAATGCTGCATTTTATTGCTCAGACTTATGCCTCTCTTAACCTTTATGAAATGACCTTGAGCAAGCTTATTAGGTTATTATTACTTGACTTGAAAATAGAAGATAGAACTTTCCCTCATAAACCTCACAGGAACGTTATGATTGGTTAAGTTCAACCTCCAAAGATTGTTAGAAATAAATGTGTCTGGGTAGGAGATGCTAGTTGTCCCATAATTCTTACAGCACTTGGTAATAAGCCATTTGAGGCACACGTGGGCTTGCTGTCATGTTTTGAATTATATTTTCTCAAGTCTTACTTCTCACCTGTACTGAATCAATACAGAATTATTCCTGGAAGGAATTAGGAATCAATGACTGCTCTCTCCCTCTCAGAGTCCTCAGAGTCCCCACTGAATTATTTTACCACGTTGAAGCAGATATGATTAGGTTTTATTTATTACCTTTAAAAGAAGCCATGCAAAATAACTTTAAATCGGGCAGGAAAGAATAATATTTGGTTAAGTGAAATGTCACGATGCTAATTATACACTAAAACCCATTTTGCTCTTTTGTGGAATTTCATATAAGGGGTGTCTGTCAAAAAAAAAAAAAAAGCATGCCAAGTACTGAAGTACTAAAATTCAATTTAAAACAAAGGAAGAAAAAGTCAGGCATGTGTACATTCTACAACTTACACTAGACACTCAAGCTTTATTCAACGCACAGTTATCTAATAAGAGAAGCTTGTAGGTCTTTGCAGTTGCTGTGGGTAAGGAAGAGAGCACTAAAGACAAGTAAGACCTTTCCCATGATGACTGGGCAGAAGCAAGCGTCACTGTTTGTCAGATCTGCATGTAGACACAAAGTATCTGGGACTCTTGTGATTGACAGATTCTTATCTAACTTTTGTGCTAAGGTTTTGTGTTTTCACCAAGCTTTCAGGTGGTAGTCATGTGGGTATGTCACCAGTATATGCCCTGGCTCTCTATATTTAACTATAGCATTGTTTGTAGTGGTCTACAGGGTAGAAACAAAATATTTCAAGAGATCAGAAAACCAAATAAGTGAATTATGAATGCTGAGATCCATGAGAATTCTGTAAGTTAAATACACTTCTGCATCACGGCACCTCCCAACACTCAGGAAGCTATGGCCAAGGACTACAAATTCAGGGCCCCTCTACAGCACAATTGGAGTCAAGGCCAGCCTATTGCACATAGTGAGTTCAATGTCATCCTGGTAAGACTATCATGGAAAGGTCACATAGTGAGACTGTGATGGTTTGTATATCTTTGGACCAGGGAGTGGCACCATCTGAAGGTGTGGCCTTGTTGGAATAGGTGTGACCTGGTTGGAATGGGTGTGTCACTGTGGGTGTGGGTATAAGATCCTCACCTTAGTTGCCTGGAAGTCAATCTTCCACTAGCAGCCTTTGGATGAAGACAGAACTCTTAGCTCCTGCTGCGCCATGCCTGCCTGGATACTGCCATGCTCCCACCTTGATCACTAATTGAGAAAATGCCTTACAGTTGGATCTCATGGAGGCATTTCCTCAACTGAAGCTCCTTTTTCTGTGATAATTCCAGCTGTGTCAAGTTGACACAAAACTAGCCAGTACAGAAACTATCCTTCAAAAATATCAAAAAGAAAGACATGATCTTTTTAAAGATTTACTTATTTAATGTAATGAGTGCTCTATCTGCATGTACATCTGCATGCTAGAAAAGGGCATCAGATCCTTTCATAAATAGTCATGAGCTATTGGGTGTGGGTATAAGATCCTCACCTTAGTTGCCTGGAAGTCAATCTTCCACTAGCAGCCTTTGGATGAAGACAGAACTCTTAGCTCCTGCTGCGCCATGCCTGCCTGGATACTGCCATGCTCCCACCTTGATCACTAATTGAGAAAATGCCTTACAGTTGGATCTCATGGAGGCATTTCCTCAACTGAAGCTCCTTTTTCTGTGATAATTCCAGCTGTGTCAAGTTGACACAAAACTAGCCAGTACAGAAACTATCCTTCAAAAATATCAAAAAGAAAGACATGATCTTTTTAAAGATTTACTTATTTAATGTAATGAGTGCTCTATCTGCATGTACATCTGCATGCTAGAAAAGGGCATCAGATCCTTTCATAAATAGTCATGAGCCACCCTGTAGATGCTGGGAACTGAACTGAGGACCTCTGGAAGAGCAGCCAGTGTTCGCAAGTCCTGAGCCATCTCTCCAGCCTCCAGGAAATGATTTCTTGTGCAAACATTGGAGGCAACAGCATGTAGCTGTATGAATTGCATGTGTGAGGTTTGTGAGCCATGGGTGTGGCTGACAAGAGCCTGCATGGAAATGTAGGGGCTGAGTCTAGGCAAAAGAGGTTAGAAGTCAGGGATGGGGCAGATGTACAGGACCTTGGCTGTTCTTGGCAAACAGTCAGCTGTGTTTTGTTCTGGTGGTGATAAGATCTGCCTGCTGGGAGAACATTTCTGGCAGCAGCAGGGAAGTGCTATCAGACAAAGATAAATGATTAGCAGTGGCAAGGCCAGTTTGGGAGACTTTGCTGAGATGGCAAGATCTCAGATTCAAACTTTGGGGTAGGATTTGTAAGGCCCAGAAAAAATTAAGAAATTTATTTTAGAATTGATGCAATTTGATGTGCTGCTTGGTCTTTGTGTGGGTCCCCGACAACTGGAGCAGGGGCTATCCCCAAAGCTGTTTTCTGTATGTGGGCTATGTTCTTCTAGCTGGGCTGCCTTGTCTGGCCTCAGTGGGAAAGACTGTAAAGACTTGAAGTGCTAAGGGGGGAGAGGGGGAAATACACAAGGAGCCCCACCCGCTCAGAAGAGAAGGGGAAGAGGGATTGGGAAAGGATTAGGATTACGGGAGTGGGTGACTGGGAGGGGGACAGTGAGTGGGATGTAAAGTGAGTAAGTAAAAAAAAATTAATTTAATTTAATTTAAAAGAATTGATGCAATTTATGGCACTGAGAGGTGGGAATAAATGGAAGGCAAGCTGAAGATAACCTTGTGCTTCTGGTGTGAGGGGGGGAGCACTGCATATTGGATGACAAAGAAAATGGAAGGAGGAAGGGGATACGTGTTTTGCGTTAATAGGACTCCATGGGCATAGAGTTGTTCAACACAGCGTATGTTCCTGAATGTAAACAGAAGTGTCTTCCGAAGCACGAGGAAGAATAAGCCTGAAGGTACCAATTCCCCTGGGACCTCTGCTTCAATCCTTGCCTCCAGGTCTCTGCCTCGATTTCCCTCAGTGATGGAGAGTAACTTGTAAGCAGAAACAAACCCTTTCCTTCTCAAGTTGGCTCTGGTTCTGGTGTGTCACAGCAATAGAAAGCAAACTGCAAGCAGTTGCAAGGGGGAGGTGCAACAGAGAAGGATACACACATTATCTCATTAACAAGTAATTATCGTCTTATCTTCTTAGCATGGCTTTAGTCTCCTGGGGGCACTCTCCAGGCCAAGTGATTGATTGGCAGGGCAAGCCATATTAACTGTTAGGGGAGGAGAGACTAATAATTAATATTTTAATTGTTGGAGCAGGATATTATGCCTCCACCCAGAAATAGAGTCCATTCTTTTTGTTTTGTTTTGCTTTGCTTGGTTCTGTTTTGTTTCCGAGACAGGGTACCACTGTGTAGCCTTTGCTAATCTGAAGTTAACTGTCAAACTGACTTGGCCCCAACTCATAGAAATTTGCCTGCTCTGCCTCATGAGTGCTGGACTAAAGGCGATTCTGTTCTTTCAACCAGAAAGAAGTCGCTTTCCCATAATGGAAAATTCGCATGGGAGATTTGTCCACAGCACCCTGACACACACCCTCATAGCCTCTAAGACTACTGCCGTATAAGATATGACTAGAATCATTTAGAGGATGAACTGGGATTGGGGAATAAATACAATCTATTTTTACCATGAAATCTAGAGATCCAATTCCAAAGTTGTTCAGAAAAAGAGCTCTGTAGATTGCAGCCTTACACACACAGGGGTTTGAGCAGTGGTTCTCATTCAAGGAAAGAGAAATAGGGACCCTGAACTCCCTCTTTGCCATCCCTGGCCTCTGGACTGGTCACTTTCAAAGGCTTTACCAGTTTCTGCCCAAGAAGAATAGACCTGCTACTTTTGTGGTCCCTCCCCTGGACTACCTGTCCCATATCTGCCTCTCGTCCTTCTTGTTAGTATATGTGGGTTTCTGCCTAACTGAAAACACTGAACAGCTTTCAGCTTATTTCCTCTAGAATTTTTTTTGTTACTTGGATATTTTAAACACCATGACCTTTAATTTAATTTTTTTCAATATAACTTTTAGGTTTTTTTAAAAATTTATTTATTCACTTTACATCCTGGTTCCACACCCCTCAGTCCCTCCTCTTCTCCCAATCTTTGTTCTCCTTCAAGTCCCACCTATACAAACCTTTCCCCTCATTACCCACCACCCCCTAATATCTGGGTTTTAGTCTAATGTGCCTTTTCTGTTCCAAGCTCCCACCCTGCGTACCACATTACATTGTTATTTCCACTGCTCCTTCCTCATTACTTTAAGTCACCACGTGACCCCAAGCTTTTCTTGGCTGTGAGTCTGTCTCAGAATTTCCTCATTTTATTCCCCCTTATCTTGACTGTTTGGAGAACAGGTAAGCTCTTTTGCTTGGGAGCAAAAATAACAGCAAATAGACATTGCTGTTATTTTTCTCAGTGTTAGATGGGCTACAGTGACCGGCATAGCCACAGAGTGAATGCGCCTGCCCATGGTCTCAGGCACTTGCCCAGTCAGCACGGAGTGTGGTTCACGTGACCCTGTTTGAGTCACTGAGATAGTCAGGTTTGCCCACTGTGAAATCTTCATCTATTCTCTCTTTGCATACTGAACTACTGGGAATATATACATTTTTTTTATTAAGGGTGTGGTGGTTTGAATGAGATGTTTCCCATAAATCTTGGACATTTGAATACTTGGTCGCAGTTGGTGGCTGTTTGGGGAAGATTAGACCATTTGTCTCTGCTGGAGGAAATGTATCACTGGAGTAGGCTTTGAGGTTTCCAAAGACATGTGCCATTTTGTTAAAGCTCTTTCTGCTTCCCCTTTGTGATTTAAATGTGAAAAATGGGGTACAGAGCTAAAGAAAGAATTCTCAACTGAGTAATACCGAATGGCTGAGAAGCACCTAAAAATGTTCAACATCCCTAATCATCAGGGAAATGCAAATCAAAACAACCCTGCGATTCCACCTCCCATCAGTCAGAATGGCTAAGATCAAAAACTCAGGTGAGAGCAGATGCTGGCGAGGATGTGGAGAAAGAGGAACACTCCTCCGTTGCTGGTGGGATTGCAAGCTGGTACAACCACTCTGGAAGTCAGTTTGGCGGTTCCTCAGAAAATTGGACATAGTACTACCGGAAGATCCAGCAATATCACTCCTGGGCATATACCCAGAAGATGCTCCAACTTGTAATAAGGACACATGCTCCACTATGTTCATAGCAGCCTTATTTATAATAGCCAGAACCTGGAAAGAACCCAGATGTCCCTCAACAGAGGAATGGATACAGAAAATTTGATACATTTACACAATGGAATACTACTCAGCTATTAAAAACAATAAATTTATGAAATTCTTAGTCAAATGGATGGATCTGGAATGAATCCTAAGTGAGGTAACCCAATCACAAAAGAACAGACATGATATGTACTCACTGATAAATGATATTAGTCCAGAAGCTCAGAATACCCAAGATACAATTTGCAAAACACGTGAAACTCAAGAAGAAGGAAGACCAAAGTGTGGATACTTTGACCCTTCTTAGAAAGGGGGAACAAAATACCCATCGAAGGAGTTACAGACAAAGTTCAGAGCAGAGACTGAAGAAATGACCATCCAGAGACTGCCCAACCTGGGGATCCACCCCCAAAACAACCACCAAACTCAGACACCATTGTGGATGCCCACAAGAGCTTGCTGACAGGAGCCTGATAAAGCTGTCCCCTGAGAGGTTCTGCCAGTGCCTGACAAATTCAGAAGTGGATGCCCACAGCCATCTATTGGACAGAGCATAGGGTCCCCCAATGAAGGAGCTAGAGAAAGGGTCCACGGAGCTGAAGGGGTTTGCAGCCCCATAGGGGGGACAACAATATGAACCAACCAGCACCCCCAGAGCTCCCAGGGACTAAACCACCAACCAAAGAAAACATATGGTGGGACTCATGGCTCTAGCTGTATATGTAGCAGAGGATGACTTAGTGGGTCATTATGGGAGGAGAGGCCCTTGGTCCTGTGAAGGTTCTATGCCCCAGCATAGGGGAATGCCTGGGCCAGGAAGTGGGAGTGGGTGGGTTGGGGAACAGGGGGAGGGGGGAGGGAATAGAGGATTTTCAGAAGGAAAACTAGGAAAGGGGATAACAGGAGTTAAGAGCACTGACTGCTCTTCCAGAGGTCCTGAGTTCAATTCCAGCAAACACATGGTGGCTCACAACCATCTGTAATGGGATCTGATACCCTGTTCTGGTATGTCTGAAGACAGCTACAATGTACTCATACATAAAATAAATAAACTTAAAAAATAAATGTAAACAAGGAAAATATCTAATAGTAATAAAGATGTGAGGTCTCAGCTGCTACATCAGCTGCCATGTTCTGCCTGTTGAGATGCTGCCTTGATGTTAGGGTGACAGGCTCATTTCCCTTTGGAACTGGAAGCCCCAAATAAACCCTTCCTTCTATGAGTTACTTTGGGCTTGGTGTTTTTTATCATAGCAATGAAAAAGTAACTAAGACAAATAATGCAGTGATGCTCTGCTGCTTTGAGAATGTGGAGATAGCTGTCTGACTTACCTGGAATTCTTCTACATGGGGATTAGTCCCTCTGTCCTCACTAATTAATGGGTACTGGGGACTTATAATCAAATCGTATTTTACTTGTTTTGTTGCCTTGGGCACCAGTGGCTCCAGCCTTACTCTTATTGTTTTATCATTGAATCTTTGTCTTTAGGCTTGTAAAGAACTCGCTGGGACTACAGTACTTGAAGCTCATTCTATGTGCGTCCTTCACTGGCCCTCCAATGAACCATTTCCCCACAAACTTGATCCTTTTTAATCAGAGTATTCTGGCAGGATTACGTATATTCCATTTCTTATAAACAATTCAGATTGTTGCTGTGTTAATGTCTCCTAAGTATTTTTAATCTGGCAAGCATCTTCAATATCTAAAATTTTGGTTAAAAAAAAAAAAGGTTTCTTTCAGGCGGAACATTGTCTGAGAGACACACTCAAATGTACCCCCAATTGTAGCTCAAAGGGAGGTTAATAATTAAAATGTGGTAGAGGGAACCATATCACACCTCCTGAAGCAACCACTTCCTAAGGTGTTTATTTCTTGGGAGTAAACTCACATGCTTTGTGAAGCAAATTTCTACATAGTAGGAGTATTTTATTTTGGAGGATATATATGTACCATTGTTTTCCTGAACTTATGAATGAGTCAGAAGAGTTCCAGGAGATGAGAGCTGTTTACAGAAGCAGTCTCCATGATCTGCCTCACAGGCTCCCACAGGGTGAATATCTGAGAAAGGTTCAGAGAAGCAGGGAGGAAATGCTTTGGAAATTCTGTCTTGAGACACAGGGCTTCCATCACCAGCTTGGAAGGAATGTGGAGTCAGAGCAAACACCTATGGCCAGACTTCCAGGGTGAAGAACCCAACTGAATTACAGTTGGTGATCATATTGTCTAATTTGTTAAAGAAAACAAACTCCTGTTGAATGCTTGCCTTAAAATTAATGTGAAATTCTGAGTCACTAGCCCAGAATCTACAAAGTCTGTGTTAGAGATTATAAGATGAATAGCCCTTCTCGGGAAGGACAGCACTGAGTAAAGTTAATTATGGGAAACATGTTACTGATCTGTAGATCAATCAGGTTGCATGTGTAGAACAAAAATTAGTTTATTCTTCTTCAGAGACTGGAGAGGAGATAATCAATATTGAGATGTGATTAAGTATAGATCCTAATTAATTTATCAACAAGTCTTAAATGGGCCTAAAACTGTAATGTTATCATCAGGATAGTATCAAAAAAAAAGGTAAGGATTTTCTTATTTAGCAAGAATTTTACAACTTAGTTGTACGAGAAGACCAATGCAGAGAGAATCGTAAATTAGCCTTCCCTATGAAGAGATATTATAAATATCTGAAAGATGCCCATCTTGGGCTGGACTAGTTTGGTACAGTGGTGGAACACTTCTCTAAATGTGCAGGATACCCAGTTTGGTCCCTAGCACAGAGTAAAGAAAGAAAAAAACTCAAAAAAAAAATGACCAAAAAGAATGCACAGAGCTTAAATAAATATCTTTAGTACTTCGCCTTATAAGTTTACACTTGGTAAAGTTTGTTTTCCTAAACAAACTTTACCAAGTATTCTAGCTGTATTCTTAGGGAATATTGTCGCCTAATACTGAGAATGAGTGAATGAGGTTTGGCTCTGGTAGCTAGACACTCATGGATAAGTCTGCTTTCTAAACCACAGATTTTAAGTCTCTTCTAGGGGGAGCAAAATACCCATGGGAGGAGACAAAGTGTGGAGAGGAGACTGAAGGAAAGGCCATCCAGAGACTGCCCCACCTCGGGATCCATCCCATATACAGTTACCAAACCCAGACACTATTGTGGATGCCAAGAAGTGCTTACTGACAGGAGCCTGATATAGCTGTCTCCTGAGAGGCTCTGCCAGAGCCTGACAAATACAGAGGTGGATGGTTGCAACCAACCATTGGACTGAGCACAGGGTCCCTAGTGGAGGCGTTAAAGAGAGGACTGAAGGAGCTGAAGGGGTTTGAAGCACAATGATATGAACCAACCAGTACCCCCAGAGCTCCCAGGGACTAAACCACCAAGAAAAGAGTACATATGGTAGGACCCATGGCTCCAGCTGCATATGTAGCAGAGGATGACATTGTTGGACATCAATGGGAGGAGAGACCCTTGGTCCTGTAAAGACTTGATGCCCCAGTGTAGGGGAATGCCAGGACAGGGAAGCGGGAGTGGGTGGGTTAGTAAGCAGGGGGAGAGGGTATGGGATAGGGGATTTTGGAGTGGAAACCAGGAAAGGGGATAACATTTGAAATGTAAATAGATAAACTATCTAATAAAAAGTTAAGTCTCTTCTAAATGTTCATAGAAGAATTTCCTGTATGTAAGACATTTGGAAGTTGGTTAACTCCGTTTTTCCTTTGTTTTGTTCCTCTTATTTAATCCATAGTAGCTATGAACCTAAATATTTATTATATATTTTTCAAAAGACTAGTGTTTTTCTAAGAATTTTTCTGTTTTTTCTAACAGCATTTCAAAAGCTTGGCTTTTTCATTCATATCCTCCTGTCCTCCCTTCCTCCCTCCCTCCATCTCTCCCTTCTTCCTTCCCTGTCTCCTCCCTTCCTTCCCTGCCTGCCTGCCTGCCTTTCCTTCCTACTTTTGTACTGTATATGTAGGGTGTATACATGTAAGCATTTGCAGGTGAGAGTTCAATACTATGTGTCTTCCTCTGGGCTGTGAGATAGGGTCTCTTACTGACCCTAGAACTCACCAAATTGGCTGTCTAAAAAGCCCCAGGGGTCTGCTGGTATCTCCTTCTTCAGCCTTTGTGATTATAGGTTGTGCTACTTTGCCTGGTTTGGGGCTCCAAACTTAGTGCTTACATAGCCAGCCCTCTACTTACTCAGCCACCTCTCTCTCCCTGGGCCTCTCTTTCCCTGGCCTTTTATTTTATTTTATTTTAATTATTTTATTTTATTTTTGCCATGCTTGAGATTGAACCCAGGGAGTACCTTAGCTTTTGACTGAGTTGTATTTTTTTTTCTGTTGCTCACATTCACTAACTCACTCATTTATATACATTTAACAAATACATCACATATTCTCTTTATATTTCAGCCAGTTGATAAGCATGGAGATTATAAAACTGAATAAATAGCTGTAGGCTTTGCTCTCCTGAGCTCAAATTCAAATCAGAGGCAAAAAGTATGGGAGGAATGATGTGTGCCTGAACTTAGGAGGCTGAAGCTAAAGATCGGAGTTCAAAACCCACCAAGGTCACATAGTAAGGTCTTGCCTCAAAAAACCAAATCAGTACAAACCAAACTAAGGTCAACTAACCAACAAATAAACACAAATTGGGAAAAGAGGATAATAAACAACTATATACATAGCAGGAGGTAGTAAATGTTATGATGAAAATAGAGCAGGAAAGATGTAATATTATTTGTTTGGTTGTTTGGGGTTTTTCGGGGTGGGGTGGGGGAATTGCTTCCAGTGTATGGAGTTCTCCTTCCTTGAGAATAAAGAACTTCTGTACAAATGGTACTAGTATGAACAGCACTATCTCACAGTGCTCTGTGCTCTGGATTATATTACTGATCCAGCATACTTTATCAGCAAGGGAAGTTATTTGTGAACCAGGAAACAATTGTTTGCTTTTTATGGCAACCTGCCCGAGGAAGATGGAAATGTTTTGAAGACAGCCTCACTCCTTACGGTAGATGCTTGATTTTAAAAGAAAAAAAAAATGTGTTGAAGGAACTAAAGTATACATAGTGTCTATTTAAGTGTGAATTAATAAGTGTGGGTCTTCGTAACTTCTCAAATTGTATGTGCCACATCCCTCCCAGCAAACCCTGTGGTGGTGTGCTCCAGATCATTTTGTTCAGCCGTGTGCTGGCTGGGAGGAGCTGGCTGAGGAGTGTGTTTTTGTAATTTTGGGCTGGAGAGTGGGACGTGCACATCCTGTTTTGGTTTGGTTCGGTTTGGTTCTAGAACTTTACCCTATGACCTCCCTTGGCTGGTGTCACTCATAAGGCTCTGGTTTCCTTGTCATAGGGAAAGAAGCAATATCAGTCACCTAAAAAGCAGTCCAAGGGACTTTTTGGAAGTTTAACTTTGAAACTAGGTGGAAGCCAGGTTAGTGTTTGTAGCTTCTGAGTACCTGTGTGATTGGAGATTAGTTCATTTCACATAGGAAGACTGAACAAAGTTCAATGCCAGAAGCATTGCCAATACTGGATCTAGTGCTGGGTGAGGGTTGAGGGGTTTCTGAGTCTACCCACTATAGTCACTCTTTCCTCCAAGTTCCCAGAGGAGAAGATACTTTCTAAGAACAAACTAAAAAAGACCAAAGCTATATATAAGGGGTGTGTCTGTCTGTCTTTCTGTCTGTCTGTCTCTACTCCTAAAGTATGTGCAACATACTTCTAAAGTATGTTTCTAGTCTGCAGCTGTCACAAGTAAATGAAGGGGAATGTGGCCTCAAAAGTTACATTTCTCTGTCGCTTCCTTATGATTTAAGAGGCCAGTGGTGACAAGATCATGGCTGTTAGACCTAAGAATCTAGCACTCAAGTCCAGTAATTACATGGAAGCTGTTGGGCAAATTACCTAGTGCTTCCGTGCTTCTCAGAACATCCATATCCAGTAGATTCCATCTCTAAAGTAAAAAAAATAATAATTGAAATCAATATTTGGAGCACATTAAGGAGCATGATGAGCACTCAAAAATTCTTACCTGTTGGGGCTGGAGAGGTGGTTCAGCAGTTAAGATGCTTGCTACTCTGGTAGAGAAGTAGAGTTTGGTCCCCAGGACCCATATTAGGCAGTGTAGAAAGAACTGTAACTTTTGCTCCCAGGAATCCCATGCTCATTCCTTCTTCTGGCCTTTGAGGCATGCATATGTGCATGTGTGTGTGTGTGTGTACACTGCACATACATGAACACAAATAATAATAATAGTAATGATAATAAAAGAAATCTTAGAAGAATTTTTAGATGTTTCTCTCCTTATTCGTTGCTACTTATCTCAGGTACTTTCCTGTTGCTGTGATAGAACACCATGCCCAAGAGAACTTATGAGAGAAAGCATTTTACCTGGGCTTACTGTTCCAGAAGGTTAGAGTCTATGATGCTAGAGCAAAAGCATGGTGGCAGGAGCAACTGAGAACTCACATCTTAAGCACACCCAGGAGACAGAGAGAACACACTGGGAATGGCACAAGTCTTGTGATGCCACAAAGTCGCTCACAGTCAAACACCTTCATCACAAGGCCACACCCCTTATTCCTTCCCAGTTACACCAACTGGGAACTATGTATTTAAACGTAGGACCCTGTGGGAGCCATTCTCATTGAAACTATCCTATATAGAGTCATTGTAGATTTGGACCCTAAATTCCAATTCAGTATTCTATACCATATAGAATCTACTTTTTCTTTAGGCTAGCAACTCAAGGAATCACCAAGTTCACCAAGAACTCTCTTGCCTGCTTTTTATTTTAACTCAAACCTACACTTTACTTCTCAGCTCTGTTAGCTCTACATATGGAAGAAACAAATCAAGAAAGATAATTGAAAGGCTATAATGATTGTTCACTAAGGAAAGTCTACATTAAGCCTGTTAACACTGAGGCAACAGCCCTGGGAAGTTATATGTGCAGATTCAAAAGTGAGGCTGTGAGTAGTGATGGGTCAGTCGAAAGAGGAGTGGCTTGTGAGAGAGTTTGGCACCCCACCCCAAGAAAAGACAGCCATAAATCTCTTAGTGTGTCTAGGCTCTGAGAGGAAGGAAGACCATGAAAGGTCATACTTCAGTCTTTAACAACTTTAACCCTGCTAATAAAATGTAGCTGGTGTTACACTAAGCCTTCTCATCCTATGGCAGATTTGCTAAATCTAGACATCAAAGAGATTTTCAGATATCTCTCTACCATTAACTGACCAAATATCAATATCCCTGCATCCTTCCAACAAAACCAACTTAGCTAATGAGCACATCTAATTCAGTACAAGCTAAAACAGAAACATCTCTTTGTCAGATGATGGATGAATAGAATGGGGACATATGAGTATTTTACAGCAGGTCTAAAACTAATGCTTCTAGGTACAGATGAAGCAAACTTAGGGCCAAGTAGAGAACTCCTGGAGACCTCCCCGAAATCTTTAATGCCTTGTAAGATATAGTCCAAGTGATACTAGAATTTCCATAAATGGCTGAAATCTGTTTTATAAAGTGTGATTTTGCTAACACTTGCATATGGCAAATACCTACCAACTATCCTGGCCACACATAATCTGTTTGAGGACTGCACTTGTCCCCATGTCTCTTGCTTATGAGTTCTGCTGTGGGTACGGAGCATGTGTCTGTTAGTGGCTTATATTGTCTTCTACTAAATGGTGGACCCTAAGGCCCCCCAAAATTTTGCAATAGTTTGAAATTTTACTAAGGTAGAAATTTGTACCTGGAATGCCCCAAGGCTAATTTGGAGATACGATGTATTTAGGGAATATCCTTTGCTTTGAAGTCAAAGTTTCTCTTTTTCAACATGGCACTGGAGTGTGTTTGGCCAAATTTGAATATGTATTATGTCTCCTGAGATAAGTAAAGCTTGTCTCCGAAAAGTGGGGGATGGTAGCAGGAGTTAGTGGAGGGAATTGACTTCTGAAGCCAGAGAAAGAAATGTAGACAAAGTGAAAATATTACTAAATATTTAACGTATAGAGGTTTGGGAGGTTGGCATAGAATTCAGTGAAGGAAAGACAAACTTTGAACGGAAACAATCAGCACTGTGTGGACCATGTAAGCAATAATTACAGAAGAAGTATATGAAGACATCTCTTGAAATTCCCATTATACTTTACTTCATTTAAGAGAACATTGAAGGGCTATGAGCCTTTTTTTGAATTATTCATTTTTAAGTTAAAATATTAATTGAATATTTTTGAGGGATGAGAGGTCACCTTACGAATGCCAAGAGACTCTGTAATATTTTATATTATCCTAAATTCCTTTTAATGTTTTAGACCCCTCCAATAGATTGCTGAGGGCACTTGCTGCCTGCTCTTTTCCTTTCCACTTTTAAAAATGTATTTTGAGCAGAGTACTGCTCATCGAAAATTCTTAATGAATTGCTTTGAATTATTTAAATGTGTCTCTCAATTTTAAACGTTTATCACTGATATGTGTGTTTCTTTCTACCAACCCTAGAAATTGTGTGCCTGCAAAGTCAGAAGACACATGCCTTGGAGGAATTCAAAATGCATTCTGGTTTTAAGAGCCCAACAATGCAGTCCTTAATTTGAAATCTCCATCTCTTTGCATTTCCTTATCTTCTTAAAATATTTAGTTGGGGATCTTATGACAGGAAGTTTTTTTTTCCCCTCTAGGGTTTCACTATTTCCTGAACCAGACATGGTATGAAATAAAAAATGCATTGTATTTCTCTTTGAATTCAAATCAAAAGATGTTGGCTGACAAAGCCTGCTGAATGTTCAAAATAGAGGATTAGAGGCATTGCGCTGTATCTGGTTTTAGCTCCAGGAATTGGTCTGAAAGTGTCTTCAAAGTGAGGGTATATATGGCAGCCTCCATCTCCCAAGCCTGAGGGTTGGCGGCTGGTCGTTGCCTGGATGAGATTCCCTATCCCAGCTCTTCTGCTGACTTCCCCCCTGCCCCTCTGAACTGCTGCGCTGTCTTTCAGTATCTTCAAGAACAAGCCAACAACACAGTTGTGAGATGAGAGCTTGAGTTTAGTTGTTTAGATCACTTTTTGTTTGCCAGAAAGTTTCCCCTTCTGGCAGTAAGGCAGCACAAAACATAGTCCAGACTGCATGGGGTTTGTCAGATGAAAAAGTACTGTGTTGGCAAAGAATGAGATTTCACGGCTAATTATAGATTCTTCTCCCTTATTAGCTCTTTCAATTGTTCAGCCTTACTTTGGAAGAGTTACACTTCTACATGAGAAATTCTTCTGGGAAAAAAAAAAATGAGAGGCTGGAGAGATGGCTCAGTGGTCAAGAGTACTGACTGCTCTTCCAGAGGTCCTGAGTTCAAATCCCAGCAACCGCATGGTGGCTCACAACCATCTGTAATGGGATCTGATGCCCTTTTCTGGTGTGTCTGAAGACAGCTACAGTGTATTTATAATAAATAAATAAATAAATAAATAAATAAATAAATAAATCTTAAAAAAAAAGAGAATCGAGGGCTTTGGACAAGCTGGTTGCCTCCTCAGCTTTTTAGAAGTCATTCTGGATGGTGCAGGAGATGAGTGGTGGGGTGTGGTATGAAAAGTTACTGAAAGAATGTTAGCCTCACCACTCATAAGGGAAACAATATGCATAGAAGATATATTTTTTAATTTTTTATTGGTTATTTTATCTATTTACATTTCAAATGTTCTCCCCCTTCCTGGTTTCTCCTCTGAAAGCCTCCTACCCCACTCCCCCTGCTTCTATGAGGGTGCGTCCTCACCCACCCACCCACTCCCACCTCCCCACCCTCAAACTCCCTTCACAGGAACAAGAGCCTCTCCTCCCATTGATACCAGATAAGGCCATCCTCTGCTACATATACAGCTGGATCCATGGGTCCCTCCAAGTATATTCTTTAAGTTAATTTTTCAAACCAAATGTTGGGGAAATGTGTCAAGCTACACTAGTTTGTTGGTTGATCCCCACTCCATCTCGACTATTCTCAATGCACTTGTTTGGTTATTATCTATATCACTAGCAATTGAAATACATTTCTTCTGTCTGTTTGTCTCCAAGGGGTGATGCATTTACTGTTCCACCAGGGATTATGTATTTACCAAATATTTTTAAAGCACCGATTACATGTAAGGCATGCTGACTTAAAAAAAATGAAAGAAAAGAATAATTGCCTAGGATGAAGAGATGGCTGACTAGTAAAAACTCTTACCATGCAAGTAAGAGTGCCTAAGTTCTCGTGATGTTAGCACCCACACTTAAAAAAAATGAGTGGGAGGTGGCCACTCATGCCTACAAAGCAGTGTTGTGTCAGCAGTGTTGTATCATAAGAGATAGAAGGACCACCTAGGTTTTCAGGCTGTGAGCATAGCTCCAGATTCAGTTCGAGGTTCTGTGTTGAAGGGATAATTGAGTGGAATGGATCAGGAAAGTTACACACACAGTCATGCTCAAGCACGTACGCCGTACAAACATACACCACACTCACAAAAACATACACACAGAGGGATCAATAATAATAGCTTCTTACATGCTCATAAATGATAACCTGCAAGCCTGCCAGCACTCACTCTTATAAGTTGACAAGTTATCGTGACAGAGTAGAAGACTTATTGGCAAAGATTTTGTCCTTGGTCAAAGCTGAAATATAAGTTGCTTCAGTTCATGCTGTGTCCTGAATTTTGACCCTCACTCCAGTATCTGTAAGGAGATCCCAGATTAATTTTTCATAAAACCTTTCAAATTTTTATTAATTTTTCTTTCTGCTGGCATATTCTTTTTTTATAAGAAGTCTTACAATTTTTTTAAAAGACTAAGGTAATTTATACATAGTCTAATTTTGATTTTTCAACATAATTTTATAGATATTCAATATCTGAACTTTTCTTAGATTAAAATGCTAAATATAAAATATTAAGCTTTTGAGCAGAGTTGAATTTTAGTTATTCTGAGTATAAGCCTTTTGCTACGAACAATGTTACTTGTGTGTTAGGGTTTAAATCATCATACTCTTTACTGGAAGGAGCTAAATGTTGTTTAATGTTTTTAGGTGGTTTGAACTCCTGGGATCTGTTCATTTGCCTGCCTTCTAGGGAAGCTGATGAGAAACCCTGCATACCCAGGGAGCACATGTGTCGACTAAGCCTACATCAAAGGGTAAATACTGCCAAAGCATGAACACATTTTACCAGTCCTATGGATTAAATCTGAAAGGTTTTGGTCCATGTATTGTTGCTTTTAATTTTTGAGGAATTGGAACCACTGTATCTTTGGGGAAAGTTCCAAAGAACGTTAGTTAGCTTTCTGGCACTATAACAAAATACCTGAGATAAACCGGCATATAAAGAAGAAAGATTTACCTTTGACCCACAGTTTCAGAGTTTCAGGCCATGGTCATTTGGCCTTGCTGACTTTGTCCATGTGTTGAGGCTGTACAACATGAATGGAGTCTGGGGTAAAGGAAATTGCTCACCTTGTGGTATCCAGGAAGCAATGAGACAGAGGAAGGAAGTGGCCAAAGCCACAATGTGCCTTTCAACAGCTTGTCCCCAATGGTCTAACTTCCTTTAGTGAAACCACACTTTCCAAAGATTTTAGCAGGTCCAACAGCAAACAAGGGCTAGTTAGCCTCTGGAGACGCTGAAAATAGAACAGGTAATGCCATGTCTTGTTCTTCAATATCTAATGCAAAACAGATTTTGGGTTGGTTTGTTTTAATATAATTCCCCCAGCTTGATCTATTACAAATACCATTTTATTTTATTTTATATTTTATTTTATTTTATTTTATTTTACTTTTTTAAACTCAGTAGGGCATAAACTATCTGGAATTGTGCAGCTTATTAGATGCTGATTATCCTCAATTCACTGAATCAGAGAAGATAAATATTTTCTGGACCATTATTCTGGCTATTTCAATCTTAGCACATATCAAAGTTAGCTTCAATTGCCACCACACTGACCCAGCCTAGAGTCATCGAAGAGGAAAGAAAACCTTGACTTAAGATCAGCCTGGGTCAGCCTGGCCTCTATGCACATCCACAGAGGACCATTCTGAATATTAGTTTATCCAGGCGGCCCCAGCCTATTGTTGGATGTAGGATCCCTAGGCAGGTGGTCATGAGTTATATTAGCAAGCTAGTCAAGCATGAGCCCATGTACTAACCCGAGAGTAACCCGAGAGCAGGCAGCAGTATGTTTTCTGCTTCAAGCTCCCGCCCTGCTTGAGTTCCCACGATGACTTCCTTCAATGATGGACTGTGACATGAAAGCATAAGCTGAAGTAAACACTTTCCTGCCAAGGTTGCTTTGGGTCGGAGACATTTTCTCATAGCAACAGAATGGAAACTAGAACATCATAATATATATATTTCTTAATCTACCCTGTGTGAGCTTTCATAAGTGAAGATGAAATGAAGGCCTGTCTAATGTGCTAGCCATTACACTAGACAAGTTACATAGTACTGATAGTTACAAGTCTGTGAGGAAAGTCCCCAAACCACACTGTTTCATAACTCCTAACTGAAGTCATAGCAGCCTATGCTGCTGACCCAGTGGCAAGAATGACACTGTGGGTGTTTGAATGAGAGCAGCCCACATGGGCTCATATATTTGAATACTTGGCTTCCTGTTTGTGACACTGGGATAAGAAGGATGAGAGGTGTGGTGATGTTGGGGGAGGTATGTCACTGGCAACAGGCTTTTAGGTTTCAAAGCCCATGCTAGACCTAGTCTCACTCTCTTTACCATCTTCACTGGGGGTCTCTATGTAAGCTCTCAGTTACTGCTCCAGCACCATGCCTCCCTGCCTGCTGCCATGTTCTCTGCCATGATGGTCATGGACTTGTCCTCTGAAACTATAGCCCTCAATAAACTATTTATTTTATAAGATCCTTGATTATGGTGTTTTGTCACAGCAATTAAAAAGTAACTAAAGGAGACACAAAATAGATGATATATTTTATGGTTTTAAGGATCAGGAAGTACACAGCACACCTTGGTCCTGTCGGCCTTGCCGCTGTCTGGCATAGGTGTTACCTGTTGCCTCTTTCTCTTTCCTTGCAGAATTGCTGCCTTTCCTTTTGCTTTGTAAGTATTTGGGATGAGATACTTTGAGACTGAAAATATTTTGCTTTTCTGCAAACTTTGGGACACCAATTTTAATATCTAAACAGGGACTTTACCAGTTATCAGTATTATCAATTTTAATGGTCATTTTCTATTTCTTCATTACTTTTATAATTATTATGTTGTGAATCTTCTATAAGGAAGATCTATTTCTGTCAGTGTGCCATGTCTGACTTCCTTTTATTTAAAAAAGTAAAATCTCATGTGGGAAAATTTTTGCCTGCCTGATTATTTTTACAATAAATTTAGACTCACACCATTTATCAGGATGGAGGCCTCCACCTCCCAAATGTTTTCCTTGACAAATGTGTCATCTTATTTTTGACTTTGTCAACTCACTCAGTCATCTGTCTGTGCATTAATTAACACATCTGCACCTTTGTCATGTCTACAGTTACTTGATGAACATCTGTCCTGAGCCCTGTTTACATACTGAGTTAATATAAATGAACCAAACAGATGTAAATCCTTGCTCTTGCGGGGATTAGACTCTCAGCAGGAGACAGGGACAGGAAAGACTCTGGTAAAGATACACAGTAGACGCCGAAAGGAGCCAGGGGAAAAAAATAAAGTAAAAAGAGAAAAAAAAATAGCAGGTGAACTTGAGATGAGTAGGGAAGGCTCCATCCAGAGAGTGACATTTGCTCAGCTATGGTAATACATGGCTTTGTTCCCAGCACATAGGGGGAAGAACAGGCAGGTCTATACAGAGGAACCCTGCCAAACAAGCCCCACACTCCCAAACAAGTGACATTTGAGTCCAGCCTGGAAGACCTTGAGGTCCTGGTGCCAGTGTCTCAGGTAAAAATTACAGGCACAAAGGAAAGGTGAAAGCAGCATCCTGTAAAAGGAAGTTGTCTGGTTTTTATTTGTCTGTCTTGTCTTGTTTGTGTTTTATTTTGTTTTCAAGGTTTTTTTTTGTTGTTGTTGTTGTTGTTTTTTGTTTTAATGTGTGTGGGTGTCTCAGTTGTTTATCTGTTGTTATGAAGAGATACCACGGCTAAGGAAACTTCGGGAAGAATGCATTTAGCTGGGGCCTAGCTTACAGTTCCAGTGGGTGAGTCCATCCATGATCATCTTGTCAGAGAGCAAGGCAGCAGGAGGCAGGCATGGTACAGGAGCACTAGCTGAGAGCTCACCTCTGTTCTAAGTTAGAAGCTAGGAGAGTGAGACTAGGCCTGGAGTGGGCTTTTGAAACATCAAAGTCAACCCCCAAGTGAGACGCCTCCTTCAACATGGCCACACTTCCTAATAATTCCCCAAACAGTCCATTGACTAAGGACCAAGCGTTCAAATATATGAGCGTATAGATGCCATTCTCGTTCTGCCTGAATGCATGTCTGCACACCACGTGCAAGAAGAGGGAGTCTGATCCCTTAGGATTGGAGTTACACAACCACCATGCAGGTGCCGGGAATTGAACCTGGGTCCTCTGGAAGAGAGGCTAGTTCGTTTAAATGCTGAGTCGTCTCTCCATGCTGTCTTGTATGTTTTAAGAACACAAGGATCCCATATAACTGGGGGGTGGGGGGAGGTTAGTGTGGAAGGAGCAGAAGGTAGAAATGTTCTTGGAGTGGGGGGTCTTATATGTGACATAGAGATCTTTTTAATGACCACAGATTTTGTCCTTTGTGAAGTGGTGGGTTGATGGAGGATTTTGAGTAGAGGGGCGACAGGAATCCCGTTGCAGTTTTACCGGCGTTACCCTGGCAGCTATATTGAAGTAAACACTTCAGAAGCAATGAGTGGAGGAAGCCAGTTCCTGAGATGATTCACCCAGATGAGGGTGAGTTGGCCTAGCTGGGGTGGCTATACAAATGAGAGATAGCAGCAGCTAATGCTTGCGAGGTTTTAGGGTGCATCAGTCTCGTCCTGAGCATTCCACCTTGCACTGATTCTTTCTTTACAGCAGAAGAGACAGTAGCACACAGTGGCTAAGACAGTTCCCTAAGACCTCTTAGTAATGAAAGAACTAATAAGGAGCCACACTTGGGGAGTCTGACTTCCAATGCCTGCTTTCTCAGAAAGCCTTTCAAAGCAAGTATTCAGGCACTGTTCTAACAGCCTAGCCCAATGTGAATTCTTAAAAAAAAAAAAAAAACAAGAATTGTCAATGACACATGTAGATAACTTCACTTGGTAAGAATGAATAATCTGAAGCCTTATGATCTGTGACTTATGTATACCACATATTCGGGACTGAATTCCTTTCACGTGTGTTGGGGTTGTCACGGAATTGTCAATCACTCTGGCGTGAAGGAGGGCACCTGGTAAGATTAGGATTATGAATTAAAACTTGCAATTTCAGTAGTTAGTGAAAATATTCATAACATTTGTGACAATTAGAGAATGAATGAATGAATGAATGAATAGCCCGAAGGGTAGAAACAAGGATTTAAAGTGGGTATATCCATGAGATTCTGTGAAGCGAGGCCACTGTATGAGGTAATGCTGCCTTTACTAACTGGAGTTCTCATCTCACATAGATGGGTGCTAGTGTTTCAGAAGCAAAGGAGTTCCTTCCCAGCTTGGAATGTTTGTGGGATTAGCAGTCGCTGAAACCAGATGCTGACTCCAGTGTTTGGAGCACTGGGGACTTTTGCTGAAAAGCACGCAGGGCATTTCCTTGTTACTTTGATAGAATGGTGATTAAGTTTGGAAGACAGAAGAGAAATGTCTGGGTCTCCTGGTTATGTTCTGGTTTTGTTTTTGTTTGTTTGTTTGTTTGACACTAGTTATTTTCATTGCTGATGACCTTAGATAACCTTAGGAGAAAGTCTCCATTCTGACAAAAGAAAAGGTCTGGTGTCTCTATAGATAAAACGAGCAGAAAGGAGATTCTGTAAGGCCCAGTGTGATGTTCATGTTACTCTTCATTTTGGAATGACCAGAAAAAAAAATTTCCCATCTACTTCTTATTCTTTTTAAGTAGTCCCAGTTTAAACGTTCATCCTCTTTAATTAAATAATAATGTTTATTATGTTTTCAATTTTTTAAGTGTGTGTGAGTTATTTATCCATTGTTGTGAAGAAACGTCATGACTAAGGCAACCTCCAAAAGAATGCATTTAGCTGGGGCCTAGCTTACAGTTCCAGAGGGTGAGTCCATCCATGATCATCATGTCAGATAGCAAGGCATCAGGAGACAGGCATGGTACAGGAGTGCTAGCTGAGAGCTCACCTCTATTCTAAAAGATAGAGGCTAAGAGAGTGAGACTAGGCCTGGAGTGGGCTTTTGAAACATCAAAGTCAGCTGTGGCATGACACTCATCCTCCAGCAAGGCCACACTTCCTAATAATTCCCCAAACAGCCCATTGACTAAGGACCAAGCGTTCAAATATATGAGCCTATGGAAGCTCTTTTGTTTTCTAAGTTTATATGATTCATATAATGGCTTTGCTTTTTTTTGAATGAAAAATGCCTCAAAGAAGTCAGATTTTGGCTCTTTCTTTTGCTTATGTGTGTGTGTGTGTGTGTGTGTGTATGCACATGAGTATATGTGTGTAGTGTGTATATCTGTGTGTATGTATGTTTACATGTTTGTGTCCATGTATCTGTGAATGCCTATGGCGACCTGAAGTTGACGTTTGGTATCTTTCTCAATTGCTCTCGGTTTTATTTGTTGTGAAAGGTCACTTACTGAACCCAGAGTTCTCTAATTCCAGATAGTCTAGCAGGCCATCTTGCCCCAAGAAACCTGTCTCTGCATGCCCAGTGCTGGGATTACAGGACGGCTGCCACATCTGCTTGGCCTTTCGAATGGGTGCTAGGGACCTGACCTCTGCTTATCAATTGATTGCTCCCCAGGCCTGGCTTTTTACATTTGCTTATGATAATTTCCAATAGAAACAATTTAGACACATTCTGCCTTTGTAGTAGCTACATAAATTCTTGGGGCCCAGTTATATCCTTTGAACCAGGGCATCTTCCATTCATTGCCTCCTGATAGGGCAGGAGGAGAAGAGAGAGCCAGTGCTCTAAGCTTCCACCATAGCAACCCATATGCTCTGAGACCTTCAGAAGGTTAGAATCGACCTGTGCTAGTCCATGATCCTTAATGATGCTTCTCTAGTGTGTGTTTACTTCCTGGTTCTTCCCTCCACCAAACACTCTATTAAATTGTCAGCAACTGAGTGATTTTGCCTTGCATAAGGAAAAATGACTCCGTTTATTGCCATGTGAAGCTTTGCACAATCTTACAAAGATGCTGCATGTGCAACTTAAAACAAAACAACAACAAAACAAAAAAGAACAAAAATCTCTGTTACAAAGTCTTCATGCTTTTGCAGTCCTCTGCCTATCCCTCCAGCTTAAGAATTAAGAATTCTAACATGCTGAGCCAGTGCTTTTAGGTCCTTGTTCCAGAGGCCATGGTGACTTGTGTCACTCGAATTCTCCTTGTGGCCTTACACTTAGCCTCTAAACTTAGCCATTTTTGAATTTGAGAAATGTAGACAACCCTAAACCTGTAAGTGTCCCACACAGAAAGCTCTCCCTGGATTTCTAGAGCAAATGTGTAACTTGGGCATCAACATAGACTCTGCACAGAACACGGTGTTTAGGAAGGAAATCTGTCCATGCCGAGGCACTGTGTAGGTCTGCTTACAGGACCTGAGCTGGGGCTTGTTCTCCCTGGAGCTACACTTAGGCAACAGAGAGTCTGCTGAGTAAATGAGTAAGTTAATACAATTCCAAGTGTCAGGGAAGATTTAATCAGACAAAGGTCAAAGCACTTTAAATGAATCATTAGGAAAAAAGTTACATCTTATTACAGAATTGATCAAAGTAGAACGTAGATACCCAAGGCTCTACATACTTTATTGTGCAAGGGAAGACACTGAGAGCGAACCAGCACACCATGCCCAAGGTTAGGATTCTGTCACGTGCAGAATTAGTACTGCAGCCATGTCTTCTGCCCCTGTTTTCCCCAACACAGTTGAGTTTTATCTCATCATGACAGCAGGACGTGTTGAAGAAACTATAATACTTGTTTGGGTGAGGGAGTTAATTTGAATGCAATCAATAATGTCTCAAGAGTGAATCTGATCTCAAAGTTAATTTAAATCTCTCTCTCTCTCTCTCTCTCTCTCTCTCTCTCTCTCTCTCTCTCTCTCTCTCTCCCTCCATCCCTCCAATTTAACAAGGTTTAACTGTATTAGGTTTTATTTTGGGGATGTAGTTGATGTAGCTAGTTGATCAAACTGTAGAGTCACAGGGGAGACAATTAAACTTGTTAGAATGGGGCTGTTCTTAAAGTGGGTGAAGCAACGATGCCCTTCATTTATGAAGTAAAGATGAAGTGAAGACTGTGTGAGAGATACTGAGACTGGCTTGGCACAGACTGAAAATTTGAGTAGCACAAGTCACCATGGCCTCTGGAACTTGGTTGTGTGGCTTTCCAGTGCTTCAGCACTATTTTTGCCATGTGCAACTATGGAGCGATGTTACTATATTTGGCACAAGTATGTATTTTTATATCTAGCAAATATGATAGCTTTGAAATAAAAAGATTTCCTGAGTTATTCCCAAATACTTTGAAGATTTCTAAGGGCAAATTTTTATTTTATGTAATCAAAGCAGCTACTTTGCCATCCTTGATTCAAGTGTCAATATCCAGACTTTTTACAGTTGGATGTGGTTACAGCAGATGATGATTAATAGCTGCCACTGTCTATGTATCTATCTATGTATATATGTATTTATGTACCTAACTATGTCTCTCTCTATCTCTCCATCTATCTCTCTATCTATCTATCTATCTATCTATCTATCTATCTATCTATCTATCTATCTTTCCTTGGCACTGTCATCCGTGAACACTTAAATCACTAAAATCTTTTCCCTCTTTCAGGTAAATGTGTTACCAGAAATACAGCCTCAGCTTTGCAGGAAAGAAGGCTTGTGTGAAATAACCAGAAGGTTTCCAGGTAATCGTCAGTTTGCTTCTTTATGCGTGAGTGTCTGACATCTGCAGGCTACCGTGTAAGTAACAATTAGCAAGGCCTCAGCGCAGCATCTCCAGCTCCCCCTTCTATTAACTCCGTTGCCCACATCTTCCCTTATACCCAGGCTCTCCCAATAGGAAGGCCCTGATTATACCCCAAACTAGCACAACTGACACTTTGTCTTTCAGTTTTTCCCTCTGACATAGCAGGCATATGTTTCTATTCGTCTTAACCTGTTTCTTCTTGAAGTAATTCTGCCATAGTTTAAAAATAATGGTGATGGTTCTTAGTTATATACAACTTGAAGTTTTACCAGGATTTATGATTGTGTCATTGTGCTAGGATTTGTTTGGTTGTGTCTTTTTTTTTTTTTTTTTCAACTTGATACAGGCCAGGGTTATCTGGGAAAAGGAAGTTTAACTGAGAAAAAAACCCAAAATATCAGATTGGCCTGTAGGCAAAACTGTGGGTCTTCTTCTTCCTTAATGTTTGATGTGGCCCAGACCACTGTTGGCTAGTACCAGGATGGGCTAGGTGGTTCTGGTTTATATAAGAAAGTAGACTGAACATAGACAGCAAGTCAGTAAGTAGCGCCCCTCTATATAGCCTCTGCTTCAGTTCCGACCTTTAGTTCTTGCCCTGACTTCCCCGTAGCAGTGAAGTAAAACAAACATTCTCCTCTCGAGTTGCTTTTGGTCATGGTGCTTTATCATAGCGATAGAGAGCAAACTAGAGTAGTTATTCTGTTGTCAAAATTTGTTTTTTCCTCTCTAAAATCCTCTAACTGTGTTTAAGGCAGGACAATCAATGAAAAACATTCTATCTTGACTGTATCAGGAATATGGGAGAAAAACAACTATCTCCCGTTTCTGCACAGTTCCCTCAGTGGAAAAGACACCGGAGAGGAAGTGAGCCACTAGAGATGAACTAAGTCTCCACAGATAAGATTTTAGCCTACTTTCGAGCTCAGTGGTGAGAGTACCTCAAATTTCTTGTTTAATACCCATTAACGCTCGTGCCCTTAGGAAGTGCTTTACCACATAATTAAAATTTAGATCTGCATGATTTCATTTATGCATTTATTAATTTATGACTTAGTGTGATGGGAAAACATGGCATACTGTCACCCATGGGCTTCTCCACAGATTGAGAGTCTGCCTCCCGGCCGAGCATCAGCCTTAGGCTTGTCCTCATGTACTGACAACAGGCTCCTCTCTTTAATTCACTTCTTGGAATAAAAATTTAAATGAACCAGTAATTTTTCTTTAAATTTAAGACATATTTCTAAAATAAATAGCATGTGATTTTTTTTTCTATCTGTGTCATTTCATAGTACACTTGTGGCTGACTGCGTAGACCTTAGCTCTTTAATTGTGCTCTTTTAAGCTAAAGCCTGGTTTGCTCAACCTGGCCTCGAACACTCTGAGTAGCCAATACTATCCTTGAATTTCTGATTTCCTTGCCTCTAATCCCCAAGTGATTGAGGTTGTAGGTGTGTGCCACCACCCCTGGCTTGAAATCCCCTTCACATCCCACATCTCCTGCAGGAACTGGGACTTGAACATGCTTGAACATGGGCCTTGTTTATGCTAAGAAAGTACTCAACCACTTAGCTGTATCTCCAGATACTTCATTTTTTAATAAAGCTGTAATGTGGATCTGTGGAGATGACTCAGTCAGTAAATTGTTTGTCTCATAAGCACGAAGACCTGACTTTGAGTCCCAATAGCAATGTCTTGACAATTCAGGCACAATCACAGACTCCTCTGATGGCCAAGGACACTTGAGGTTGCCCTCTGTCCTCCATACGCTGTACACATGCATGCACACCCCCCCCCATACATATAAACACTCAAATAAATAAATAACACACAAAAATTTAGTGCTCTTCTGGGCTGAGTAAAAACAATATTTCTACTACTAAATATGAATAAGCCCCAAGTTTCTTCAGTTAAGATAATCCCCACTACCCAATTGTCTGCATTTTGAACAGAGCTTACAGGTTTTAAAGCAATCTTTTTTGGTCTGTTTCCTGCTGTAATTTATATGCAAGAATGTTTGATTCAGAACAAAAGCCTTTAGCATCACAGAAAACAAAAGGGCAGTATAGCAGCAAAATGGGAGTATGAAATCTATTTAAATATACATGCACACATCTACGTGTATATGCCTCAAGAAGGTCTGATACATTATTTTTAACTTGCTTCTATAGAATTACGAAGCCTTTTCTGTCTTCTTCAGTTTAAAGAACTCTGAAGAATACCACCAAATCTAGAAATGTGTAACCCTTTTTGTGCTCTCTCCCTCTCCCTCTCCCTCTCCCTCTCCCTCTCCCTCTCCCTCTCCCTCTCCCTCTCCCTCTCCCTCTCCCTCTCCCTCTCCCTCTCCCTCTCCCTCTCCCTCTCCCTCTCCCTCTCCCTCTCCCTCTCCCTCTCCCTCTCCCTCTCCCTCTCCCTCTCCCTCTCCCTCTCCCTCTCTCTCTTTCTCCCTCTCCCTCTCTCTCTTTCTCTCTCTCCTTCTCCCCCCCCCCTCTCTCTCCCTCTCATATGCTAATTTTCTATTTATCTCTGTGAGTAACAATATAGTCTTGTGGGATAACTTCTCCTCCCATGTTATCTTTCTTGAACTGACGATAATTTTCTTAAGTGTCTCGCTTTAAAAGTAATGTACCTAACAGCATAAATTTCCGATTTGAATTTCATGAACACACAAAATATAATATAACCTTATTCACAAACTGAAGCTAATTGGTTTATTGTGAATGTTGAATATTTATTAGTAAGTGAAGAGCAGGTAATAATACCACTGTGGTATAGTATATGACATCATTCAAAGGCTGAATGGTGCTGGCTGAGGATGGTGATGCTTGTACCTGTAATCCTTGGACTCGGGAGACCAGGCAAGATTGTGATCTTCAGGACAAGTGGGTTACACATCAACACACTCTCTCAGTTTCTATCCATGATAATAAGATCGCGCCTGTGAAACATTTACCCTCTGCTGAGCCAGCTGGGCTGCAAGAGGCAGCATCAAACCTAAGGGACACACAGACTACTGCTCAATCTTAGTGGGTCCCAAACAAAATGAATACACTTGTACAAGGGGGAGGAGGAGGAGGAGAAAGATAGAGATTTGTTGGGGAGAGAAGGGTTTGCCTGCCTGGTAAGGAAGGTAGGAGGCAAGAGTGGTTTCTGTATATTACATATGTGTAAAGATTGTCTAATACAAAATTTGATTATCAGAGAAGATCATGAACATAAGATGGTGCCTATTAAATATTTAGGATGGTGCTTGCAATATAAAAGAGCTTATTAAGGAGCTATTTTTTTTGAGGAAAAACAAACATGGAAAACCAAAATAAAATATAATGCTATATATACAATAGGTATTTTTGTTTAAGATCAAAATAGTCTGTACAATTTTAGATCCTGTTTTGCTTAGAGGCTAAGAAAAGTTTGAAATCACAGGTTTTGAGGTTTGCTATTAGTTAGCAACCTGAATTACTTAATTTTACAGGATTTATTTATTTTTTGGTTTTGCTTTTGTTTTTAATCTCTAAGTATGGATTATAGGGCCTATTTCATAATTAGGTTTTTAAAATCAAGTGGATTATGTATATGCATATATGTATATATTGATTTAAAAATAAATCTTGCTGTATGTTATATCTAATATATATGCTTAATAAATTGTGGCTGGACTATTCTATTTCTGAAAAATGGAGCAACAACCCCACATTACTGAAAACTTTTCTCTTTTTATGATTGGTTATGAGAAGAATTTTATGTTTCCATGAAAAACTGTGATAGATGTGAGATTTGCCCTATATTCTAGCTCACCAGACACCTGCCACACTTATCTAGATATTGCCAGATGATATAAAATGCTTAAGTCAGGAACAAATGAAGTTGGTATTTGCAGCAATGTCCAGCAGTCGTACCTACTCAGCAAGCCCTAGTTCACCCTGCATGGCTAGGTGACACCTATAAATGCCACGGTTTGCACTTCAGGAGAGGAACTTTGGACTTAAATTGTATATTTTCTGACAGGCAATGAGCTCAATTGGTACAGTGCTAACTTACATGCATGAAGTGTAGGTTCAGTCCCTGGCACTGCATAAACACAGGCATAGTGGCACTTGCCTGTCATCTCAGAGGTGGAGGTAGGACGATCAGGAAGTTCAAGGTCATCTTTGACTACTTCAGGAATTCAAGACCGAGTGGGTTACCTTAGACACAAAACCACAGTTCCCTCTTTCCTAGGATGGGATGTCACTTCTACCTTCCCAGACTATCCTTTACATAAATATCTTTGAAACACTAGTTTGGGAGATAATGTATTAATGTCTCTGTAAGATGTACCAAAATATTTTTAAAAAATGCATGAAAAAAAAAACAAGATGCACGGACACGTGTCGCCATCCAGAGAGTCCATGACAAGCTCTCAATCTGAGGCATAATCAGTGTGCACTGCTGGGTTACTAGTGTAACATGGTTTTGCTTCTGGATCTCAAGGTTGGAAGTAGTCAGTGACGTTGTAAGACCCCATGATTCCACAGAGCCTTGATGTCTTTAGCTTTGTCTCCAGAAATACAGACAGATCAAGATGCCAAGAATGGGTGTACTGGAACCCAGGCAAGTGAAGCAGGACAGAGCTTTGGCTGTTGCAGTAGTCTGGTCAGAGATAACAAGTAGGGCTCACTCAGTGTGTCCCTTCCCCAGCCAGCTTGTACCTGACCTTAGACTTGTGACTCACATGGGAGGATACGCCACACCCGTGGAAAGTTTTCTGGCTAGTGAGAAGATTTATTTTTGTCTTGCCATTTACTACTTTGCCTTTTGTGGGGGGGGGGGGAAGTTTTTATGGTATTCATTTGGCTCAAACTTGTTGTCTGTGCTTTTTAGGACATTCATTTATTTTTCTTGATAGAAAGAATTGCTTTTCCATATTTGCACTACACAAACATTAACATAAGAGATCTGTTCTGCAGGATCTTGTGTTGTTTTTGTTCTTAGTGCAGCAACACCATCCAAGGAGCCCTGGTTTGGAGTGTGCCAAGGTTTTTATTTTGTTTTCAGTATTATTCATTCTTTCAAGTTGTTTTATCTTAGGTCTAAGCCCTGGCTTTTGTATGGAATTTTAAAAGGAGACCAAGATGTCTACTCTGAGATAACACTTGGATCATTTTAGGACCCCCTCCCCGAAAGAAAGAAAGAAAGAAAGAAAGAAAGAAAGAAAGAAAGAAAGAAAGAAAGAAAGAAAGGAAGAGAGAGAGAGGGAGAGAGAGAGAGGGAGAGAGAGAGAGAAAGAAAAAAGAAAGAAAGAAAGAAAGAAAGAAAGAAAGAAAGAAAGAAAGAAAGAAAGAAAGAAAGAAAGAGGGGGAGGGAGGGAGGGAGGGAGGAAGGAAGGAAGGAAGGAAGGAAGGAAGGGAGGGAGGGAGGGAGGAAGGAAGGAAGGGAAAAGAAGAGAAGAGAAGAGAAGAGAAGAGAAGAGAAGAGAAGAGAAGAGAAGAGAAGAGAAGAGAAGAGAAAGAAAATAGGGTCACCAATGAAGGAGCTAGAGAAAGGCCCCAAGGAGCTGAAGAGGTTTTTAGCCCCAAAGGAGGAACAACAATATGAACTAGCCAGTAACCCAGAGCTCCCAGGGACTAAACCACCAACCAAAGAACACACATGGTGGGACTCATGGCTCCAGCTGCATATGTAGCAGAGGATGGCTTAGTCTGACATCAATGGGGGGGAAGAAGCCCTTTGTCCTATGCCCCAGTGTGGGGGAATGCCTGGGCCAGGAAGTGGGAGTGGGTGGGTTGGTGAGTAGGGGGAGGGGGGAGGGTATAAGGGGAGGGTATTTTTCGGAGGGGAAACCAGGAAAAGGGATAACATTTGAAATGTAAATAAAGAAAATATCCAATCAATAAAAAAAAATAATGAAAGAAAGAAAGGAAAGAAAGAAAGAAAGAAAGAAAGAAAGAAAGAAAGAAAGAAAGAAAGAAAGAAAGAAAGAAAGAAAGGTAAACTATAACAAATAAAATTTAACACATTGGTTACATACAAACAGGATGCAGCTGTGTAAGACTCTAATTATTAGTTACCAGATATAAAATTCCGTCATTCATATAACATGATTGAAGTTATTTTTAGCATTGGCTCATGATGCATACCATGAAGTCTATTCCAGGTCTAATACTTCCAAGGTTTGCCTGTTCTTGAATCCTGACACTTTTCTCTGTGCTTTCTGTGAGCTTCCTGATTCTTTTCTAACTCCTAAACCAGTTGCATTCTATGCTACCCCATGATTAATTCCACTCCCAATGCAAGATACTTCCCCTTAAATAAAAATATAACTTCCTTAGTATGACTTGAGCAAAGTGGCAGCAGAAAGTAAGCTGATGGAACCGAGTCATACTTAACTATACCCTCAGTTTAGGTAGTCTTGTAGGATGTAATTATTAAAAACCATGCACGCTAAGTCCGGCTATGGCTGGCACTGGCACGGTGATCTCATCACCCCATGAGGAACTGTAAGGCACAGTCTTCCCAGGTCCCCGAGGTCAGCTGCTCCCGAACTGCTCATACCCTCCCAGGCCATCCTACCCCTGCAGCTAATCTGCTGAGACTGGCTGCTGCTGGCTCTAAACTCCTAGCCTCCTATAATGAAAACTCCTGAGGCTTGTAATTTACCAGCCAGATTTGTAACAGTAGATCCTCAACCCCAAAATGCCCACACAAAGTACTCAAAACTCAATTTGATATTGATACAAGCTGCACACGTAGGTTGGACAAATTGACCTACATTATTGCCCTTCTATGAAAACCATAGCTACCTGTGGCTATTTCAGGCCATGTGGATCTGGCTCATTTTCTTCCGTCTTCTGTCTGTCTGTCTGTCTCTCTCTCTCTCTTTCTCTTCCCTAAAACTTTCAGCTCCACCTTCCTTCCCACTGCCCAATCATAGGCTCTAGCCTTATCTGATTAATTAAGATTTCACCAGACCTAGTCTGCATACAGACAGCAATCCACAGGATCTCTTAGCTGTATTTGTATTTTTATAAAAGAAGTTCACAAACTCAGTGAATGTCCATTTGGAGGTATCTCTGGAAGTACATTTGAATGTCCATTCAGCGTCTCCCTGGCTACCCACCGCCAAAGCTTCCAGGAACCATTTATGTCTTCACACACTTGCTTCTCTACAAGAACTGAGATTCCCTGAAGATGGAACCTCATTTTAGCACTAAACTTCAGTAGAAGATCATCACCCCTAGTAGTGATGAGATGGCTCATCCTTATCATTAACCTGACTGGAGTTCTGTGAGGATGTTTATTAAGTAAGGATGATCCACTCTGAATGTGGTGTCACTGTCTTCCAGCTGGGACTCCTTCCTGAATGGCAAGAAGAAAGCCAGCTGAACACGAGCATTTATCTCTTTCTATTTCCTTACTGTGGGTGCCATGGGAGGTGTGACCTTACACACCTGCTGCTACCCCATAGGCTGTACCCTTAAATGGAAAGCCAAAGTAAACCCGTCCATCTTTTTTTTTTAAAGAGGAAATATCCCATGTTTATTGTGTAAAAGGCTTAATGCTTATTTTTTTTAAAAGTTTGTAATATTCAAGGTGATCTGCTGATCCTATCAGCACCACAGTGGCCTTTTGTGCAGAAATAGGAAAATCTAGCCTAAATGTGTATAGAATTTCTTTTTTTTTTTTTTAAATATATTTATTTATTTATTATATGTAAGTACACTGTAGCTGTCTTCAGACACACCAGAAGAGGGAGTCAGATCTTGTTACGGATGGTTGTGAGCCACCATGTGGTTGCTGGGATTTGAACTCCGGACCTTTGGAAGAGCAGTCGGGTGCTCTTACCTGCTGAGCCATCTCACCAGCCCCCTAATTTCAAAGAGCCTTAAATAGCCAATACAATCTGGAAATTGGGAAGAAGAAAAAAAGCCATACAAAACACAGAAGTCTCAGATTCCTGATTTCTGATAACTACAAAGCCATGGTAATTCCTAAAGATAGACACAGATCATCAGCTAGATCACAGAACACAAAAACTCCCACAAAGATGATCAGAAGACTTGCAACAAAAGCTCAGACTTTTATTGTAAAGGAAAAGAACTATTTCAACAAAAGGTGTTGGGGAAACTGTATATCTGCATTAAAAAACAAAACAACAAAACAAAACAAAAGAAACCTCTCTCTGCCATTTGCAAATGATGGGACATTGAACAAACTACTTCTTACTAAATCATTTTCAAAAGAAAACACTTCGTAGGCTAGAAAGGTGGTTCAGTGGTTAAGAGCACGGACTGCTCTTCCAGAGGTCTTGAGTTCAAATCCCAGCAACCACATGGTGGCTCACAACTATCCATAATGAGATCTGATGCCCTCTTCTGGTGTGTCTGAAGACAGCTACAGTGTGCTTATATAAAATAAATAAATAAATCTTTTTTTTTTAAATTGGGTATTTATTTCATTTACATTTCCAATGCTGTCCCAAAAGTCCCCCACATGCTCCCCCACCCACTTCCATACCCACCCACTCCCACTTCTTGGCCCTGGCATTCCCCTGTACTGAGGCATATAAAGTTTGCACAACCAATGGGCCTCTCTTTCCACTGATGGCTGACTAGGCCATCTTCTGATTCATATGCAGCTAGAGACATGAGCTCCAGGGAGTGGGGGGTAATTGGTTCGTTCATATTGTTGTTCCACCTATAGGATTGCAGATCCCTTTAGCTCCTTGGGTACTTTCTCTAGCTCCTCCACCGGGGGCCCTGTGATCCATCCAATAGCTGACTGTGAGCATCCACTTCTGTGTTTGCCAGGCCCCAGCATAGTCTCACAAGAGACAGCTCTATCTGGGTCCTTTCAGCAAAATCTTGCTAGTGTATGCAATGGTGTCAGCGTTTGGAAGCTGATTATGGGATGGATCCCTGGATATGGCAGTCTCTAGATGGTCCATCCTTTCGTCTCAGCTCCAAACTTTGTCTTTGTAACACCTTCCATGAAACCCGTCCATCTTAAGTTGCATTTGTGAGACCTTTTGCAGCAGCCACGGGAGAGGGAAGTGATACAATGTAGTCATCACCACCATTTTGAATGTTAAAGATTATTGAAAATGGAAAGGTCATTAGTGGAGAGTGTTGGAGTCATGGCAGGGGAGCCCTGCCAATCATCAGAGGGGTTTGCCAATGCAGACTGGCTTACCTACTTCCTCATTGTGATGTAACTATTGATCTAATGCTACAGGTCAGAAACCAAGAGCCAGAGAAGCAGGGAAGGCATCTCATTCTTTCAAGTTGTAGCAATTTTTTTAAATAAGAAGTGCTAGGTTCCTATACACATGTATGCTGGAAAGCTATAAACAAATCTCCAGCAGTAGAAGTTGCTTGTGGGGGATTTCCCATGTAGCCAAAGGTCTTTCTACCTCATTGCTCTGAAATACAAAGACAACAAAACAAAAACAAACTAAAAAAAACCCACAACAACAGCAGACAATTGAGCCCTTTCTTGGGTTGTTGGTTGGTCTTTATGTAGGTAGGTTGGAGCGCTTCTCTCAGGCAGGCTTGCAGTTTGTCCTCTTCAGTTGTGTTCTCATTGTTTCTTTGGAGGAGCATCTCAGTGCTGACAGCCTGAGGATGGAGCAGGAAATCAATGGTGAGAAGCCTCTCTCTGTATCTCTCCCAGGATTCTTCTGTTCGTCTCATAGGTTAGTTCCCCAGGCAGTTTCTTCATTTCAGTGATTCTGCCTTCAAGCCAGAGGAAATGAATCTGGCTAACTGTTGTGCTTCTTTTATGCATGTACCATACAAAAGAGAGTGAGGATGTGTGAGACACAGCTACTAAAGCTAGACCAGCGAGGAAGAGCCCCTGTCTGGATTGCAGTGGACTTTGGTGCATATTTTTATTTAGATCTGAACACTGAAGGGGGGAAAAAAGCAGCAAAACCTGAGAGTTTCAAAGGAAGAAATGTAGTAGTTTTGACTAATATTAAGACCTTTGTCTATTTTTTCTTTTATTTTGTAATTTAGTGAAACATTGTCAGCTACTCTGTCATGCAAAGGATTAACAGGAGCACAAAGAACTTGGTTGTTAACTAGTAAATCCAAAGTGCATCTGCCTTTAGGAACAAGATCACAAGATCTCCACCTTGACCTCTTTCTAAACAGGTGAAGGCTCACCTCTACTGTTGTGTGTAGTCTTTGCTACCCCACTTTAAGCCTCTGGCAGGTTCCTCTGGATCTGTGGACACACATACACACAGACACACACACAAACACACACACCAGCTTATTTTTATATTGCTTTAGCTCAATGGCCAGGCTCTTCTAAACCTCCTTTGGCTGTCACGCCCTTCTTTTTGCTCCTAGCTCAGCTCCCTAAATCTGCCTTCAGCTTCAGTTGCTCAGTTACCTTTACTCCCAGCTCAACACCCTAAACCTTCCCTCAGCTTAGTTCTGTTTCTAACCTCCCGCCTGCTACCCCAGGCCCAGTCGGTGAAGTGGTCAATGGCCACTCTACCCTAGATCTCACGTGACTGGTGGCTTTTCTTCCTCATCTCCTAGCTCCAGGTTCCTGCCTTGAGTTCCTGCCCTGATTCTCCTAAGTGATGAAGTGTGACCTGAGAATTGTAAGCTGAAATAAACCTTTTCCTTCCCAAGTTACTTTTGGTCATTGTGTTTTATCACAGCAGTAAAAACCTACCCCTTGCACTTATGTGAAAAGTCAGGCACAGCTGTGCACGCTTGTGATCCTAAGACTAGGATGGGCAAAAGTAGGATCCATAGAGCTTTCTGGCCAACCAGGCAAAACCCAGTGAGAAGTTCCAGGTCCAGTTAGTGATCCTATCTCAAAAATGATAGAGGAATATGCATGGCACACACCTGCACACACACCTGCACACACACAGACAGGCACATGTATATACACATATACAGAGATACATAGACACACACATATATACACACAAACACACACAGAGATATACACATGCACACACACATACACACAGATACACACACATATATACACAGGCACACACACACATGTGCATGTGCATATATGTGCACACATGCATGTGCACAAACGCTTGTACACACACATGCACACATACACACACATAGAGACAGACACACGCATGCACACACAAACACATACAATACATACAGATACACACACAGACACACACATATATACACATGTGCACGTACACATACATACACAAACATACATATATACATACACACACAAACACACAGGGGTGGGAGAGGTCAATGGTTGGGAGAGATATACAATGGTTGTTGAATTTCAAATCAAGCATTCCCCTAGCCTTCTTCTGGTAGTAAAGAAAGATATTTGCTCTCAACAGTATTGGAACGGTTATGGAAGAAAACAGTAGTAATTTTGAGATGCTCGAGGGTTCACTCATTTTCACAGCCATACAGACCAGGACACTGACTTGACTTGAACATATCCCCAGCATTAGAAAATAAGAGTCCATTAATGTGAGGCATTCGCTGACGTGTGCATGGTCTCATCCCTCGGCTGTATGTCGCAGAGTTTTGCTCCTGAGATCATGTCTGTTGTGGCTCATCTCTAGACCATCGCATTGTAGGGCGTATGCATAATAAGACACATTTATTAAGACTAATGCCTTGGCACAGGCATTTGGTCTCTTCCAACATGTTGCATTGAAAACTAATCGTGATAGAAACTGAAAGCGAAAGTCGCAGCAAAGCATATGGAAAATGAAACGCATGCAGATTCCTACGCAGAATCAGAATCTTGCATTCTGAGCTAGAGTTGTGATTAGAAAGGACACCTGTCCTGTCAGGAATGTAATTAACTGAATAATAGAGTAGCTTTGAAAGGAGTTCTCCCCTTTAATGATGGGGTAGACGTGCTCCTGTTTGCGAGAGATGCACAGACTCTATTATACAGCAAACATCTTTCAAACCCTGTGATTCATTGCATTTCTAACTTTTGAGACTATTTTTAAAAACTACTTCTAGCACCATCTAGTGGTCAGATGGAGGATGTTCTCTTTTCCTTTTTTTTTTTTTTTTTGTCATGTTTTACTAAAGAAAAGGAGCCTGGAGCCCACAGTATAGCATTCCAAGGGGTCACCTTGCCCCAGAATGACAAAGCAAGGAATTCACCCATATTAAGTGAGGGGACCTTCTTGCCTTATGTGTCTCACTCAACCTCTTTTGTGAGAATGTAAGCCCTGACAGCAATTCAAACCTACAGGGAGTCAGGAGTCCTAGGACCCAGAAGGAGAAGTCTCATTCAGTGTTCACTCAGCTGTAAGGAAATCTAGGTAAGATCGTTCCATTTGGCCTTCTTTTAGACTTATAAAGTGGGAACGATTTTATTGATTTTTCCTTCTTCATGTGGTCGTTATAAAATGCTTTGTATGGCAAGCTTTATTATAAATCTGTACGCGTTGCATATAAGGTGTCTTAGTCACTGTTCTGTTGATGTGAGGAGACACCACAGCCAGGGACACTTGTATAATAAAGCATTTAATTTAGGGCTGGTTGACAATGTCAGAAAGTTAGTCAGTGATCATCACGGCCAGGAGTGTGGTGGCGGGCTTGCCTACGAGGCTTGTTTTAAACATAAATTGGCAGGACTTTGTAAGGATTCATATGCCAGGATAGTTTTATAGATAAGCTACCCTAAAAAATTAATAAGACATAGCATTAAGTTCTTTGTTTGTTTGTTTGTTTGTTTGTTTGTTTTGAGACAGGGTTTCTCTGTATAGCCCTGGCTGTCCTGGAACTCACTTTGTAGACCAGGCTGATCTCGAACTCAGAAATCCGCCTGCCTCTGCCTCCCGAGTGCTGGGATTAAAGGCATGCGCCACCATGCCCAGCAAATTCTTACTTATACATCAGACACTGACTGTATCTAGCCCCTCTTTAACCTCACATAATTATTTATGGGGTAGATGCATTCATGTTCAGATCCATATCATCTGCTGCACCATTATCCTGGATTTTTTAGGCTGATTATACTATCCAAACTAAGGAAGAGTTTATTTGGAAGAAACTATTATGTCTGGATCTAAGAGGAGATTACATTTAGTTACTCATTCTGCTTTTATTATTTCCTCAGATAACACAGTCCTCTTGATCGAGTGCTCATGGGTATTAGGATTGAACAGTGCAATGTGTACTTACAGTAGGCAGAAGATGGTTTGGCTTTGTTAGGAAACTCAACAGCAGACCAGAATTGCTAGCCTTGAGAGAGAAAACTCCAGTCCTCACTTCTTGCTTATATGATATCTTCTAGGGATCCCCTTATACTTTATCTTATTACCCCTTTTCTCATGGGCCTATACTAGACTCAACTGCTCATGCTATCAATATCTCTGCTAAGCAAAAGGAAGGCCTACCATGGGAAGCTTTATGCTGTTGTCACATATGTGGAGTTAAGGATGAGAGGTCAAGGGTGAGTCTCCTATGAGTGCAAACAGCAGCTTCAGGTCTGAGCCTCTCGTGTATAATGGCACCACCTTCCGGGCTACTTACAAAGGTCCCAGAATTAGTCACCTTGGCGTCTTACAGTTGTTTTTCTGGGTTTTACTATAGGATTCTATGGTGTCAGTGAGAATTAACTGATTGTGCTGTCAAACTGTGTTGTGCTGTGCTGTGCTGTGTTTTTTGAAAAGCACAAATGTGAGGATGTGGATTAGTGGCTATGGGTAGAACCAAATTGTGTTTTACGGGAAGTATATGATTTGGCAAGATTAATGGTTTGTAAAAATCGTTTTTACAGTTGGAGGTTGCTTTGTCTTGGTTATTGGCTGCTACTGGGTAGTGGTGTGTTCACCAAGAGCCAGGCTTCTTATGTGTAAATCCCATCCCGGCCAAGTAATTGCCCAGTACTGTTAGGTGAGTTTCCTGCCTTCTCTTTGCTTTAATTGTCCATCTAGAATAAGGGAAGATCACAGTTTTCTAGCGGAGGTTTGCCTTGTTCTTGTTTGTTTATTTTTTTAAGCAAGATCTCACTGTGTATCCTTGTCTGGCCTGAGCTCCTTATATGGACCAGACTGGCCTTGAGCTTGCAAGGAACTTCCTGCCTCTGTCTACTGAATGCTAGGATTATGAACGTACACCACCAACTTTAGTATAGAGAGGATAGACTGGGTTTATATCTTTAAATTACTTTGAATACTGCATGTTATATGTGTACAATGAGAAGTTTATGGGTATTAAATATTTTTCACTATATTGCAAAGCTTGTCTTGGTCAGTGTTCCAATTCTGTGAAGAAACATCATGAACAATACAAATCTTATAAAAGAAAGCATTTAATTGGCAGCTTGCTTGCAGATCCAGAGGGCCAACCCATTATCATGATGGGGGCATGGTGGGAATATGGCAGTACTGATGGCCTTAGAAAAAGTAACCCTATAAGTGGAACAACAATATGAACTAACCAGTACCCCCGGAGCTCGTGTCTCTAGCTGCATATGTAGCAGAAGATGGCCTAGTCAGCCATCATTGGGAAGAGAGACCCCTTGGTCTTGAAAACTTTATATGCCTTACTACAGGGGAACGCCAGGACCAAGAAGTGGGAGTGGGTGGGTAGAGGAGTGGGAGGGGGAGAGTATGGGGGACTTTTGGGATAGCATTTGAAATGTAAATGAAGAAAATACCTAATTAAAAAAAAAAAAAAAAGAAAAAGCTGAGAGCTATATCCTCTGTTACAGGCAGATAGAGTAGAGTGAGATTTTGAAACCTCATATCTCACCCCAAGTGGCATACTTCTTCTGACAGGGTCACACCTCTTAATCCTTCTAATCTTCTCAAATAGTCCCAAACCTGGTGACTAAGCATTCAAACATATGAGCCAATGGGGCCATTCTTATTGAAACCACCACAGTGGTCTAGTTTTATTTTTATTACTGTGATTAAAAATAACATATGGGAGGAGGTTTATTTGGCTCACAATTCACTGTTGCAATTCATATTGTGGGGACATCAAGTCAGGAATTTAAAGATCACATTCACAGTCAAGCGTGGAAAGATCAAACCCATGGGTCTTTGCTTCCTTCCTTCCTTCCTTCCTTCCTTGCTTGCTTGCTTGCTCTAGGCTAGCTTTCTCTTCTCTCATACTATTGAGGACTACCTGTCTAGATGATGGCACTCCTCACAGTGGGCTGGGTTTTCCTATATCAATTAAGCAATCATGACAGGCCCCTGAAAATCATGACCATAACCCAACCTGATTTTGTTAAGTCTTCAGTTAAGACTCTCTTCTTAGGTAATTCTAGGTTGTGTTAAGTAGACAACTAAAGCTATACCAGATAGCTAGTCTAGCCAATTGGTGAGCTCAAAGTTCAGTGAGAAACCTTATCTCAAAAAAACAAGTCAGAAAATGAGAGAAGACACCCATATAGACACATATGGATAAATCCCTCCATATAAACATATGTATACTCTAGATCTGTGGTTTTCAACCTGTAGCAACCCCTTTAGCAAACTTGTATCTCCCAAAATATTTACATTACAGTTCATAATAGGAAAATTACAGTTATGAAGTAGCAACAAAAATATAATTTTATGATTAGGGTCTCTACAACATGAAGAACTGTATTAAAGGGTCACTGAAGTAGAAAGATTGAAAAACACTGGTCTATAGAGAAGTAGTCTATAGAATACAAAACACTGCACTGAAAGCTGCCCTTAATTTTATGTCATCCTGCTACATGGCACTTCTCTTGCTATCCACCTCATTTTAATTTAAGGGTGATTCCTTGCTGGTAGACCTCACTCACAGTTCTTCAAGTCAAGTCACGCACATTGCAGTACTAGTGGAGCAGACTCATTCCACACAAACACATGAATACCCCAGTAAATAATGACCCGATGGCAGGTCAGCATCTTTCACTGACCATAGACTATATAAAAAGGGGAGAGAAAGTTGTGAAATAGGATCTCTCTCTCTCTCTCTCTCTCTCTCTCTCTCTCTCTCTCTGTGTGTGTGTGTGTGTGTCTCTGTCTCTCTGTCTCCCTCTCTCTTCCTGTCTATCCCCCTTTTGATGTTGGAATTCGATGTGCTTAACATCACTGAACTTTAACAGTGTCACAATTGGACTCAACAAACAAATTTCTCTAGAATGGAGTTGAGATACAGGGCTCTACTTATTTTTCAAGTATGAAGCCATCACTATTCATGACCCAGTAATCCAAATATTGCTGTCACGGGAATGTTTACTCTGACTCTAAATAGAATTACTAAGAAAGATGATGTGTTTAAGTAAACTGAATCTGTTCTTCATCTTCTGTTTCGTGTTTTGCAAATGCTTCAGTTTCTTTAGCCTTCTCCTCCACTCAGCGTGGGTCATTCTACAGCCAGTTTTAGAATAGTGCTGGGTCACCCAAGAGAAAGAACTTTCAACTATAATCATAGCTGGCTATAAAAATACAAGGTCCAATCCACAAAATGATATTTTAAATTTCCCAATAATACAATGTATTTGTAAACCTAAAGTGGCCAAGCGCAAAAGGATAGAATGCCAAGGTGCCAATGAAGACCTTAATGAAAGAAACTGTTACCCATTGGACAGATTTTAATAGAGCATTTTGCTATGCGTGAGCCACTGAAACACTTTTAAGTTGTCGGTGGGTGAAACTCCTTAACCATACAAGACATGGCTCACACCTAAAAGCAAAACTGGAAAGAGAGAAATCTCTAGTGTGTCAACTCAAATCAACTTAAGAAAATTCTAGTGGGAAATACATGCCTTACAGCCAACTCAGACTCTCAGGACTAAAGTATACTGAGAATTTTGTAAAGTCATTTGGGAAAGAAAAGGTAGATCAAGGAGTCGACAAAAGTGCTGAGTAGCCAGCTTCTGGGAGAAACCCTCAGCAGCTACAGGATGCTGGGCAAGTACCTATGCGGGAGAAGCAGTGTGGGAGAGCCTCAACTACAGATCGCTTGATGGATAATGGTAGCCATGAACCTCTGTCACGTTTCATCTAGAGCCATGAAATTGAATGAGCACTCTTACATTTCAGATCCCTTATAGACACTTCATGTCTTTTCCTCTAAATCCAACTTTGCTGGCCTGCTAGTGACCCCCAACTCCCCTTGGGAAGAGCACCCCAAGTCCACTCAAGCTGTGGAACCTGACTCCAGCCACAGGGGAACTGAGCCACAGTGTGGCAGGGGAGCCAAGCCAAACAGCCCTTTGAGAAAGCTGGGCATCACGCTGATTGGGCAAGCAAAGTAAAACAGCCGCTTTCAAAGCCCTCATCTCTAGTTCCAAAGGCCTTGTAGGGTAGTTGGGTTTTGGTTTTTGGTTTTTGGTTTTTGGTTTTTGGTTTTTTTTCGATACTAAAGGAAGATTTAGGATCACCCAACCTGTAACATTTGTTTACTCATTGACTAATTTATTAATTGATTGACTGGGGAGAGGGACAAGCCACAGTACACAAGTGGAGGTCAAGGGACAGCCCACTGGACTTAATGTTCTCCCTTAAGGTTCCTGTAGGGATCGAACCCAGGTCTTCATACTTGGCAGCAAGCACCTTTGTGCTTTGAACTGTCTGTCTCACTGTCCCTCATCACAGAACGAACTTTCTGCCAAATTCTTCATGGAAAAGCCGCTTATTTCCTCGGTAGTTCCCTTCAGCTCACCAAAACACTGTTTCCCCAGTCACTCTCTTCGGTGAACTTTTGTACACTCTTGCTGTTCCAGTGTACAGAGCAATCAGTTTGATTTTCACGCGTCATGCCAAGATATACATTAAAGACTTACTTTCTAAGTCAGCATGATTCCTTCATTAGGTGAGGAACGAAAAGAGGAAAACCAGTATTTTTAATATTTTTTCTTTGCTATTAGCCATC
Source organism: Mus caroli (assembly GCF_978045245.1). Taxonomy (NCBI): domain Eukaryota; kingdom Metazoa; phylum Chordata; class Mammalia; order Rodentia; family Muridae; genus Mus; species Mus caroli. Next base: position 127,560,430 of record NW_028227262.1, on the reverse strand, counting down.
TTGAATTCTTTCTGCTACTTCTAAATTGAGCTGTAAAATCACTACATGTTAGCCAGAATCTATTGTGATCAAAAATAATGTCAACTTTTTTTCATGACTGGTGAGTGATATTAGGACTTACTGGACTTATTAAATCAATGACTATATAACCCTAATTTATTGAAGATGTCAGGAACAATTTTGAATGCCACAAATATTTTCTTCAAGATATTTAAAAATAAATAGCAAAATCCAATTTTTTTTTAAACTATCAGCTTTTTCTCAGTCATCAAAGTAGCAGATTAAAACAAGGTAATTTCAAGTTTGGGATTGCCTTACAGGGATGTTCTAGTTTGCTTTCTTTTCTGTTGTTGTCAAAAATATCATGACAGAAAGCAGTGTAAGGAAGAAATGGGGTTCATACTGCTTACACATCTAGGTCTGTCTATCACTGAGCAACTCAGCAGAAACCTGGAGGTAGGAAATGAAGCAGAGACCATGGAAGAGTGCTGCTATTGGCTTGTTCCTTGATAGTGCTCATCTATCTTTATTTTAAAAAAATCCTACACTCATCTGTCTAGGATGAGTCCATCACTTAGCAATGAAGACATGCTCACAGACAGTCTGATGAAGCCAAGTCTTCAGTTGAAGTTCCCTCTTCCCAGTTGAATCTAGGTTGTGTCAACTTGACAATAAAAACTAACTAGCACAAGGGAGATGCAAATAAGCAAGGTTAAATGGAATCCTACCTGCTCAGGAAGTCATGGGGGCAGGAAGCACACAAAATCAAGGTTAGCCTGTGCTAGAGTGAGTTTAAGCAAATTATTAAGACCTGTTGTCTTAGTCAGGGTTTCTATTCCTGGATAAAACATCATGACCAAGAAACAAGTTGGGGAGGAAAGGGTTTATTCAGCTTATGTTTCCACACTGCTGCTCATCACCAAAGAAAGTCAGGACTGGAACTCAAGCAGGTCAGGAAGCAGGAGCTGATGCAGAGGCCATGGAGGGATGTTCTTTACTGGCTTGCCTCCCCTGGCTTGCTCAGCCTGCTCTTTTATAGAACCAAGATTACCAACCCAGAGAGGGCACCACCCACAAGGGGACCTCCCCACTTGTTCACTAGTTGAGAGAATGCCTTATTACAGCTGGATCTTGTGGAGGCATTTCCCCAACTGAAGCTCCTTTCTCTGTGATAACTCCAGCCTGTGCCAAGTTGAAACAAAACTAGCCAGTACACCTGTCACCAAATGAGCAATGAAAAGGAAGGCTGGGATGTAGCTCAGTTGTAGAGTGTTTGACAAGCATACAAGGGACCCTAGTACCACATACAAACCAAAACCAAAACAACTGAGTGTGAAAGCCAAGCTTTGGATGTGGCAAATCTATGAATACTAATGCAATAAGTCAACATATATAGAATATAATATATATATAGTTTATCATAATTTATGATATATTATTTACAATCTTGACAAGAGATGAAAAGTTTCTGAGAAATATTTGAAAATATCTTTATAGAAATATTTATTTTAATATCATTAATTAGCTTAAATGCTTACATTCTTTATGGAGAAGAAATGTTAACATGAAAGTTTATAATTCAGATAAGTAGAGAAAGAACTGACATTTTGAATTGCCTAATTACCATTTTTAAAGAGCAGCTCCCTCCACTTTTGCAGCATTGAGTTTGGTTAACTCTTTAGCGACATACCAGACACAAAACAGAAGTGCTAAGCTAATGATTCTCTTCACTCTCGGAGGTTGGAAACCTCCAGACTATTTCAGGAAGCTGGACTAGGGTGTGGCTGGCTTCTGTCTCATGCCCTCAGTCTTCAGTGTGTTAGAATCCACTCCTGTCTCCTGTGCTGAACAATCAAACCTGAGCCCAACAGAGCGCAATCACACTACTGGCCAGTGGTCAGGAAGGAGCCTCAGAATCAGACCATAATTCTGTACTCGTTTGTCTTCCTCCAGTGTCCCACGCTGGTCACCTGTTTCTGGCATGTAAGTCCCTATCTCCCATGAGACTTAATTTAGTCAACTGTTGCAAGTTTCTGTGTCTTCTAAATTCTTATCTTGGGATTCAAAGATCATGAAATTCTTGCTATCATTAAAAAAAAAACCTTGGCTCAAATATAATACCTTTGTTTGCAAACTATACAAATAGAGAGGCTACTTGATAGTAACATTGTATACTTTAATATATTAAAATATGATGTAAAAATTCTAGATTTGTGGATTTGCCATTCTAGAACATGTTAATGCCTGGTTTCATTTAAAGGGTAACCATCACCCTCAGCCAGTGTTTGTATCTTACATTTAAGTTATCACTGACTACACTACATTTAAGAGGAATTTATAATTACTGTTGCAGATTCTAGTAAGCCATTAATTATTCTGATGCAAATTAAATCAATACTATTTCATGGTTTATTCCAGAAAATGTGACCTGAGGGAGATGGTTTGATATTAGTAAAGTGATTAACTTCTTTTACAGCAGGTGGATTTAGGCATCTACTTTATTGTCATATTTATTGGACTCTTATGTATTAATATTTGTTGGAAGCTGTGTTTCAAATTGTTATTAATGACACTCATTAATTTATGTTAAATTATTCATCTTGGGCTTTGCTGGGGTAGTCAAGCATTTTCTTTTCTTTAAAAAAATTCTTGTCATCTGGGAAATTCATGTAGAAAAACATCAGAGGAAAATTAAGCTGCCATAAAGTAATAAAACAATCTTTCATGCTGTTTGGTCATTGCGGTGAAATCATAGGGCAAGAAAATTGAAGTGGTAGTCTAGACACAGCTTTTATTACCAAGGAAAATGAGTGGAATTCAAGGTTCTTATGTTGTCATGGTCAAAACATAGAGGAGTCCATGGGGAAAATTGGTTTTGTAGAACTGTGTGACTTTGACACTTCCACTGAAAGAACTGAATGAAGGGCACTTACAGCTTGCATTTGCTGAATGCTTGATAGGCGTGTGATTGATGGATCGGTTAGTTGGTGGGGATTTTGTACAATGACTACTCCGTTTAAAGTGCATTGCTGTGTTGTGCCATTGAGCTGGTCATTCCACATACTACAGGGCATGGATTACATCTCATTTCTTATAACAGAAGGCATGTGATGCTTTTGCCCCCAAACAGTATGGTATTGAAGTATTGTCTTATTGATATGTATATATTTATACACTTGTGGTATGACATGTCCTTCTATGATAACGGCATGAGAAAGACCTCTGAGGCCATCAAGAGGACGTCATCATCCACTGGCACACATAGTAGTGCAATGACTCCAGATTGTGAGAAATTACCCATGAATTGCCCAGATAAGGTCGGAAATGTATTCTAATAATACATTTATGTGTTTGCCATACTCGTTCTCTTAAAGACACCATGGTCAAGGTTATTTTAATAAAATGACAATAAAATCTGTTAAGGACTCAGTGCATTTGGAGTATGCAAAGTCCCAAATGACGACCTGCAATTGTCTAGGAAGTCTTGCTGTGAATCCATTTGGATCTGTTGCTGGCAGGACACTTTTGTTTGAACAAAGTATAGAGAGCTTGACTCAGATATGCTGTGTGTGTCAGTTCCAATTTTACTCTACTTATGACGTAACACAGTATTAGAACCTAGTAGAAAATTCCTTTAAATGAGTAAAACAAGACAGGAACTGCTGAGCTCCTTCGTCTCTTAGGACCACACAAAGCCAAACCTGACCAAAGAACAGGGTGTGAATCTTCCCGATCTACTCAGGAGTGGAGATGTGGTATCCACTGGGTCTACACAGTCGTCCTTGTTAGACATCCATTTGTGTGGCTGTACCCCTTACTGTTTTGTCCTCTCCTGAAGAGGTGAAAGGATGATTGATTGATATTCCTCAAATACCTTCTCAGGGGGTGGTGGCTTAAAGAACATCCATCTGTAGTCTCTTTCCCATGAGGCTGCTGGACCTCATACAAACAGAAGGGCAGGTGGTTGGCCCTGTGACATGCTCATCATTAATGCAATATGCAAAATTTGCAGGCCAATGAATTCTCCCCAATTAATGCCCAATTACACCATGTATTAGAATGGCAACTTTGTATCCAGAATTAAGAAAACTAGACTTGCAAATGACCTTAGCTACTATCCAGGTACTCATTTAGCAAAGATTTGTTCTGCACCCATTATGCCTTTTGGCATGATTTTTTTTTTCATCATCATTCACAAACTGGAGCAGATGAAGAGGTGAGGATATTTGTTGTTTTGTAGGAGACTTGGACTACGACTCCATTGGTTACAAGGAAGATGCTAAACACTCATGAGTGACCTCAGGGTCACCTCTCTCTTAAAAACAGGTGATTAATGTATAGGTAGTTTTTTTTGCACATAGTATGACTATGTGCTCATGTTAAAACTAGTTTTAATTTTTAAAATAATATTTTATTAATTCTCCTATATTTTTATGTGTTCATACAATATATGCTGATCATACTCACTGCCCAAACTCCTCCTGGAGTCCCTCTCACTCCCCCAGTATCCAATTTGTCCTGTATCCAATTTGTGCTACCTATATGCCCATGAGTGTTGGGCTACCCACTGGAACACTGTAGACTTATCAGGGGCCACACTAAAACAAAGCTGACTCTCTCCCCACTAGCATCCCTTGACTGTCAGTTGTTCCTTAATGAGAGGTAGGGACTCATGGGCACTTTCAGCATTCATGTTGGAATATTGACTGACTTGAAATTACACATATCACATGTCACAGGTGGAACATCACAGCTGCTGAGTTCATGAGTACAGATGTACCTGACAATGTCAAATGACACTGTGGTCCCCAGGTTCCCTGACCTCTGACTCTTAGAATCTTTCTGCCAGGTCTTCCATGATGTTCCCTGAGTCCATGCACCCAATCTTACCTGATTATACATTTCTAATTTTTTTTCCCTCCAGGAAGACCCGTGATGTAATAAAAGAAACATTGGGTGGACCACTGTGCAGTTGCTGATATTTGATCAACATTCTACTGTTTTTACTTACAAACAGTAATTCCATATCGTTCAGTCTAAGCCATCGCCTGCTGCCCTTTGTCAATATGCTTGCTGGATATTAAGATACCATTACTTCTCCTTCATTCTTTTCCTGTATGTGAACTCATGAACACATGGCGGAGTGAACTGTGAATACAGCCCCTCTTTTCCAAGTGTGGTATTTGTGTTGGGTCCTCTCCATTTAGCCCTGCAGTTCGCTCCAAGCCTTCCTCCAGATGGCTGTCTTTCACATCCTACATCCATGTGGATTTCTTGACATTAGGTTCTAGCAAGAACTCAGGCTTAGGGGTAGAAGATGGTGGGTCATTGGCTCCCTATCTTTCTTGCCTTGGCAATATGTGTGCCCCTCTACCTGTAATCTTTGCTTGATGACTACAGTAGAAGCTATTTCTGGGTAGGACTTCAATGTGTGTATTTCTCTTATATATTTGGTTGTGAGCCTAGCCTTTAATGGCTGAGCCATCTCTCCAGCTTCAATGTGTGCATTTCTAAAGTCATATTTGTGATGCGCGTGAGTTTCGAAGTTATATTTTTTTGTAGCTTTTATACCTGCAAGATAAGCATTAAGATTTGTAAATGCCCACAGGCAGAAATAGAAATTAATACCCTTATAACTATATTTATTTATACTGCTAATCTCAAATCATTATTAATTGCTAATCAAGGACTTTTATCTTCACTGGAAATTTAAAATACAAAACACTGTATTTAGTTTCTTAATAAGAAATGCAAGGCAACATCCAAACATTTGTGGAACATAATTATACTTTTGCTATTACTTTCATATTAATTACTAGCTATGGGGCAAAACATTAAATCAAATACACCAGAAAATTGGCAGCTAATCTTTTCTAGTACACATGTTTTTCCAGTGTTTAGTCTTTACCTGTGCTGTATATAATTACATGCTACACAGAGCAGGAGGAATTACTAACCAAGGGATGCATTTTTAGTTCCTTAGGGTAACATTTTGGTTTGTAACCACAAGTTGGCTAAACAACTCCAAACTATTTCATTGCTAACAGGAGCACCTGGAAAGGGTCAGCCTTGTGTTTTAGTATTATGAAAAGCTATGACAACTCATGGCATTCACATTCTGGAATCTAGAGGACTCTCCAGCAGTGTCACAATCCCAGTGTTGATTGGCAAGATCAGAAATGCAAAGACAAGCCTCTTCTGGCTCAGTCTTCCTGCTCATATAACAGCACCCCAGTCAGCAGGCACTGGGAAACATTCCATTACATATTAAAAGGCATGAGAAAGGCAGTCCTGCTGCATCCCTAACAAATGGTCCAGTTTTACTCCAGGCGACTCATAAGCTTACAGGCTTCAGTGCTCTCTGAGACAAGCTAAGAGTATGCAATAAATAAAAGCACCACACTACTCACTGGGTAGCATTTCACATCTGAATCTATTACACACTCTGACTTCATACCATGGGCAAGAAAACCTAATGGACATGTGCGAGGCACTTCACATGTAATTGCTTATAAAACATTTCAACTACCCCACGAGTGAATTAGAGAGTTATTTGGAAGACTACTCATGTAACAGAGTCTCTCATCTCCCAAATTCCTTAAGACTTACAGAAGCTATTTTCAGCTGTATTGTGGGGAGAATTCTAGGCATTCTGCATGTGTCTAGGAGTTAGGAGGGAGGAAGCAGGGTAAGAAGGAAGTGGGTGGGCTAACCTATTGAAAAAAATGTTGGATGGATTCACCAAAGACCTAAAAGGCCCCTCCCACAAGTATCTGATTCTGTTATCTAACATAAGATAATTGTGTTCACAATCATTTATAACACTTCCATAAAACACAACTGATTTTTCTATATATTAAAGGAGTTTATGTCTGCTCATTTTTCCCATATTCAAATAAGAGTCCTTTTTGATATCAAGGTATAACTAATTGCAAAAGGGATGTTGTTGTTGTTTTATAGGAATCATAAAATGTAACCATCAACAAACCCCAAGCCAAGATTGAGGGATTTTTTGTCAACATCTTACTGTTTTCTTCCCCCATCGATGAGGATTTTACCCAAGGTCATGTACATGCTAAATGCATGCTCTACCACTAGGCTGCATACCTTGGCTCCCATATTTCCAGGTCAGGTGGATGGCTCCGTGGGTAAAGGTACTCACTTCCAAGCCTGACTATCTGGGCTCAGGCCCTGAGACCTGCACTCATGCTGGATGGAGACAACCAACTCCTATAAGTTGTCCTTGGACCTGCACAGGCACCTGCTCACACACACGTACACAAAATGTAATAAAAAAAAAAACAATTGAGGTTGTGAATTCCAAGGAAAGAGATGATCTGCTATGCCTCTTCACTTATCAACTTCAACACCAAAGCAATTTGAATAACACCAATTCTGCTGTTATGATCGATGGAACTTCTTCACTAAGAAAGTCTTACTAATAGGTTATCAGCATTTACTTGCACAGACTCACACTGTGTTACAGTGGGCTGTGGGGATGCATCAAATAGTCCTACCTCTGTGACTTTCACTTGGGACTGTGAGAGGTTTTAAAATAGACTATGATAGTATTGATGGAGTGTGTACAAGAGGAAAATTAAATTCCATTTTGAGACCTGGATAAATTGTTTAACTCAAAAATAAAGTAGTGTGACCTGGGGGGTGGGGTAAAACAAGTCCTACACACTGCTGGATAGTATAGAAATTTGGATAAATGTTTTAAGAGGTAATTTAATAATGTCTAATAAAGTTACAACACATTTGTTCATTGACCTGGTAACTCTACATGCCTAGAAGAATTTGGGCAAACTTATATAGGTACACCAAAATAGTTGTAGGAGAATGTTTATCACAGTGTTGGTGAAAATATCAATGGAGAAATATTTCAAAAGTAAGAACACAGCAGAGAAGAATGGCCTACTCAATTATATATATATATATAATACTATAATCCACTGAGAAGTGTATATGGAGTAATTCTACATAAACCTAAGAAGTAAGCCAGGCATGGACCATTGGGACATCTCTCATATATTATAACAACAACAACAAAAAAACCCCCCAAATCCCTATGTATATACATTAGTATAGGCACATTGTTACTTATCTCAACTGTATCCATTGTATGTTTTAGAAAAGATAAGATGCTCCAGATGTCCTGTGTTTCTCGGGATTTTAAAAGTTGATGTGTAAGCATCCACTTTGGATGGGGGAGGCTTTCCGTTTTTATTCTACGGCTTTCTGTACCTTCTGGGTTCTCTTTCTAAGCATATCCAAAACTTTCACCTTTTAAACATTTCAGTGTAACTGTTCTGAAGTAAGATATTGCTATTCTTCATTTGTGTCAACTTAAACCTTTCTGAAATAAAAACCCTTGTGAAGGGACCAAGGTCATGGGTCATAACCAACTAAAGTATATGAAGCAATATATTGTCGGTGAATTAACTCCCTTTCTGAGTTCTGTTCACACCCCAGTCAGTGCCTACAGATACCTTTCTATCAGTGACAGAGCACACTGCTAAGTGTGGATGTAGATCAGCTTGGGGTTGAATGGTTAGAAACACGGAACCTGTTTTCCCTTCTGAGCAAGCAAATTGAGAACCAGTTATTACCGTTTCTTTCCTGGTGATGGGAGGGGGGGCAAACAAATAACCCTCCAAAACAAACTTCTCTTTGATCATGCATTCTTACTTCATAGATGCAACCTGGCTTCAGAGTGGAGAGATGGACTCTGCAGTTTTGATGCAGCACACTGTAATTTAGAAGCAACTCCGGGAGGAACCAACAAGAATGACTGTCTTTTGCTTGTGACTCTTTTCAGAATTGCGACTTCCAGTGAGTTCCTCTGTGTGCCTGGATCGGGGGACACAGTCACAGCTGAGGGTTTCCAGTCATCTCTCAAAAGCAGAGAAGCCACGTGTATGGAAACCTCGGGACTGGCAACGCAAACAGTTGTAAGATATCCATGTGTGATGTTCTATCCAACACATATTGTAGGCAACAAGAAAAAAAAACTAGAACTCAGAGCTCGGAGCTCGGGCATTGGGTTGGGGCGGGGTGGGAGGTTGTGACTTGGTGAGAATTGTTTCGCCCCATTCAGAAGGATGCTCAGACATTGTGGCTTAAGAGGGAGTGTCAGCAGGGCTGGAGAGATGGCTCAGTGAATAAGAGGTCCACTGAGGTCCTGATTTCAATTCTCAGCAACCACATGGTGGCTCACAACCATCTGTAATGGGATCTGATGCCCTCTTCTGGTGTGTCTGAAGACAGCTACAGTGTACTCATATACATTAAATTATATATATATATATATATATATATATATATATACACATATATACACATACATACACACACACACACACACACACATATATATATACATACATACATATACATATATTTGGTTTTTCGAGACAGAGTTTCTCTGTGTAGCCCTGGCTGTCCTGGAACTCACTTTGTAGACCAGGCTCAGAGATCCACCTACCTCTGCCTCCTAAGTGCTGGGATTAAAGGCGTGCACCACCATGCCTGGCTACTTTTTTTTTTTTTTTTAAAGGAATGTCATCATTGACTTTCTTCTAGACTAATTCAAGTTTCTGCTTCTGCAGAATAAACATTTGGGTAAATTGGACTCTTAGCTAGTAAGTTACACTAATGTAAATTGAATTTAGAACCTTGACAGTGTAAAACTATAAAGTTTTAACTTCTATTTTATATCTGCACGGCATTGCTTTAGTCTTTGAATGTGGCTGAATAGATTTTTCTTAGCTATTAAATTTTTATGACTCCTACGATCTAAGAAAGGGTATCAAGTTGTCCAAGGTATTTCCAGGAAAGGGTACTTTAAATATAATATTTGTATTAATCTTTAGGAATTTTGTATAATGTATTTTGATCTTAATCTCTACCTTCTCTCCTCCCCTGAGATCCATCAGTCACCCAGCCCCAACAGCATCATGCCTTTATTTATTTATTTACTATTTATATAACACGCTGTACTACTTATATCGTTGTGGGTGAGGAGCCATCCACCGTGGTAGGGTGTGGCAATCAACCTACCATGGGTCACATTCTTAAAGGAAACAGACTCTGTCTTCCCATAAGCCATCAACTATCAATAGCTCCTCAGGGGTGGAACTTGTCAGACCCTCCCTGCCTCAGGGCGGATGGGTGAATGGCTTGATCTTACGCATGTCTAGTGGTAGCAGAACCAGCTGCTGGGAAATCATGAAAGCAGCTCTTTCACTCTGGTCCACCCTGACCTCCAGCTCTTACAGCCCTTCCTTCACCTTGCTGGTAGGGATAAGATAGATGTCCTGAGCACCCACCGACCCGGATCTTCTGCATTGTGACAAGCTGTGAGCTTCTGCATTAGCTGCTGTCCACTGTACAGAGAAACTTCTCTGATGAGATTCGAGAACTTCACTAATCTATAGGTATAGCAATAGGAGTTTAGAGAGCAGTTTGATACTCTGTGCTTTTAACAACATATTAGCAGATTTAATCCTGGAGCCTGCGAACTCTCCAGGCAGATCCCTGGCCAGATTCACAATAGTAGACATCCATGTGCTCCTGTGGAACATGCCATAAGTCCAAGCAAAAGACTGTTACTTACCAATAACATATATGCCACTATTGCACCTATGGGCACATTTTGCCCCACCCCCCACCCCCAGGCCTTTACTGTAGTTCACAGGTTCACTACTGGGTTGGATGATGTTCCCTGCCCCAAACCTACATATGGCACTTTGCAACACTACAAAAGCTGGCCAGCAGGGAAGGAAGTTTTCCAGTCAGTACCAATTTGATTCCTCCATGTCATATAACTAAAGTGATTGGTGTCATTAGCATCAGAAACTTAACATCAGGTCCTGGTAAGCAACCAAGGACAATGGCAATAGCCTATGTTATTTAGGAGATTTCTGAGACAGTCCTGACAGACTGTTTTAGGGAGGCATCCCACAGTGCACTGGGCTTTTACTTTGTAATCTATGACTCCCGGGAGGAGCATCATACGTACTGCCTAGTTCTGGTGAAACTCTTCTATGGGAAATGTAAACAGTTTAGAAGTTTATAAAGCAGTGGGCTTCCTACAGCTTATTTTGAACATCGTTAGTGTTGGTTATCCCTCCCCAGCCTCCTCCACTGCCCTTCCCTCCCATACCCCCCCACTTAAACCTCCCTCCACATTTCCCCTTTCTCTTTCATATTACCCCTGTTATTCCATCCTCCCTCCCTTAAGTTCTTTCTTTCCTCTTCCCACCAAAGGTCCCTCCCTGCTTTCCTGGACTCTAAAGATTCTGGGTAAAGGATTTTAGGATCACAGAGGTGGCGGGGAGATAAGTATTTTAATTCTGTCATTCAAGACATTTATGATGAGTTTTCCTCATCTACTTGTATAATTACTAGATAATAGCTCAGCATTTAGTAGTGCTTATTGAGAAATTAATGTGGCTTCGGCACAATGTTTTAATTTCCATAGTTTTCATAAGCACAAGCTACATTATTATTGATTAGGATTAGATTCCTGACATATAGACAGAAATACAAATAATTTTACATTTTGGTATGATTTATGATGGAAGTGTGTTTGCTTCGTAACAAAACAAGAAACAAGTATTGTTTATTGCTTTCTTTACATTCGGCCTTTAAGTTGGCCTTTAATTATGAGCAATGAGGGGTGTTTGTTATGTAGATATGAGGTAGTTGGGGGAAATATTCAAGCATATTCTTGATGGATGGCCTGTCTGCTGTTAAATAATTCAATGTTTGCACAAACTGAAGAGAGCATCTAAGAAGGCAGGGGAGGAGGAGAGTTTCTCACCCAAATTCATGCATTCACTTCTGCTCAAAAGTCCCATGAATCCGAAGTCACAGAGTGTGACTAAATTAATTTTCATAAATCTTTAAACATTATTGTAAGTACTGTTTTCCTTTGGGGGAAAATTGTTTGATTCAGCCTTCCAGTATAAAGAACCCTACCCATTGATGGCGTGTCTTTGTGCTCGTGCACCCCCTGGTGGCGAGAGAAAAATCCAACAGCTGCAATTGGTTCAGGAAACCCACTGACCAAGGGGGGCGGGGGGATGGGAGGATTTATCAAGCTTTAGGTCATTCGCCCATTGCATACTCAATTTTAAATGCAGCGCTATGATTTTTTTTTTTCTGTAGGAATCTGACTACAGTCTTTGCCCCGCACGAAGCAATCTCCAGAGCAGAAGAACTATCTGTAATTCTTAAGGCATATGTGTTGGTGACCTCCTTAAGGCCTTTACGGGCCTTCATTCATTCAACTGGCACGGTATGGAGCCCACCAAAGAAGAAACGCTTCACTGTCAAGGTAAAGGCCCTACACAAGCTGTCGTCTCACGCGGTATGCTGAAGATAAGTAAAATGGGTTGGGCTGCCATTCTCCGACCTTTATGGCTATCAAATCCCTTTGAACAAAGATTGCATCTTTTTATTGCTGCAAGCCGACATTTTCATTTCATGAAGGTTCAAAACTGAGCTGAAAATAGCTTAATTCACTAAGGATCCTTCCACCCCCCCCCCCCTTCTCTACCTACCATTATGAGGTCAGTTCTTTTACCCAGCAGCTTCTTGCCCGTTCTCTGTTTTTCCTGGCTTTCCATTTATTTAAGAAAAAAATATATAGTCAGTGTAACAAATGAAAATATAATTTTGCCTTTCTGCTTTCTGCTTCATTGTTAGGAAGCTCAATGACTGTTTCATTACATCAGTCAATACTGACAGCATCAGCTGGGTGAAAAGAGACACCATGAAGCGTGCCTAACACTGCAAGCTGTGGTATCAAAGATAATGAGGGTGTTTGCAGGAAGAGCTTACTAGTATCTCCCAAAAGTTGAGTTATAAGGGGAAATTCAAGTTAACTTGGTTCCAAATAAGTTCTCTGCGAACACATTGGATAGAACTTTGATTTTGCAGGAATCATTGTTCAGAGCGTCGCCTGGAGAAAACTGGAAAGAAACCAGAAGACATGGTCTTGAGGTTCAAAGGTGACAGGATGATTTCTTTTACTGGGTTTGCCTTGTGTCAATTACGTTCTGAACTCCGAGAAGTGTTCCAGTAACGACACTTTACTTGTTCATTTAAACATTGTGATGAAACACTCACTGACCTAGTCACTAACAGACACAGGTATCCTGTATCCCTAGAAGCAGCCCACAATCTATGGAAGCAGGATTGGTGGCCCAAGATCCTGAACTTGCTGTCTTTAACCTTGAAATAGTCATTGGACCTCAAGTCCTCACACATCAATGTTTCTCCGTGGATCTTGAGACAGTGGAGTCCAACCTGATTTATTCTGAATTGTCTTCGGCAAGTCTTCGAAGTAGCTACTCACACTACGGCTATCCCCATTCCCTCCTTTCTATTGATCTAAATTAAACATGACTGCTAATTTACAGTCATTGTGACCTAAAAATATTTGTACCTTTATACAGTTTAACTGAAGAATGAAGGTTGAACATAGACAGATGAGAATTGCAGTCTTCAAATCATGTTACACTAGTCACAAGTTCCACAAACACTTAAGCAGAGACCAGGAAAGTCAAGGGTGTGGTTCTGCCTGAGGTCAAAGGTCTGAGAACCAAGTGTTCAAACTCCAGCAGGAAGATAATGAATGTCACAGCTCAGTAAGAGTGTGCAGGCAGCTTTGGGGCATTATTCCTCCTGTCCTATCTTGTTGTTTAGTATATTTTCCTTTTATTTCATCAAAACCATAGTTTGACATTTTTCATTGTAGGGCACGAATGTTCTGTAACCTTGAAAGGTAATCTTAATATATATGCAATGTTGCAGTCACCATGGATTTAACATCTGCAGCAATGTTTATTGTCTTATCATAATAGTTATTATATAGTTATTAATTTCAAGATCGAATCTCAGCCTAACTTATAATCCTCCTGCATCAACGTCTAGAATGCCCTTGTCAACATGCGTATCTAGAGCTTAGATGACAACTTTCAGGAGTTGGTCCTCCCCTTCTCCCTCTACATGGGCTCCGGGAATGAAACTCAGACACTCAGACTCTCAGTACTTGTGTCTGCTGAGCCACTTTGCTGGACCTGAAAGTTGATGATGATGATGATGTGCGTGTGTGTGCGCCTGTGTGTGTGCGCGTGTGCCTCTGTGTGTGTGCGTGTGTGTGTGTGTGTGTGTGTGTGTGTGTGTGTGTGAATGGTAGGGGCCCACAGGACATGCCATACTTGAGAGGGTCAAAGAACAACTTTCATGAGTTAGTTGTCTCCCTCTACAGTGGGTCCCAGGGATCAAACTCCGGCCCAGTGGCCAGTGCCTTTGCCTGCCGAGCTATTATCTGTCTCTTCATGTGCTTTCAGGAAGAATTTGTTTCAAGGACAACTCTTTAGTCTTGTCTTCTAAATCTGTACCAATAACACATGCTGGTGCATCATAAGTGTTCCTAACTTCTATTAATTTCTTACTGCATTTCCTCTCGTTACCATGGCCGGGTGCTTTCTCTTCTCTATTTCATTGTGTTTCATCTTTGATTGTTCCCTTGGGTATGTTAATCAGGTTATATTAAGTCCAGCTCTACTGTGTGGCATGTATCACTCAGCTTGCGACATTTCTTGCCAAGGTGGCTGTGCTTCGTGTGTTCTCTACGCTCTTCTCTTTGCTCCCTTCTGTGGATTTATGAATTCTGGTTGGGATAGTATTAGGGAAAGACCAGTCTGTGTGAGGAGAGGCGAGGAGGGAAAATACCAAGCCCTAAAGAACCTCTTTGATTCTCTGTGATGATGTGATGCCAGTCCTTTGCCAGTTCTGAATTTTACCGCCCCCGCCAAATTCTTAGATTCAGAAAAGCCCTGACAGGAAGCACACTGTGACTGTCATTATGTAATCCAAGATTGTGAAGGTGGTGTTTGGAATGAGAATGACCCCTGTCTCAGTTAGAGCTTTACTGCTGTGAACAGACACCATGACCAAGGCAACTCTTCTATTCAATTAGAACAACATTCAATTAGGACTGGCTTACAGGTTCAGAGGTTCAGTCCATTATCATCAAGAAAGCAACATGGCAGCATCCAGGCAGGCATGATGCAAGAGGAGCTGAGAGTTCTACATCTTCATCTGAAGGCTGCTAGAAGAGGATTGAGTTCCAGGCAGCTAGGATGAGGGTCTTAAAACCCACACCCACAGTGACACACCTACTCCAGCAAGGCCACACCTTCTAATAGTGCCACTCCCCAGGCTGAGCATATACAAACCATCACAGCCTCCATTGGCTCATGTGTTTGAATGCTTGGTCTCTAGTTGGTAGACCTCTTGTCAGTTTCTTTCTGTTCTTCGGATTTATCTTTTAAAAGAAGACCTTGCCAATTACCCCTAAGATACCGTTATCTGCTCTGAAGTGGAGATAGGAAAGCTTCCGGGCTCACATGCAGAAGGTGATTGTTTTCTTATTAGGTCAACCTTGTGCTTGGCAGTACAGAGTTCAGCAGACAATGGCGGGCATTTGTTTACCCTTCAACTGAAGTGCTTAGGTTTCACAACAAAAGGTCATGCTCATCTGACCGATCGATTTTTTTATTCTGTAAAATACTATTTCCTCCTGGTATTTAAAGATGTGTAAAGATACACAGAGGTCTCTTCATGCCAGTGTGGAGAACAAATGTAAGCAAACTCACCAAAGACTAACCATGTTATATCAGCATGCTGATATACTCTGTCCTTAAGTTTCATAAGGTGTGTGTGTGTGTGTGCACGTGCATGCACACAGGCTCATATAACGAATCCTATATTCAGAGGCAGAATTATTTAGTTAGATGAGCAGTGATTTATTCCCTACTCAGTGAGGTAAGCCCACTAAACTGATTACCAATGGCAGTGTATAGGACATCCTGGCAGCTAACCTAAATACAAAAGCAGTAAGAGATAAGACTGAGAGCTCATTTATTTCCAGTTAGGCCTGCTGCTGAGACGCCTTATCTGTGAACACTCCAGGAGCAGATGAAAAAAATATCAAGACATGCGAACTTGAGAAATAATAAAATGTAGTAACTGAACTTTAAAAAGTCACTTTAGGATGAAAATATTTAAAAAATTTAAGTGAAGTGTTAAGTAATTCAGAGGATGCTCACCCCCAAAAGGGGTAGGTAGAAAGAAAAGGGGGAGCAGAAAAATGGCAAATGCAGCATTCGCTCACAGTGTCTTCTCATGTGAATGTAAACAACCAGATATGTCTCTGTTGTGGCATTATTATTTTTTGAATAGCTTCAACATTATGCAATACTTTACTCAAAATCATCTTGTTCCCTTCCTTCAAAGCTTCCAGGGGCTTGAGTGGAGTCTTTCACGGACTTTCTAACTGTTACTTTTAGTTAGATGCATCCACGACTGTCTTCACACACAAATCACACAGATTAACTGTGAGAAATGTCATAAATTTAGACTTGGTTCTTAGAGTAAAAAGTCATGAGTTATCCCTTTATTCACTGTAAATCACAAAATCAGGAGTCACCCAGCAGAGAGAAATCTCTGATGTCTGTAACTTTTTTATGAGGCTGGAAGATTCTTTACACCTGTGATTGTAGTTGGCGGTTTTGATGAAAACGTAATGTAAGGTGATTTGTGCCTTCAGGCAGGAAGCTTGTCAGAGCCTTATTTTTGTCCAGTTGAAGCATAACCTACATGAAGTCACTGATCAGCTATCATATATTTGATACCAGATATAAATTTATTTGACATATGGGATGTCAAGTATGGATTTATAAGGAGATAGCCCTCGCATATAATCATCTTCTGATACATTCATCTTTGTGGAAATAAATTAAAGTTCATTTAGAATTTTTTGATTGTGTGAAGAAACTGCTTGAGTCTACTTTGCTCCTGACTACTCTAAGGGCAGCCACTCTGCTTTGCTGAGGTATAAATTGCCTGGGCAAAGGACACATGGGTGGTAATTCACTTTCCAGTAAATGCAATAGATTGCTGCCATCCCCCAGACTGTGGGACACTTTGATTGAAAAGGTGAATATCTGAGGGATATGGACATTTCTCAAGTGAGAGGAGTCATCAATGGGAAGCAAAGTTAAAGCAAGCAACTGTGACAACTCACTGGCTCGCAATCGCTGCCCTCCACCTTGGGGGGACTTTTTGTCCATGTCTTGTATCTGTAGTTCCCTTGAGTATCAACGAACTCTGCAAAGTGTGTAAAGAGGAGAGCCCAGAACTTAGCAAAGATGCAGAGATGCCTTACTTCATTTTCCATTTGGAAATAGGACACAATTACTGGAGTGGAGTTAGCCTCATGTATGCAGGGGCTTTGATAATGCCAGGTGAGACAGCTAATGTAATCCCAGAGTAAAAAGGAGTAATGTCTTTGGAAATAGTAATAAAGCTACACTATGGTTTCAATCATAACAAGTGTTCTTCTCTGGTATTCATTTTTATGTCTGAGACTGCAGGCTGTGGAGCAGACCTTGTAAAAGGCTTTCACTGGGCACCTGGCCCTTTAGCGGACCTGAGAGATTTATGTCATCAGTAGGAAGAATGTGAATAAAAGTCTGCTCCCAAGAGTTTGTAAAATGAGTTGATGTATTACTTAGCCAATACCTGCTTGTGCTCACTTTAAAATGCATTATATGTTCGTGCTAAGTCTGGTTTTCTATAAGTGAAAATCATAGATAATTATCAAATAGGAATGATGCTCAAGAAGAAAATAACTAACAACCATGAAAAACTTATCTAATCATCTCACAATAGTGTTATTATTATTACTTCAAATGAGTGTTTGCTGTAGAAAAGACTAATTGGTTTACAACTGCACATGATTTTAAAGCGCATGAATTCAAAATAATTGATGCTCTTGATGGTAATTTTATTTTCTCAAAAGCATTTTGCCCATTAATTCATTTCCAACCTCATTCCACAAAAGATTTGTCAGATAATTTTGAAGGCTCATTAATTCTTAAGATTGATCTTAAATTATTCTCCTGAATAGGAGGAAAATGATGCATTAACCATGGCTGGGTTTTGTTTTCTTTTGTTTTGTTTTTCAGTCAAATATGGCAACTTTATCATACAACCCTCAACTTTAGGAAGTCAGGCCCTGAATCTATGTCTGAGAAACCCACACAATGGTCCATGGACTCTCAAAGAGTGTTATTATGGGTAACACTATCATTTGAATTAATGGTACCTGGTGATAGTGTGGTGGCCTGAATGACAGGGCCCTCATCTGCTCAGGCATTTGAATACTTGGTCCTTAATTGGTGGTGCTGTTTGGATAGATTTAAGAGGTGTGGCTCTGCTGGATGAAGCAGGCCGCTGTGGGAGTGGGGTGGGGTGAGGTACGGGATGCTGGAGTTTGAGGTTTCAGAAAGCCATGCTCCATTCCCAGTTCACTCTCTGCTTCCTGTTTGTGGTTGAAGACAGCAGCTCTCAGCTTGCTGCTCTAGCAGGAGTGAGCCTTTGCCGTTGCATTTCCCAACCATTATGGCGATGGACTCATCACCTCTGGAACCGTAAACCCAAATAAATCCCTCCTTCTATAAGTTACCTTGGTCGAGGTGTTTTATTGCAGCAATAGAAAAGTAAATTCACAAGTGATGCTAACATCAGAACATCTGATTTGGGAGAGAACATGATTTAAAAGTTGACTATCACAAAAAAAAACCCACAATGTGATTAATTTATAGGCATTTTATTAATTTCCACTTATTATCTGTTCAGAATGAATGTCATCAACTGACAGATATAATGAACTGATAATATTTTAGTGTGCTTTCCATTACTGTTAACACTGCAGACTGGGTAAGTTATAGAATTAATTACGGCTCAGAGATCTAGACCAAGATTGAGGAATTACCTTTGAGATAATCTTCTTGCTGGATGTCCTAAGGTACAGAACACATGGTTTGAGCCTGTGTGTGTGTGTGTGTGTGTGTATACCATATGTACACATTGCTCACAGAGGCCAGAAGAGAGGATTGGATCACCTGAAACTGGAGCTACAGATGGTTGTGAGTCAGTATATTGGTGTTGGAAGAGCAACAAGTACTCTTAGCCACGGTGAGCCCTCTGCGGCCTAGTCAGTCCTGTTTAAGCAAGTTATCCACAAACAAGCATAGGGCCCCTGCACTATGACTGTCTCTAATCCTGACTGCATCCCCATGCCCTGCATAGTGGAATTCTTCTCCAGGCAAATAAATCAATACTGGCTTCCAATGTTATATTATATTGTATGCTATAATGAAACTATAACAGGTATATGTGCCTTTAGTGTTTGGTGTGAAGGTTAAATACATACATAATGTAGAATAGTGACAACAGAAATGTAAATCCATGAGTCCCAGCCCCAATTAATAAATTTGCTAATTATTTGTTGCTAGCAAATATCACTCCCTTTAATGCTAGAGAGTCAGTGATATGTGAAAATATGGAGGTGAATTAACACACAAGGGTTCAGTGTGAAGTCAGGTGAGATAAAACTCCTTCAGGGCATTTAGGAGATGGGAAAGGCACTCTCTTGTAGTATGTTGGATGTATGTGGCCTCATGCCTGCACAACTGCTCTGCTCTCTTATTCTATACCAAGCCTAAGCTAATGTGGTCGCAGGGTGAGAGAAAGACCCAGGAGAAGGGACAAATAGCAAGTGTTGCTCCCCCATACTGAAGCCTGTGGACTTCCCAGAGGCTCTGGGCAACTCTCCTCTTCTTAACATAAAAACAGCATTCTGATTTCTGTTGTGCCTAAGTGGCCATATTTCCATATAAGATAAACCAGCCTTGTCATCAGAGAAGAGGCCTAATCTAAACAGAGTTCTGCAGCATGCTAGGCTCTCATAAAGGTAAACACTGTTTTAATTTCCGAAAACATCTTATAATGCCTTTAATAGTTAACTTAAATTTATTTTTAACAACAAAATTTTATGAATAACGTAAAAAATGTGAAAAGTGCACACACATGTATGTGAATAGCATATTATGTTTAAAGAATAAAAATGACCATCTTTCGCAAACGGTCTGAGGGTTTCCAAAAATCAGTTTTAAAACTTTGTTTTGCTCTTTGAGTTGGGGTCTTATTGGTAGCTGTCTGGCCTGGAATTGAGGCATGTTTTCTACATCATCTTCCGAGTTTGGGAGTTGCAGGCAGGTGTGAGCCACTATACTAGGATCAAAATCTATCTTCTTGCTCTTTAAATATGCAGTGCATTGTGGGGTGTCTGTAGCCAGGATACTGTGCCACAGCTCACCCAAGATTCCTGCTGCTTCCTAGAACTTAGTGTCTTGGTTGACCTCTCATCATCCCTTCCCCGCTCTTTCCAGTCTCCAAACATTTAAAAAACGGAACTGGCTAGTCCAGAAAGATGCTCAGAGTTGGAACAGCTGCAATTCTTTCTTCGCTTCCCTCCTTTGAGTAAGAATCGCTAAGGCGATTTTCCAGTGGTGACACGGCCAGGAATTGGGCAAAGCTGTCTGCAGACTTTCTGAGCGTTCCCACTTCTATGTTGCCACCTGGAATGTTTAGACATATAATTTTATAAATATCTATCCCTGCACTTTGACAACCAGGCTGACCTCAGCCTTCTATTGTTGTACTAATTTTAAATAGCATTTGCTAATGGGAAATAGATGGAGACATTTAAAAAAAATCAGATTGCGTCAGTAAAGAAGCAAATGAAAAAGACAAAAAGATAAATTTACTTGGTTAAATAGGCTTAAAATCCCTAAGAAAAGAGATTTTTAATTATTCTTCACTTAAATAACAAGCAAACCCTTAGTACATGATTAGATTCAGCCAACATAGGGAGCTTTGGAATAGAAATGCCACCCATCAAACTTTGTAAAAGATTTAGTCTTAGGAAAAACATTTTTTTTTTCCTTTACAGAGTGATAGGTAAATACAAAGTAACACAGAAAACAATGCAAGTCCACCTTACCCAGTTGCTTTAGTTCTTAATTGTTACAAATCATACATACATAAACAAAATATGTTTCCACTAGTACATTTGAAGCTTGGTATATGTTTGCCTTTTAAAAACTTTTCTATTAACAATTTCCTTTATTTTCTGATAGGTTTCAGAGGCTGTAACAAATCCTAAATATAAAATACCTCCAAATGTGCCAAGTAGGGAAAACAGCTTTGCCTGCTCAAAGAAGCCAGACTACTGTTCCCTTCAAGAGAATATCTGACTTGCATTTGTCTTGTGTGATTTATGCATTGTAAGCTTAAAATGAAATACAGCCATTTCCCTTCCATATATTAAAATGTGGTTTCACTTTTGGAAGATACAGTTATCTTTTGTCACCAAGGAAACTGGCATAGATACAGGTTGCAAAGAAAATTACTATACTGCCCCCAAGCGGTCTCTTCTGGTGCTGCATAAATAGTCTGAGCTGTTTAATAAAGAAAGAATAAAAGTCCCCAATACTTAGGCAGTGAAATTTGGCCTTTTTTTTTTCATTATGTCTTAAATGTTTATTATAAAGGTGTTATTCCATATTGTCTGCAGTTATTGCAGTAGGATGGCCATATTGTTAAGCATGAATGCTGGATGATGCTAATTCGTCAGTGCAATTTAAGTTGCCTGGGCCACAAAATTATTGGGGATGGTTTCAGAATGTGTCAATCATTGGACATTCTTTTCCCATTTAAGAATGTTTTGTAGCACACAAGCTTTCAGAAATTGCTATAGAGCTAGTAATGGCTTTTAGTCTGAACATGTGAGACTGCTACTTCTATTCTTTTGCACTACATTTTGGTTTTAGGCAGAATTGTTGATTCTGTTAACCTGAATTCCATTATTGGCTTATTGAAATGAGCTAATACTGTGGTGCAGAACTAAGTGTGCCTTTTTTGTTTCTCTTAGCACTCAAGGCAGAGCTGGGGTATCTCTCAGGTACGCATGGTCAGAGCTACATTCTGTACCAGTGACAACACAAAGGCACACTTACTTGTTTTGCTCCTTGATGTTTGATGAGCATCATCGTGTAAAAGAAGCCACCTTGATGGGCATGCCTCCCTAGCACTCTGTGTTACACAGTGGTTCTTTCTTTCTTTCTTTCTTTCTTTCTTTCTTTCTTTCTTTCTTTCTTTCTTTCTATTTATCTATCTTCAAAGTCCGTGCAGTCAGTTCTTATGAACTCTGTGAAACACGCCCTTAAATTTGGAAAAAGAGACTACAAGCAGAAGGAATTCCTGGTACCCTTGCCACATGAACCCATTTGCAGCATGCTCCCTTCTGCTCAGCTTCCTGACACCTGGTGTCTCGTGCTCCAGCATCCAGCAGTACCGAGCCTGCCTCCTTTCTGAAGGTCTACTCCAAGCTGATGCTTTCATAGAAATTGCTATTACCACAGCCCCTACTAGAATCTTTTCCCAGGTAGATATGGAGGGTGTGAAAAGTGAGTGAGGTCCTCCCAGTGTTGGGTTGCCTGGTTCGTCGCCAGGATGATTTTTGTATTCAAGCCACAGAGCCAGTCATTATCTAAACTCAGAAGTCACAAAAGAAAAACATTACGCTAAAGAAACACATTTCATCTTACTTTGCTGTAAAGGTAAAAAGAAATGTGATTTAAAATATGAATAGGCCAGTGATGACTCCTTTCAGACTGAATAATAAACAAATATTTGATTGCAGTCTTACCCAAAGAGAGAGAAAAATGTACCACTAGTCTGAAAGCTGTAAGATTGGATATGCAGGCTAGAAAAAAATTCTAAAGCTCTCTTTGTACAGAACTTGGAAGGGATGTAAGGTAGAAAACTAGCTTTATGATCAGTGTGGCCATAGTTAAGTGTTTCAGCCTCAACTAACAGATTAAAGATGCATGAAATAATAATTGTGTTCATGTGGGTTAAGTGAATCATTAAAAATAAATCCCTTTTGAGATACCTATTGGGATTTCCTATGGGCTACACATGATGCTAGGCTACAGTGACTTAGCACAGAATTTCTGCTTCTTGTTGAGTTTATTCTTGTACATATGTAAAAATACTTATATTTAAACAAATAAATGTAATTACAGATATTTTGATAGCACTAAGAATGAAACAGACATAGAAGGAGTAAATAGTAATTGTGTTATTCAGTATATGAGAGGTAAAAATAGATCTTCCTAAACAGCATCTAGACTGTTGAAACCAAGTATCTTTTAAGATTTGTGATAAAACATTCCCAGCAAAGTGTCGATCCAAAGTGTCCAGATAGGAGAGACTTTGCATATTCTCAGAACACTGCAAACACCAAGTGTGCACATGGATGCTTCAGAGAAAAGAATCGAATCACATAGGTCTCATAGTCAAGGGACATGGTCAACCCCTCCCCAACTCTGGGAGATGGCAGTGCCCAGGGACTGCACCTTTTATACCCACACTGCTGCTGTGTGCAGAACAGACCAGGCAGGATGTTGAGGAGAGGCAGAGAAACCTTTTACAGGCCAGTGTGATGAGATGATGGGAGCTCAGAGCAAGTGGACGAGATGGTGGTCTAATGGAGGGAGGTAGAAACAAGTTAGCCAGGTGTAGTGGCACATGACTTTAATAGTGTCACACTCTGGAGGCAGAGTGGGATCTCTGAGAGTTTAAGGCCAGTCTGGTCCACAAAGCAAGTTCTAAGACAGCCAGGGCTGTTACACAGGGAAACTCTATCTGGATGAAGAGGAGAGAAGAAAAGAGAAGGGAAGAGGAGAGGAGGGGAGGGGAGGGGAGGGGAGGGGAGGGGAGGGGAGGGGAGGGGAGGGGAGGGGAGAGGAGGGGAGGGGAGAGGAGAGGAGAGGAGAGGAGAGGAGAGGAGAGGAGAGGAGAGGAGAGGAGAGGAGAGGAGAGGAGAGGAGAAGAGAAGAGAAGAGAAGAGAAGAGAAGAGAAGAGAAGAGAAGAGAAGAGAAGAGAAGAGAAGAGAAGAGAAGAGAAGAGAATTGGTGTTAGAATTAGAAAGAGAACAGACAGAAGGAGACATGATCTACAAGGACCCCTCACATCATTTAAGCTATGATGGCATTTACTGAGATACCAGACTGAAGAGGCATCGGATGGGATGAAGGAGTGGTTGTTCCATTACCTTGCTCTCAAGATGTCTTCTTTCTCTCTTATGGGCCCCTTTCTAGGCAGTACATTTGCCACACTCCCAAACACACAGTGAAATCTAGAGATGGAAGAGAGAATCTACTGACCAATGTGTCAATATCTTCTATGGTATCTTCTGTGGCTGAGATTCTCTCTCCCATCTCTTGTATTCCGTTGGTGATGCTTGCATCTCTAGCTTCTGACCTCTTTCCTAGGTTTTCCAACTCTAGGGTTACCTCCATTTGTGATTTCTTTATTGATTCTATCTCCATTTTTAGGTCTTGACTGTTATGTTCAATCCCTTCACCTGTTTGATTGTATTTTCCCATATAACTTTAAGAGATTCATTTGTTTCTTCTTTGAGGACTTCTACCGGTTTGCCTGTCTTTCCCTGAATTTCTTTAAGGGAGTTCTTTACATCCTCCTTAAAGGCCTCTAGCATATTCATGTGATGGGATTTTAGGTCAGAACCTTGCTCTCCAGGTGTGTTATGGTATCCAGGGCTTCCTATAGTAGAAGAACTGGGTTCTGATGACGCCAAATTGCATTGGCTTTTGATGCTTATACTCTTGCACTTTGTCTTTTGGTTATCTTTGGTGTTAACTGGGCTGGGTGTCTCAGACTGGAGCATGCCTGACCTGGGTTAGAATTGGCTTCCTGGGAGTCAAGCAATGCTATGCCTGGTTAGAGAAATCCTCCTGTGTCCCTGGTTAGGGCAGGTCTCCTATGTCCCTGGTTAGAGCAGACCTTCTGTATCCCTGTGCCCTTGTGTCCCTTGTTATGGAAGACCTCCTGAGAGACAGGTTGGCTGTGGGGTGGGGGTAGGGGCAGGTCTGATGATCTTGGGTTCAGGTGGGGGTGCAGACCTGAAGGAGGATGATATTCATGCAGAGCAGGATGGATCCCAGGTCCACTGGTCTCTGTGGGGGTCCCAGCTGGTGTGGGTATTGAGGTGGGGGTCCCTCCAGTGTTCCTGATTATGGCAGATCCCCTGGGAGACAGGTAGGCTATTGGGTCCTGAGGTGAGCAAGAGAATCTAGGAAAAAAATACAGCTTTTGTCTTTTTAAATCTGTCTTATGCTTCTTAATAGAATGATTTCCAATTCTGTTCATTTCTCTGAAAGTATTATGTTTTAATTTTTCTTCACAGCTGAAAACAGTCTATTGCATACTTGTACCGTATTGCTTTTCCACCTGTCCGTTGGTAGTCATCGAGGCTGGTTATGTTTCTGAGCTATTGTGGGTAGGGCACTTGTAAACATGAATGCTGCTATATCTCTTTAGTGGAAAGGGAGAACATTGAGAAGAGGAAGGGAAGCAGGGGAGGTGGAGTAGACAGATCAAGAGGTCCAAGGAAGATAATGAGGGAAGAGAACAAAGAAGGAGAAAGTATTTACAAACATGGCTAAATAGAACTCACTACTTTGTTATGCTAGCTTAAAATTTTAGTAAAACAAATAAAGAAACATTGTGGGGAAGTGTGAACGGCAAGGTGGGAGGTGGAAATTGACTCACCACACAACCAACTTTCTCTCACAAACATTCGCTACTTCTCTTGACTGTGGCTTGGCCACTGGTCTCTGGGGAGAGCTGCTGGTTGCCCAGACAGACGGTGTAGCCTGACCTCACTCACAGATGTGGCTATTTGCAGGGTGTCAAGGTCATGAGGATAACTTGGTTCTGTGTCTCCCATCAACTATCGGGATAGTCACGGTATTTAGAGTTAGTAGCAGTGCACTGACAGATTAAGAATAGCTGGAGAATTGCCCTTCAAAATCAAGCTCTTTGTAAGATTTTGGTTTTGATAGCAGATTGAATATTTACTATGTCCCTACATACACAATCTCCAAAGATATATCCATGCTCCAACCCTAAAGTCTATGAATTTGAAAAAGTATCTTGGGAGATGTACTAAGTTAATTTCTTCATTATTGTTCTATTTCTGTGAAGGGACACCATGACCAAGGCAATTCATAAAGAAAGGCTTTAATGGGGGGAGGGGGTGTCGATCTGAGTGAGTCCCTGACCATCATGCTGGGATATATGGTGCTGTAGCTGTAGCTGAGAGCTTACATTTTAACTACAGGTAGGGGTGAGGGGAGGATGGGCATGGGATTTTAAGGCCTCAGCACCAGTGGCACACCTCCAACACGGCCACATCTCTAAATCCTTCCCAAAACAGTTTCACCAACTAGGGACCAATAATTCAAATCTATGAGCCTATGGCGGCCATTCTCATCCAAGCCACCACAGTTAAGACAATTCTGGGTTTGATAGCTGGCTCCAGACCCCATGACAGAGGACCTCACAGGACGAAGTCAGAAGAGGTGATTGCTACAGAAGAGGAAGAGACAGAGAGGGAGAAAAAGTCATAAAAACTGCACAGGAGATTAGACCTTTGTCCTCCATGGAATGTCAACAACTATGTCAACAACAATGTCAGAGGCTGGCAGGGGAGAGCAGTACAATGTTGTCTCCTGGAGCCTTAGCAGGAAACATGGCCCCCAGGAGACCCCGATTTCAGGTTTGTAGCTTCAAGAACTTTAAGAGACATGGCATTTTTTTTAATGCCATGTCACCAGAATATAAGTAATGTGTTATGGAAGTCATAGTAAGTAAGGAGTTTTTTGTGTTTTCCCATTAGGGCATTTGATCATCAGGCTTGACAAGCTAAAACAAAAATGGGAGAATAAGGAAACATTTAAATTAGATGCAAGAGACCATGAGAAAATAGGGAAAAGGTATTCTGTCTGATGACTTCACTATTAGATAAGGTTGCTCATCTAATGGCTGTATACCTTCACCATGTGAGCGACAGAAGAAAAAAAAAAAACAATTTTCTTATAAGCATCGGTGAGCAAGGAACACACCTATCTAGTTCTTCAGGCTTGCATGAGATATTTATATTTGATCATGAAGCCAAAAGCAACTCAAAGGAAAGCAATATTGATTCTTTCCATAACCACCCACGGTTGTTAATCCAGCATACTAATTTTCCAGAATCATTCAAAGAATGGCTAATATGTTCTGGCACCGTGGAAAAAGAATCATAAAAGAAATGCTATCTGCAGAGGCAGGGAAAAATACATATTTATAAATAACTGCAGTACGGGACAGAATGCCATAGACAACTCAAGAATTTCTGACACAGGAAAGAGTGTCAGGGAGGTGTTCAGCATGGGCAAAACTGGGTAGACTCCAGAGTGGGTGATATTTCAGCTCCATTGGAAGAATGTACGGGAGGGGGTTCTTCCGTGGTGGGAGGGAAAGGCTACTCACAGGCAGTACAGCATCCAGGGCATGTGCTTGGGGCGGTCTCTTGTTCCCAGCCCCCAACCTCTTGCCGCTCCTCAAGTTCCATGAGGTGAACACATTCACTCCAGCATTGTCTTCCAGTTATGGTGCACTTCTAACCAGATATCACGAGCCATCTCTCTTCCTTTTTTTTTTTTTTTTTTTTAAATTAAGTATTTTATCTATTTGCATTTCAAATGTCCTTCCCAGCAGTCTTTCCTCCTTAAAGGTAATTTTCTCATGTATTTTGTTTCAGCAATAGAAAGCTAAGGAAGGAAATGGGGAGAAGGTTCAGAGGGAGAGCAGAAAAAAATAAATCGGAAACCCAAAAACCTTGACCCTTGAGGAATGTGGTATTCTAAAACAGTTGTCACTTCATAGCGGGGCTGAATCTGTTCAGTTAAATTGCTCCATCCAGAACGCTTGACACACCTGGGAGGAGGTGTGTCGTTTATACCTTCTCCAAGGGTGAGGAGAGGAAGATACCTGATCCAGTGGAGAGGAGCCAGCTAATAAATGTCAGTTAGGATTAGGGCTCCGATCTCCAGTGTATAGAATGTCTTAATTACCCCGTGGCAGCTGGAGGTCCTAAGCCAGCTTTCAGAGCCAGAGGCAAGCATGCCTCGCTCACGTTTGTTCCTCACACAAGTTGCACGCTCACCAAGTCAATATGGCAAAGCTGATTTTAAAACATTTCAGTAAAATAAGTGTTCATGTAGCAGCTTTCTCTGAGATTTCTTTTTGAATGTTTTATGTTGTTGCTCTAACTACAGTGAAATGGTGTCAGACAAGAAAAGTTTAGTTAAGTCACAAGACTTACAATTGTAAATAGTACATCCATATGTGAATAGAAGGCCTTGGCTCTCTGTCTCGATTGGCAATGGAATATCCCCTTAGACTTCATGGATTTAAAAAATGTTTAAAAATTTTAACTATTACTATTTTGTTTTCACATTTTTTTTTTAAAAAAAAGCACTTTGGGGTACCAAGGGTAAAAGGCTGTACTGCAACCACTGGGGACTCCTGTCTTCTATGAACTGAAGAAAGATGTGGTTTAAGTTCATCTTCACAGATATGACTCAGTAGCAATGGGGAAGACAATATATATTGTCAAAGAGTAGAAGTCAGCCCTCAGCTACCACTATATAGCATTGCATTTGCCAGATATAAAACTGTCAACTTTAAAATTATGACTGATAACTAAATGCCCACTTAAAATAGCATGTGTAAAATACTGAATTTTGCTTATGTGAGAGAGCTGTAACTGGCTTAAGAGATGCCTATGAAAATATCAGGGGATTGTCACGAAGCTGATGTGGATTCAACATTTTAACACGGTAGCACTGAAGTTTGAACTAACTGCTCTATCATCTTCTTTGTTGTACCAGTAGGAACCATTCTTTTTAAATTTTTCTGATTTTAAATGTTGTGCATGTGTGTTTGTGCACTCAAGTGTGCACGCACAGGATCATGCATGTCCAGGCAGATACACAAGTGCATGTGCTCTTGAAGGACAGAAGTAACAGACCCCACTGGATGCGGGTCTACCGATGGTTGTAAGCTACATGGCAGGCTGGGAACCGAACTTGGGCCCTCGGCAAAAGCAGCATCCTCCCTTTGCCATACAGACATCTTTTCAGCCCACAGAGCCCATCATAGTTTTTTATAATGAATATATTTTCCTTCCTTCTGTGCTTGACCATGAGACTTGATAAGATCTAAACTAGATCATCTGCATTAAATGTCTAAAATATACAAAAGATAGTCTCCTTTTGACTTCTTTACACTCTATAGACACATGGGATGGGAATGTTGGGTATAGCTGTGACCTATGCACTTATTTGTGTGCATCTGCATAAATGCACGTGGGAACCCACGTGTGGGCATGTATTGGAGGCCAGAGGTCTTCCTTCATTGATTTTCCAGCTTAGTTTTTGAGACAAGTTTTTTCACTTGAACCTCCTTCTCCCTGATTTATTTACACTGGGTTGGCCAGTGGGCTTCAGGGACCTGCCTGTCTCTGTCCCCCTAGTGCTGGGGTCACGGATACGCACCCCAATTCAAACTTTTAAGTGGGTCCTAATGATTTTGACTTGGGCCCAAATGCTTACACAGCAGCCTCTTTACCACCGAAAAATCTCCTCCTTTCTAATGTATCCTATTTGCAATGTTGTATACTGCTTGTCACAATTAATAGATGCTACATATATTAAGTATCAATATTACCTTGATATGATAATAAAAGATGAAAAGTTTTGCAAATGAGCTGTTAGGTCTTACTGTAGCTTAAAGAAGGGTTGTGTTTTAAAGTCAGTGGAGAGAGCTGTGACCTGCTTGAACAATGGTGTTTATGTAAAAAGAACTGAATAGGTCTATACACACAGTTCAATGATAAAACCTTTATAACTTTAGCTTTTGCTCTTTATGGTAAAATCCCTCTGCTCCTTTATTTGCTGCCGAGAAAGTCTGGAAGGAATGATGAAGGACTCCCGGCAGTTCTCTGAGAAGGTTGAATATAATGCAATCAAGGTTTTGCCATTCAGAGCAAATAGTTAATTTTTTATGCTTTTCACAGCCCCTTTGGATTCCTGCCTTCTGCTTCTTTCCAGTTCTCTCGCATTCTTGTGGGAGAATTCAAGATGTTTAACTGTGAAACTGCTTCCATCACACAGAATGTGTATTTTGATTCTCTAAGCTTAGTGTGTGCATCCAAGCGTCAGGTTATTATGAAGTATAAGTTAATAAAATGATTCATGTCATTGCGAGCATGGAGCTCATCCTACTACTTAAGCTTTTGATTTAACTCCAGAGGACGTGCAAAAAAAAAAAAAAAAAAAGTATCCTAGTTTGAGTCCAGCTCATTCAGTTTTCCCACAGTTTACCTTAAAGTAAGCCATTTTTAATGAACTAAAACAAATGACGAGATTTTTATATTCTTAAATCTTTTGATTTAATAAGAGTTTTTTTCCCCTTGATTTAAGTTGTTAAAAATTTCTTTTTTCCCAAAAGGAGATCAGGGTGCATGAATTGCTCACATAGTTAAAATGATATTTTAGATTGTGGTTGAAAGGCATTTGCTTTGAAAAGCATAGATATCAGGCTTTTGTCAGCAAGCTCTTGTTGGCATCCTCAATAGTGTCTGGTTTTGATGGTTGCTTATGGGATGGATCCCCAGGTGGAGCAGTCTCTGAATGCTCGTTTCTGCTTCACACTTTGTCTCTGTAATTCCTTCCATGGGTACTTTGTTCCCCCTCCTAAGAAAGACTGAAGTATCCATACTTTGGTCTTCCTTCTTCTTGAGCATCAACAAATGGTGCTGGCTCCACTGGTGGTAGCATGTAGAAGAATGCAAATTGATCCATTCTTGTCTCCTGTACAAAGCTCAGGTCTAAGTAGATCAAGGAACTCCACATAAAACCAGATATACTGAAACGTATAGAGGAGAAAGTGGGGAAGAGCCTCGAAGATATGGGCACAGGGGAAATATTCCTGAACAGAACAGCAATGGCTTGTGTTGTAAGATCGAGAATTGACAAGTGGGACCTCATGAAACTACAAAGCTTCCATAAGGCAAAGGACACTGTCAATAAGACAAAATGGCAACCACCAGATTAGGAAAAGATCTTTACCAATCTTAAATCTGATAGGGGACTAATATCCAATATATATAAAGAACTCAAGAAGTTGGACTCAAGAAAACCAAATAACCCTATTAAAAAATGGGTACAGAGCTAAATAAAGAATTTTCAACTGAGGAATACTAAACGGCAAAGAAGCACCTAAAGAAATGTTCAGCATCCTTAATAATCAGGGAAATGCAAATCAAAACAACCCTGAGATTTCACCTCACACCAGTCAGAATGGCTAAGATAAAAAACTCAGGTGACAGCAGATGATAGTGAGGATGTGGAGAAAGAGGAACACTCCTCCATTGTTGGTGGGACTGCAAGCTGGTACAACCACTCTGGAAATAAGTTTGGTGGTTCCTCAGAAAATTGGACATAGTACTACCAGAAGATCCAGCAACACCTTTCCTAGGCATATACCCAGAAGATGCTCCAACTTGTACTAAGGACACATGCTCCACTAGCAGCCTTATTTATAATAGACAGAAGCTGGAAAGAACCCAGATGTTCCTCAACAGAGGAATGGATACAGAAAATATGGTAATTTACACAATGGAGTACTACTCAGCTATTTATTAAAAACAATGAATTTATGAAATTCTTAGACAAATGGATGCATCTGGAGGATATCATCCTAAGTGAGGAAACCCAATCACACAAGAACACACATGATATGCACTCACTGATAAGAGGATATTAGCTCAGAAGCTCAGAATCCTTCTTAGAAGGGGGAACAAAATACCCATGGTAGGAGTTACAGAGACAAAGTTCGGAGCAGAGACTGAAGGAACGACCATCCAGAGACTGCCCCACTTGGGGATCCATCCCATAAACGACCACCAAACCCAGACACTTTGGCAAATGCCAACAAGAGCTAGCTGACAGGAACCTGATATAGCTGTCTCCTGAGAAGCTCTGCCAGTGCCTGGCAAATACAGAAGTGGATGTTCACAGTCATCTATTGGACAGAGCACAGGTCCCCAATGAAGGAGCTAGAGAAAGTACCCAAGGAAATGAAGGGGTTTGCAGCCCCATGGGAGCAACATCAATATGAATTAATCAGTACCCCCAGAGCTCTATGGGTCTAAACCACCAACGAAAGAAAACACATGTTGGGACTCATGGATTTTGCTGCATATGTAGCAGAGGATGGCCTAGTCGGTCATCAATGGGAGGAGAGGCCCTAGGTCCTGTGAAGGTTCTATGCCTCAGTATAGAGGAATGCCAGGGCCAGGAATGGGAGTGGGTGGGTTGGGGAGCAGGGGAAGGAGGTAGGGGATTTTCAGAGGGGAAACTAGGAAAAGGGGTAACATTTGAAATGTAAATAAAGAAAGTATCTAATAAAAATGTGAGAAAAAGTGAATATATATATATATTATCTATATATAAAATAGATACCTCTGGTGTGCCCAGTGCCATGTGTATACCTGCCAAAAGCTTGAACTTGCTGAGAAGGTATTTCTGAGTCAGATTCTTATTTCTGGCATACGTGCTCTCCTAACCTTCAAGAGGAAGAGAAAGTCTAGCATTCACTTAGCCTTAACATTTTGGTGGAGAATGTTCTATAGTGAAAAATATTCACATATAACACCCCCTCTCCATATTAGGTTCTTGTTTTACTGCTTTTCCAAACTTTCCAACAAAATGAACTTAAGGAAGAAAGGGTTTATTTGATCTCATGGGTCCAGGGGATGAGATCTGTCATGGCAGACAAGGTCTGGTGGCAGGAGAAGGAGGTGGGGGTCATATTGTTACCATAGTCAGAAAGCAGAGAGCAATGACCGCTGGGGCTTAGTCTACTTTCTCATTCTCTGGTGTGACAGTGAAAGTGGATCTTCTCACCTCTACTAACCTAATGTAGAAACCTCACAGACCAGCCAACTGGCACGAGTCTATGGTTATTCTAGAGCAGTGGTTCTCAAACTTCCTAATGCTGCAACCCTTTAATTCATTTCCTCGTGTTGTGATGACCCCAGTCAGAATTATTTCATTGCTACTTCAGAACTATAATGTCGCTACTGTTGTGGATTGTAATATAGCTATTCTTAGAGATTGAGGTTTGTCAAAGGGGTCATTGAGCACCACTGCTCTAGAGCCTGTCAAGGTGACCATGAGTAATAACCTTTAACTCCATCCCTATAAGAAAATTTAAATATGGTATCTGTTAGAGAGAGTGAAGGGTGCTAACAACTGGGTAACGAATCTTTGACAACAGAAATCACCTTCCTTCCTTTCTTTCTTTCTTTCTTTCTTTCTTTCTTTCTTTCTTTCTTTCTTTCTTTCTTTCT
Source organism: Mus caroli (assembly GCF_978045245.1). Lineage (NCBI taxonomy): Eukaryota > Metazoa > Chordata > Mammalia > Rodentia > Muridae > Mus > Mus caroli. The sequence continues at coordinate 127,527,170 of NW_028227262.1, read as the reverse complement.
TTCTTTCTTTCTTTCTTTCTTTTTTTCTTTCTTTCTTCCTTCCTTCCTTCCTTCCTTCCTTCCTTCCTTCCTTCCTTCCTTCCTTCCTTCCTTCCTTCCTTCCTCTCCCCCCCTCTGCCCCGTCTCTCCCCTTCCTTTATTTATTTCCCCTCCCTCCTCTCCTCCCAGGGCCCCCCTCTTCCCTTCCCTCCTCCCACCCACCCAACCTCCCCTTCTCCTCAGAAAAGGGGAGGCCTCCTGCAGATATCAACCAGTCTTGGCAGATCAAGTTGCAATGAGACTAGGGACATCTTCTTTTGAGGCTAGACAAGACAGCCCAGTTAGGGGAAAGGGATCTAAAGGCAGACAACAGGGTCAGAGAGCCCCTGCTCCTGCTTTAGGAGCCCCACTTGAAGACCCAGCTACACAACTGTTACATATGTACAGAGGGCCCAAGTTGTCCCATACATGCTCTCTGGTTGACAATTCAGTGTCTGTGAGCCCTATGGAACCAGGTTAGTTGACTCTGTAGGTTTTCTTGTGGTGTCCCTGATCTCTTTGCCTTACTCAATCCTTCCTCCCCCTCTTCCACAGGATTCTCCGAGCTTCCCTTAATGTTTGGCTGTGAGTCTCTGCTTCAGTTGAAAATACTTTCAATTATTTATTTTTAACTAAATCTCCTATGTCATGATAAACCACTATGTAATTTAAAAACAAAACAAAACAAATCCAAGGTCTCACAATGTAGCTCTAGCTGGGCATTATGTCTTCCTTGTTATCTATATATCTATGTGATCAAGTTTCATACACATTTCTGCTAAAATATTAATAGTACTGATCCTGAATGTACACTGTTTTAATAATAAGAAATGTTCTTTTAGGTGGACATGAGTTAATTCAATTAAAAAAACCATATTAATCCGAAAGGTGTATTTTTAATGTGATTTTACTTTTTAGAACAGATGCCTACCTCAGAACTCTCTGGAATTTATGTTTGGGATTTTTGTTTTCACTTTTATTCCTATGGCTTAAAACCATATGATCACTGAAATTTCAAAAAATTTCAATGTATAGGCATATTTTTAATTGAGAATTATAAAATAATCAAAACTATTTGTATATGAAATATATCACTGTAAATTTCTGAACGACTTGAATTAGTTTAGATACATTTTTCAGGATTCTGCAGAACAAACTGGTTGGATGAAAGTCAGAGATGTTTGATGAGCCTCAAAAAGACAAAATAATCATGTCCAGCAAGAGCAATAAACTTAAATTCCATCTGCATTAAAAATTATGCCAAATACATCTTATTCCCACTTTCACTTAGACAAAGAGTTGAGTGTGAACCTTATGTGGTTTTTGTTTCCTCTTTTTTTTTTTTTTTCCTTTTGAGTGTCAATGAATACCTGAAACCCTCATGCTTTAAACCTCGTGTTACGTCATTTGTTTTCTCTTCTGGATTGTTCTTTTCTTTTTTTTTTTTAAATTTATTTTTTTATTAGGTATTTTCCTCGTTTACATTTTCAATGCTATCCCAAAAGTCTCCCATAACCACCCCCCCAATCCCCTACCCACCCACTCCCCCTTTTTGGTCCTGGGGTTCCCCTGTACTGGGGCATATAAAGTTTGCAAGTCCAATGAGCCTCTCTTTGCAGTGATGGCCGACTAGGCCATCTTTTGATACATATGCAGCTAGAGACAAGAGCTCCAGGGTACTGGTTAGTTCATATTGTTTTTCCACCTATAGGGTTGCAGTTCTCTTTAGCTCCTTGGGTAATTTCTCTAGCTCCTCCATTGGGGGCCGTGTGATCCATCCAATAGCTGACTGGGACCATCCACTTCTGTGTTTGCTAGGCCCCAGCATAGTCTCACAAGAGACAGGCATATCTGGGTCCTTTCAGCAAAATCTTGCTAGTGTATGCAATGGTGTCAGCATTTGGAAGTTGATTATGGGATGGATCCCTGCATATGGCAATCACTAGATGGTCTATCCTTTCGTCACAGATCCTAATTTTGTCTCTGTAACTCCTTCCATGGGTGTTTTGTTCCCATTTCTAAGAAGGGGAAAAGTGTCCACACTTTGGTCTTCGTTCTTCTTGAATTTCATGCGTTTAGCAAATTGTATCTTATATCTTGGGTATCCTAAGTTTCTGGGCTAATATCCACTTATCAGTGAGTACATATTGTGCGAGTTCCTTTGTGATTGGGTTACCTCACTCAGGATGATGCCCTCCAGGTCCATCCATTTGCCTAGGAATTTCATAAATTCATTCTTTTTAATAGCTGAGTAGTACTCCATTGTGTAAATGTACCACATATTCTGAATCCATTCCTCTGTTGAGGGGCATCTGGGTTCTTTCCACCTTCTGGCTATTATAAATAAGGTTGCTATGAACATAGTGGAGCATGTGTCCTTCTTACCGGTTGGGACATCTTCTGGATATATGCCCAGGAGAGGTATTGCTGGATCCTCTGATAGAACTATGTCCAATTTTCTGAGGAACCGCCAGACTGATTTCCAGAGTGGTTGTACACGCTTGCAATCCCACCAACAATGGAGGAGTGTTCCTTTTTCTCCACATCCTTGCCAGCATCTGCTGTCACCTGAATTTTTGATCTTAGCCATTCTGACTGGTGTGAGGTGGAATCTCAGGGTTGTTTTGATTTGCATTTCCCTGATGATTAAGGATGTTGAACATTTTTTCAGGTGCTTCTCAGCCATTTGGTATTCCTCAGGTGAGAATTCTTTGTTCAGTTCTGAGCCCCATTTTTTAATGGGGTTATTTGATTTTCTGGAGTCCACCTTCTTGAGTTCTTTATATATATTGGATATTAGTCCCCTATCCGATTTGGGATAGGTAAAGATCCTTTCCCAATCTGTTGGTGGCCTTTTTGTCTTATTGACGGTGGTTTTTGCCTTGCAGAAGCTTTGCAATTTTATGAGGTCCCATTTATCGATTCTCGATCTTACAGCACAAGCCATTGCTGTTCTATTCAGGAATTTTCCCCTTGTACCCATATCTTCGAGGCTTTTCCCTACTTTCTCCTCTATAAGTTTCAGTGTCTCTGGTTTTATGTGGAGTTCCTTAATCCACTTAGATTTGACCTTAGTACAAGGAGATAGAAATGGATCAATTCGCATTTTTCTACATGATAACCGCCAGTTGTGCCAGCACCATTTGTTGAAAATGCTGTCTTTTTTCCACTGGATGGTTTTAGCTCCCTTGTCAAAGATCAAGTGACCATAGGTGTGTGGGTTCATCTCTGGGTCTTCAATTTTGTTCCATTGGTCTACTTGTCTGTCACTATACCAATACCATGCAGTTTTTATCACAATTGCTCTGTAGTAGAGCTTTAGGTCAGGCATGGTGATTCCACCAGAGGTTCTTTTATCCTTGAGAAGAGTTTTGCTGTCCAAGGTTTTTTTGTTATTCCAGATGAATCTGCTGATTGCCCTTTCTAATTCGTTGAAGAATTGAGTTGGAATTTTGATGGGGATTGCATTGAATCTGTAGATTGCTTTTGGCAAGATAGCCATTTTTACAATGTTGATCCTGCCAATCCATGAGCATGGGAGATCTTTCCATCTTCTGAGATCTTCTTTAATTTCTTTCTTCAGAGACTTGAAGTTCTTATCATACAGATCTTTCACTTCCTTAGTTAGAGTCACGCCAAGGTATTTTATATTATTTGTGTCTATTGAGAAGGGTGTTGTTTCCCTAATTTCTTTCTCAGCCTGTTTATCCTTTGTGTAGAGAAAGGCCATTGACTTGTTTGAGTTAATTTTATATCCAGCTACTTCATTGAAGCTGTTTATCAGGCTTAGGAGGTCTCTGGTGGAATTTTTAGGGTCACTTATATATACTATCATATCATCTGCAAAAAGTGATATTTTGACTTCATCTTTTCCAATTTGTATCCCTTTGATCTCCTTTTGTTGTCGAATTGCTCTGGCTAGGACTTCAAGTACAATGTTGAATAGGTATGGAGAAAGTGGACAGCCTTGTCTAGTCCCTGATTTTAGAGGGATTGCTTCAAGCTTCTCACCATTTACTTTGATGTTGGCTACTGGTTTGCTGTAGATTGCTTTTATCATGTTTAGGTATGGGCCTTGAATTCCTGATCTTTCCAAGACTTTTATCATGAATGGGTGCTGGATTTTGTCAAATGCTTTCTCAGCATCTAACGAGATGATCATGTGGTTTTTGTCTTTGAGTTTGTTTATATACTGGATTACGTTGATGGATTTCCGTATATTGAACCGTCCTTGCATCACGGGGATGAAACCTACTTGGTCAGGATGGATGATTGTTTTGATGTGTTCTTGGATTCGGTTAGCAAGAACTTTATTGAGGATTTTTGCATCGATATTCATAAGGGAAATTGGTCTGAAGTTCTCTATCTTTGTTGGATCTTTCTGTGGTTTAGGTATCAGAGTAATTGTGGCTTCATAGAATGAGTTGGGTAGAGTACCTTCTGTTTCTATTTTGTGGAATAGTTTGTGAAGAACTGGAATTAGGTCTTCTTTGAAGGTCTGATAGAACTCTGCACTAAACCCATCTGGTCCTGGGCTTTTTTTGGTTGGGAGGCTATTAATGACTGCTTCTATTTCTTTAGGGGATATAGGACTGTTTAGATCATTAACCTGATCTTGATTTAGCTTTGGTACCTGGTATCTGTCTAGAAACTTGTCCATTTCATCCAGGTTTTCCAGTTTTGTTGAGTATAGCCTTTTGTAGAAGGATCTGATGGTGTTTTGGATTTCTTCAGGATCTGTTGTTATGTTTCCCTTTTCATTTCTGATTTTGTTAATTAGGATGCTTTCCCTGTGCCCTCTAGTGAGTCTGGCTAAGGGTTTATCAATCTTGTTGATTTTCTCAAAGAACCAGCTCCTTGATTGGTTGATTTTTTGAATAGTTCTTCTTGTTTCCACTTGGTTGATTTCACCCCTGAGTTTGATTATTTCCTGCCGTCTACTCCTCTTGGGTGAATTTGCTTCCTTTTGTTCTAGAGCTTTTAGGTGTGTTGTGAAGCTGCTAATGTGTGCTCTCTCTAGTTTCTTTTTGGAGGCACTCAGAGCTATGAGTTTTCCTCTTAGAAATGCTTTCATTGTGTCCCATAAGTTTGGGTATGTTGTGGCTTCATTTTCATTAAACTCCAAAAGGTCCTTAATTTCTTTCTTTATTCCTTCCTTGACCAAGTTATCATTGAGAAGAGTGTTGTTCAGTTTCCACGTGAAGGTTGGCTTTCTATTATTTATTTTGTTATTGAAGATCAGCCTTAGTCCATGGTGATCTGATAGGATGCATGGGACAATTTCAATATTTTTGTATCTGTTGAGGCCTGCTTTGTGACCAATTATGTGGTCAATTTTGGAGAAGGTACCATGGGGTGCTAAGAAGAAGGTATATCCTTTTGTTTTAGGATAAAATGTTCTGTAGATATCTGTTAAGTCCATTTGTTTCATCACTTCTGTTAGTTTCACTGTGTCCCTGTTTAGTTTCTGTTTCCATGATCTGTCCATTGGTGAAAGTGGTGTGTTGAAGTCTCCCACTATTATTGTGTGAGGTGCAGTGTGTGCTTTGAGCTTTACTAAAGTTTCTTTAATGAATGTGGCTGCCTTTGTATTTGGAGCATAGATATTCAGAATTGATAGTTCCTCTTGGAGGATTTTACCTTTGATAAGTATGAAGTGCCCTTCCTTGTCTTTTTTGATGACTTTGGGTTGGAAGTCAATCTTATCAGATATTAGAATGGCTACTCCAGCTTGTTTCTTCCTACCATTTGCTTGGAAAATTGTTTTCCAGCCTTTCATTCTGAGGTAGTGTCTATCTTTTTCTATGACATGAGTTTCCTGTAAGCAGCAAAATGTTGGGTCTTTTTTGTGTAGCCAGTTTGTTAGTCTGTGTCTTTTTATCGGGGAGTTGAGTCCATTGATATTAAGAGATATTAAGGAAAAGTAATTGTTCCTTCCTGTTATTTTTGTTGTTAAAGTTGGCATTCTGTTCTTGTGGCTGTCTTCTTTTAGGTTTGTTGAGGGATTACATTCTTGTTTTTTCTAGGGCGTGTTTCCTGTCCTTGTATTGGTTTTTTTTCTGTTATTATCCTTTGAAGGGCTGGATTCGTGGAGAGATAATGGGTGAATTTGGTTTTGTCCTGGAATACTTTGGTTTCTCCATCTATGGTAATTGAGAGTTTGGCCAGGTATAGTAGCCTGGGCTGGAATTTGTGTTCTCTTAGTGTCTGTATAACATCTGTCCAGGCTCTACTGGCTTTCATAGTCTCTGGTGAAAAATCTGGTGTAATTCTGATAGGCTTGCCTTTATATGTTACTTGACCTTTTTCCCTTACTGCTTTTAGTATTCTATCTTTATTTAGTGCATTTGTTGTTCTGATTATTATGTGTCGGGAGGAATTTCTTTTCTGGTCCCGTCTATTTGGAGTTCTGTAGGCTTCTTGTATGTTCATGGGCATTTCTTTCTTTAGATTTGGGAAGTTTTCTTCTATAATTTTGTTGAAGATGTTTGCTGGTCCTTTGAGTTGAAAATCTTCATTCTCATCCACTCCTATTATCCGTAGGTTTGGTTTTCTCATTGTGTCCTGGATTTCCTGGATGTTTTGAGTTAGGATCTTTTTGCATTTTCCATTTTCTTTGGTTGTTGTGCCTATGTTCTCTATGGAATCTTCTGCACCTGAGATTCTCTCTTCCATCTCTTGTATTCTGTTGCTGATGCTCGCATCTATGGTTCCAGATTTCTTTCCTAGGGTTTCTATCTCCAGTGTTGCCTCACTTTGGGTTTTCTTTATTGTGTTTACTTCCCTTTTTAGGTCTTGGATGGTTTTATTCAATTCCATCACCTGTTTGGTTGTGTTTTCCTGCAATTCTTTGAGGGATTTTTGTGTTTCCTCTTTAATGTCTTCTACTTGTTTAGCAGTGTTCTCCTGTATTTCTTTAAGTGAGTTATTTAAGTCCATCTTGATGTCCTCTACTATCATCATGAGATATGCTTTTAAATCCAGGTCTAGCTTTTCAGGTGTGTTGGGGTGCCCTGGACTGGGCAAAGTGGGAGTGCTGGGTTCTGATGATGGTGAGTGGTCCTGATTTCTGTTAATAAGATTCTTACGTTTACCTTTCGCCATCTGGTAATCTCTGGAGTTAGTTGTTATAGTTGTCTCTGTTTAGAGATTGTTCCTCTAGTGATTTTGTTACCCTCTATGAGCAGACCTGGGAGACTAGCTCTCTCCTCTGAGTTTCAGTGGTCAGAGCAGTCTCTGCAGGCAAGGTTTCCTCTTTCAGGGAAGGTGCACAGTTATCTGGTGTTTGGACCTCCTCCTGGCCGAAGATGAAGGCCCAAAACTGGATCTTTCCCAGAAGCTGTGTTACTTTGGCCTGTCACAGAAGCCGTTGTTTCAGTAGTCCACACTCTCACCTGTGTAGACTACTTTCTGAGGAGTACGAGAACCAAGGTGGCTCCCACAGAACCTGAGGCAGTAGCCTCTCGGGCCGGGAGGACACCTGTGCTCTGACCAGGAAGGTGGCCGGTTGTCTGGAGCCGAAAATGGCGCCGTCTCAGAGGCTCTGTGGCTCTCGCCTGTCCCAGAGACTGCTGTCCTCTGTATTCCACACTCTCACCTGTGCAGACTGCCCTCAGAGGAGTCCCAGAACCAAGCTGGCTCCCGCGGAACCTGTGGCAGAAGCCTCTCAGGCCGGGAGGACACCTGTGCTCTGACTAGGAAGGTGGCCTGTTGTCTCTGGATTGTTCTTTTCAACATGCAAGCTTTCTGTGTACTATTTCACACCCTGGCCAAATAACAGCAAAGCCCAGGGTAAACCTGCTCATAGAAAGGGCAGAGTCCATGAGGACCTAAAGTGGAGACAGATGGTATTTTACTGTTTGCAGGAACTAGTCAAAGGAGCAAGGGAAGAATGAATGAGGTTCGGTTTTTTTCTTGTTTCATTTTGAAAAGTCCTGACTATTAAACTCAAGCAACATTCTTTTGGACCTTGGTGACAGAAACTACCTGTTGTCAAGACAGGATAGAAAATGGCCAAGAGGCTTGAATTTCTCTTCAACTGTGTTAATTTGCACAGTAAACATAATGTATGCTATATTAACCCTTTTATGTGTCCAGTTCGATAACATGAACAAGATGTATACTATTGCACATCTCCAGCCCTCTGGGCACCACTGAAATCCTATACTACTCATTACTAACAACTTCCCATTCTCCCTCCCCCTCAGCCTCTGCTAGGACTTTGGTGTCCCTCCACAGCTGACTTCTCTAGACACCCCATACCGAGAAAGAGGATCTGTGGTTTCTGAGATGAGTTCTCCCTTAGATAATGTCATCAAGGTTCATCCACATTGTAGCATGTTACAGAATTTTCCCCCATTTAATGTTAGGTAATGTCTCCATAGAGTATTTATTTATAGCCCTTCATTTATCCAAATCTACTTGGTTGCTTCCATTTTTGAGCTACTGAAGCTATTGGTACTATGAGCATGTGTGTGCAATTATTTCTCTGTGATCTGACCTCATGTCTTCTGATAGACAATGCTGGGCCAATGATAAATCTACTCTTTTTTTTTTTTCTTTTGAGAAATCACTTCTTTATATTCTCTATGGAGTTTGTGGATCATAATTTCTTTATGTATCTATAACTCTAGGTATTTTTTAAGATAATTCTCAGATAATAATCATCCTAACCGGTATGAGGGCTTACCTTGCTGTAGTGTTAATGTGTATTTCCCCAGTAATTGGCAGTATTGTTTACTTTTTTACATAGTTAATGTAAATACTAATACTTAAATTTCTAGTACTCTTCAATCAGAGAGGGCAAAAATGTCTTTCTTTCATTCACCATAACACCAAAAGAAACCATGGGGAACTTGATTTATTAGGTACAATACTATGGCACACAAGCCCAGATCAAAATATATTAGTATTCTGTTGAAGGTTCCTAGTTAGTCAAGGACTTTTCTTAAAGAAAAACTAATATTGGTTAATCTTCCATCTTTTTCTCTAGCTCTAGGATTAAATTTTCTTATCTTAAAAACTCAAATAGCCATAAACTTCTGTTTTTCAAAAGCTTTATTAAAAGTCACTGTGAAGAAAATGCATATCGTTTCATTCTAGTAAGGCACACACAAGAAACAAATGCCATGTAGATAATGTATCTGCGGTACAGGACTAAGCCCAGCGTCTTAGGTTCTGCCAAGGAGCTATATCCCTAGCCTAATACATTGTTTTAAAACTACACTATCTGCAAGCTGTTGTAAACAATTCCTCCAATGCTTCTATAAAGCCATATTTAGGATTCTTCCTTCAGTAACCTTACTAAACCCTGATCCTGCCTCAGATACTGGGATGTCAAAAGTAAAAGAGGTAACACCCAGCCTAAAATATCTCAGTCTAGAGAGAAGAAGAGACAAAAAGGTCAACAGGTCTGAATCAGAATAAGTAGCATGCATCAATCAAGAGCCAATCAATACGTTGAGAATAATTTGTCCAGTCTCTCATGAGGGAGTAGAAATATTGAGATGGTGATGAGGTACTCAAATCAGGTGAAGAGTCAGGACACTTTCAAAGTATTTTAAGATCTCAAATTCATAGTAAAAGGTTACCTCTAAATACTTTGGCGCATTCTCAGTCTCTCCCTTCCTTCCACCTTCAATTCATAATTGGGGTTCACTTATTCGTGTCTCCATTGCTTGAATGAATTTACGTTGTAAATGCTAACACATCTTACTGATTTTTTTTTTATACCTACAAATGAGCAATGCTGTTTAAGCTGCCCATCCTTACAACTGCGATCTCACAAGGTCATTTTTCTATCCATTTACTTAGCACTAAATTTGGGTGGTGGTGTTGCACAGACAGGAAAATGAGTAGTCTGTAAGACAGAGTAACATCGTGAGTAGCTTTACTCATTCTGTGGTTGTCCTTGCCTGTTTTGATTGGAGTTTTCAGAGAAAGGGTCTTACTGTGTACCCTAGATTGGCTGTAAAATGTTGCGGTAAAATCTCCAACCCAAATAAGCCCGTGTTAAAAAAAAAAAAAAAAAAACACAACTCAATTAATATGAATACAGGCCCTGTGCCTAGATCAGGGAGATCTACCACACACTACTACATTCCCCAGCTATGGGATTCCTTATAACTTGTGGTTTCTCCAGGCCACGTGCTTCTGCTCCATTTTCCTTCCACTTCCTCCTCTGTTGCCCTTTCTCCCCCCCCCCCACACACACACACCTCCCTGCCCCTGTCCTCCTTCTCCCCCAAAACCTATCAGCTCCACCTTCCCTTCCACTTCCCAATCACTGGCTCTAGCCTTTATTTTACAAGTTAAAATGGGCAGAAGGTTCACAAGAGGCCACCTGATTCACTCCTCATCCCAGGCAGCCCCTCGTGGGGAAGCAGAATTAGCATCAAATACAGGGCTGTCCACAGCAGTAAATGAACCATGCAAGTCAAGGGATCTTCAATATCATCTGCCTACTTTTTGCCACATGAGTTGTGGGATCAAATGTATACACCATCACACCCATTTTTTTAAAGAGTTGAGTTTTTGTTCAAGGCCCTAATTTCCTTGAGAAGTTACACTGTCTTATTTATTTAACTTAGAGATGTTGACTGTGGGTAGGATGTTGCAGTGTCATGATGAACTTACTGAAGATGCACAGTTGCAACCCCTAGCACTCAAAAAAAGTGGGGAGAGCATTATCCATCATTCTAAAAGGACAGAAGAGCTTGCTTAGTATTTAGGGTGTGTCTCCATGTTTCGAATGAGCAGCAAGGTAATGTTAAGTTGCTCCTTCTTGGATTGGTAGGGGAAAGATGACATGTCCCGAGTGGAATGTTTTTCAGGTACTGATATCAAATTGCCTCTGATTGGATGCGTTCTGCGAGGTCATCAAGCATGTGTTATTGTGCATCTGAGTACATGAAGATGCACAGATCCCAGATAATATGACAAAGGAAATATCATTAGCTTAGTCGTTCACAGTGAAAACAGAAACAGGAATTAGTTGTTCATTTAGTCTAAGTGATTCATGGGGAATAATAAATGTATTATTCTCTCTCTGGGAGACTTGCTGCAGATCTCTCTCTCTCTCTCTCTCTCTCTCTCTCTCTCTCTCACACACACACACACACACACACACACACACACACACACACTATATACCAGGTGTCCCTCCTTTTATTTATGACATGTGATGTTTGTTGACATTGTGCTGAGTAAGTTAAATAAGTATGAAGAACAGGAACTGCTATTAATCCCATGCAGTGTCCATGTGGCACAGAGCCAGAGTTGGGGTGTAACCACAGTGCCGTGAAATGTGTCCCCAGGTCACAGAATGCAGGCTTCCTACAAGATGGAAATCTTACCAAAGTGCTAATGGATTAACTGAGTAGACTCTCTGTCCACTGCTGGCTATTCTGGTTATTAATGGAGAGACGATCACCTTCACACTACGGGAGTAAATACAATCCCAAGATACTAATTTGCTGGTCTCCCATATGGAGGCCGTGATTTGACACTTAGTCTTGTACACCACATTTGCTACGCAGAACTTTTCAACATTGATACATCATTAACCTTAAACTGAGTGACACTCGGGTGACATTTATGTGGAAAGGAATGCACAAATGTCATTAGCAACCCCTTCTATATACTATGGTGAATAGAGTGAAATTTATATTGCTTTTATTTAGAATCATGCAATGTTATTCTAATTTGACTCACGGATGTTAACGATTTTACTGTTAGCATTAATTTGTTTTCTTTTAATTATACAATTACTACATTCATTTTCCTAAGTAAAACAGAAAAATACCTCAGTTGCCAGATGTCGATGATATGTTCATAGGGTCTTAACGTCTGGTCTCATTAGATTTCTGGTTTTGGCTTGTAAAAGTTTATGATTTTGTTGTTTATGTTGGGGAATTTCCCTGGCACATTTTAAAGATATGGCTACTATTTTCCACTGATTATTTCTGCCAACCTTTGTCCTTCATGATCATCACGACGGATGTTTTCCGTGTGTGAGCCTCTGCAGCTCTGACAGGTTTAGCCTCTTCTTCCAAAAGCATTCATCAAATACCTGCTGCATGTTTTCTCAAAAAATATTTTTTGTTCTTTATCTTTGAAAGCCCATGTTTATCTAGAGAAAGTCTGTGACTCAGTAAGACTTGGTTTATATTTTTGAAAAATATTGACATGAAATGTAATGCTAAGCATCTTCAAAAGGTAGTTTTGTCTGATGACTCATAATATTTAAGGAAATAAGGATGGCTGTTTGTGAGGCTAACAGTATTGTAGACAAGAAGACATAGACACTTGAGTTTCTCCTCCTCCTTAATACCACCTTATCTTGTCCATCACAGGAAATCTTGGATTAAAACATTATCCCAGTCCTGTGATTCTCCCAGGTTGTTCTCTGGCTGTTCAGGTTGCCCCCAGAAAAAAAAATGAGATAAAGGGAAACAACTTTGAAAGATATTTTTATTCTGATATAGTCAGAAAATTGGTCATTAAAAACCAAATAGTTTTATCGTTTATACTGGTTTTCCAATATTTTTTTCTGTGTTGGGCACACAGCTCTCTTGTGAGTGGGTATTAGCCTCATTGTAAAGCAAGGAAACACAAATTTGAGGAGAGAGTCAGAAGTCCACTCTCCTGACTAACAGAGCTACAAGTCAAGCCACAGAGCTCAGATTGCGACCCTGACACTACTTTAGGTGCACTCTCCTTCCAATGATTCCATACTATAAGAAAAATGGAAAGAGAATGCTAAGCTAAGTTGTAAGGTATTTGAACCTTTCTCTTTTTCTTTGTGACTTAAATGAAAAATGTTTAAATCTTAGATTCTCACATTTTTCTATTTAAAGGGATTTTTTCTTGTTTTTTTTTGTTTGTTTGTTTTGGTTTGGTTTGTTTGTTTGTTTGTTTTGACATGGAGACCTAACCTAAAGGATCACTTCCTATCACTGACCTTAGAAACAATAGGCAGATAGAAATTTATTTTGCCATGTCAATTTTTTGGTTTTTTTTTTCCCCCCAGCTGCAGATGTTTTTTGAGACATTCCTGAGGACCAGTTCACCTCTGCAAGCACTGGACAGCATGAAGGAAGCCATTAGCAAGCTCCTGTTGGTAGCTGAGGTGTTTAGTGACGCATCTACTCTGGGACCAAAGACCTTCAATAGGTGAGCAAGAGACAGAGAAAGACAGAGTCAGAGACAGAGACAGAGACAGAGACAGAGACAGAGACAGGCAGGCAGGGATTGAGGGAAGGAGGGAAGAAGGGAGGAAGACTCTAAAATTTATTAGTGAAAAACTTAATTATGGAAAGTAAATAGTACTTGGAAAATTGTATGTCACCACATTATAATATGATCTTTTAAACATACATGGCCTAATTTACAGATTCTAAGACTTCAGAGTTTGGTACATGCCATTTTTGTATCCAAATAGTGAGAAGAAATAAAATTCAGGGTTTATCATATTATTATCATCATCATCATCATAGTCATAATCATTTTTTTTTCAGCAATCTCACTTTGCGACATACACTAGCCTTGGACTTATGATTCTCCTGTCTCCACTTCCTAAGTGCTGGGTCTACAAGCTTGTGCTTGGATCCTAAAATTAATTTGGAATTGTAGACAACTTTAAAGTATTTTCAGCAAATAAACTAAGTATTGGCTGCATATAACTTTGCCTAGATGTAATGCATTTTGTTCTCAAATGCCCTAATGATTTCAGATGCTGAGGAAGAAACAAAAGCTTTTGATAGGAAAATGTGGTCACCTCTGTTCTCAGACCTCAGCTTCTTTGACTGTAGCTTATTTGCTTTATTCTAAGGAAATGTTAACTCTAGTTTTCCAAAAAGAGAGAGGTACTCCTTCCCACACTTTCTGCACTCGTCAGTGTTAAAAATGACCATATCAGGGTTCTCATGGAATAACATCATTAGCTACTGTGGTGTATCATGCAAAATGGAGGCCTATTTGCATTTTCTTTACTGAACCACGGAGATTCAACCCCACAATCCCTTTCATGTAATTCCCTATTATGCATGCCACTGACCTTTTAACTTATTGAAATTTAATAGTATCAATTATTAACAATATTACAATAGCAGAGTAAGTGTAGCTAAAAGACTCTGATGTCCCGTTACTTTGTTCTTTCCCTTCCAGATGTATACAGTGTTTTCAGCTTTTAACCTTTGATGTTGGTTATGGAGATTCGGGATATCCTGTGGTGCTCCAGGTGAGTGAGCAGGATGAAGGGTGTGTATTGGGGGGTGAGAGTGTGTTTTCATTTACCGCTACCAGTTGGTTAAATAATAACTAGCGTTGCAGTCAGTACAGGCTGACGCGGCCCTGGCTCCTAACAAGTGGGGAATCTGTGAACTCTAATAACACACCAGGACAGACACCAAGTTCCCTGTAGTTCCCCAAATTCATGAACAAAGATGGTATTAAGTCAAATACGTGTTCGTGGAGAAAAGCAAGACATATCGATAATAGCAAACAGGTGACTCAGGGACTTTCGTGGTGCTGTGAAAAGATAACTCTGTCCTTGGCCTCCATTTTAATTAAGAAATCTGTGGGGACTAGACAGACTGCTCACTGGCAGAATTCTTGCCTGGAAAACACTAGGTTGTAGGTTTTATCCTAGCAATATAAATAAACAAATTAGTTTTAAAATTTAATTTAAAGGCATAGAAAGTCCTGTGTATTTTTAAAATGTTTTTCTGGTATATGTACCTATAAATGCGAGGGTTTTTCTTTTTAGTTTTCTTTGAGGTATAACTCTTTAAGATCACAGCATATTTTTTTTCAGATCTCAGCATATTTTTCTTCTAAGCAGCCTTCAGTGGTAAAGATTTTAAAAATTGATTCCATTAACTTATTTTTTAAAAGCTGTCTATTGAGCTATAAAGTGGGAAGGTACAGGAAAGAAAATAATATAATGGGTAACCAGAGTTCAACTCCACCAATATTTACTTTTTTCCCAAACTATAATATTTGCAGCTTTAAGATTCTTCTATAAAATTTTCAATCTTACAGAATCTTTAAGTGGCCATTCACTTTTAAAATGTAATAGTAGACATTAAACTTTTAAAAACGCGTGTTTGGGGAAGGATGTCATGTCTTATCTTCCGTGGAGAAATATACGTGAGCTATAAAGCGTTTCAAGATAAATGAACGCACTGTTGAAATGACTCAAGCTACCTTAAAAGATTGGCATCTTCCTTCATCAGCAACAGTCCTCACGTTTACAAAACTGTTAGCTTCCAGAAGACCACTAGATGGCAGCTCTGGTCCAC
Organism: Mus caroli; assembly: GCF_978045245.1. Taxonomy (NCBI): domain Eukaryota; kingdom Metazoa; phylum Chordata; class Mammalia; order Rodentia; family Muridae; genus Mus; species Mus caroli. The sequence continues at coordinate 127,511,850 of NW_028227262.1, read as the reverse complement.
AATCCAACCTGAAATAAGCCAGGCCTTAAGGGCTCCTTTCACTGTACTGGCTCCCCTCCCTCCTCTCTTCCTTCAAAGGTACATGAACATTTACATTTTCACGATGATGAGAATTTCAGCGCGGAGGACCAAAATGCGGAAAGAATTCTTTTAAGGGATACTTTCGACTTCCTCTTCTCCAATACGTCTTCACTGTCCATGGTTTCTGAGATGTTGCGGAGGCGTGACCCAGCAGGTGCATTCGTGGTAAGCTCACACTTGCACACTGACAAGCGGTTTCGCAGTCACCCGTTATTTTTATTGTGTGATTTAATACTTTACTTGAAACTAATTTGTAATTATTACCTATTATTGTGAGCTTCTGGATTTTTTTTTTTCTGGTCTAAGGAGCAACATTGTTTTATATTGACTCAGTGGGCCTGTAAACGGTTATGAAGAAAATTATGTAAAAAAGCTCACAGATGTTGAGGAATGTTCATGGATACTTTGAAACAATGGTATGTTTATACACTTTAGGACACTTCACAGAGGCTCTTAGAACTCTTTAAAGGCAATCTAGGATGCCAGGGTACTCCAGGATGACTTCAGGGGAACTGATCTAAAACATTAATTTGTTTAAATATTCATGACTGTTAGCACTGTAAGCTAGATGCTGACAACCAGGGTGGAGTGTTTCAGAGGAGTGTGGATTTTTTTTAATGGTAGGCTAGCACAATGGTTATACACTAAAAAAAAAATCTGTACAGGTTACCATAGTATATTCCTCCATGTCTTTTTTTTTTTGAACCCCATATTTGGAGAATTTGGAAGAAGAGAATGTAAAAATTCTCACAAAGGTACTGATAGTGTCTGTCATACACGCCTCTTCCCAGAGCATCACTCCATCTCAGGGTCACACTAGGAGGCAAATACTTGTGTGGAAACCTGGGCTGGGAGGTGCACTTGCAAGTCTATGAAACCCTCTGCCGGCAGTGATCAGCACTGGGGCTTCCTGCACAGATGCTCTGAGATATTTTCACCTCTAGAGCGCTCAGTAGGCCCAAGGGGAACCTTGCATTCCTAAACTGTGGTCCCACACATCCTGTCTCCTGAACTCACAGCCCCTACCCCCCCCCCTTACTACCAAGGTACTGTTGGCTTAGCTCAGACAGTTAGTTTTATCAAGTTTTTTTTTTTTTTAAATCTTTGGATAGTGTTGTGATAACATATCATTTCTGTGAATTCTATAACTTTAATAAGCTTAGCTGTTACAGAGTTTGATCTATTAAGGAGTGAGGAAAGATGGGTTGACTGGTTCCAAGTCACTTAATGCTTTTTTTTTTTTCTACCCTTTCTAGGACGGAAACTATCAAAAGGAATTAAATCAGTGCCTGTCATTCGAGGAAATTCACTCAATTAGGACTTTTGTAAAGGAACTTGGGCGTTTGGGACAATTCCAACTGGTAAAACAAAAGTGACATTTCTTTCCACTTGGTGACTGACATTATGATATTAATAGATTAGCCATAAACTGTCCAATTTTCCCCTTCAAACCACACACAGATATTTCTTTACAACGCTTTTGTAAGCTATTTCCGTCCTTTGGGGGAGATGTCTATGCCTTGCTTTAAGAGTTTGCTAATAACATGGACTTTACCAGAAGTAACGGATATGACATCACAGTAGCTGCCAGGGTGTCACAGGTCTCTGGGGAAGATGTTGCTATATTTCCAAGGACTTTCATTCTTAGCTTTGGGGCGTGTACAAGCAGCCAATATTTGTTACTTTTCAATTACTCTTTTGAGGAAAATTAAACATAATCTATTATAATAAGACTTTTTAAAACAGCCTAATCTTAATTGGTAGTAACAAAATCACAGGGGTCCAATAATAGAATATATGTTAATAGTATCCTCATAGCAGCTCTTGCAAGTTTCAATCCTTAAAAGGGCATGCTTTGCTCACCCTGGTATTTTTGGGATATCAATTTATTGGTCAATATCAAAGCTTCGGTAATTACACATGACTGTCCATGTCTAATGCGTTTTCTTTCATTTCTGCCACTAATGTAGACTACAGAAAATGATTTATATTTTACTTGATATGTCTTTGTATAAAACTATGTTCAAATAGTATTTCAAATTAATTGTTGAGGTACCAATGTGATGCAAGGTTCAAAGATTCCTTGTAGCTCTTTCAGCCTGTATACATAGGTTACTTATGTGAATTTTAACCAGAAGACCAAGCTAACCAACAAAACACTGACATACTGTGTACAACTCAGCCCCATAGTATAGAGGACTGAGAGTAAACCTTATGAACCTAAGACAATGTTACCAATATACTTATTATCTTAATTGGTTTACATGTATTAAATAACAGTCTAGTTCAATGGTTTAGGTACCCACTCACCTGTAGGAACTTTTCACTCGTGATACTGTAATGCAATCGGCCTCTGCTGAAACAGGAGAAGCAAAGGAACAAGGGAAACCCTCAGTTTCTTGACTCAGAGTAGAGGCAAGATAACCAGTTTCCTCTTTTTGTGGGATTCGTAGTTCTCAGCCTGGCATACTTTGCTTGTAGCACAAAAGGATTTCTCTATTTCCCCCACTGCCTGACTTCCTCTATTACCACACCATTTTCAGGGTTTGATTGCTGGAAAGGAGAGATCCATTTATAGTCACTGAAAAAGAAGGGGGGAAAAAGTGACTCCACTGGGAAATACGATCATCAACTACTTTTATAATGCATTTAAAAAGCAACCTTTAAAAGCCTCAAAAAAGTACCAAAGTTTAAATTATAACGGTGACCAATAGATCCAATAGAGTCTCTCTCTCTCTCTCTCTCTCTCTCTCTCTCTCTCTCTCTCTCTCTCTCTCTCTCTCTCTCTCTCGTGTGTGTGTCTTTGTGTCTGTGTGTGTGCATGTGTGTGTGTATGTGTGTACAAGCGTATACCAGTAAGAATGGCGATCAGAAGAGAACCCCCGCTGTCATTCCGCATGTGCTATCTGCCTCATTTTCTAAGATCGTCTCTCATTGGCTCAGGACTCATCAAGTAGTCTGGGCTGGCCATTCAGTGACTGATGGGGTCCATGAGTCTCTACTTCCTTTGCTGGATGTTGAATGACGTCATACTTGGCTTTCTTCTGGTGTCTGGAGATCTAACTGGGGTCTTCATGCTTTCATTGCATCGGTATTACCCTCCCAGCTCGTGACCAGCAGGGTTTTAATAAATAATTGCTTGGCCAAACAATATCCAACTAAATATAATCAGTATCCGTAATACTACATTTTGAATTACTTTTCAGAGTTTCAACTCATCTTTTTTGTTCTGCTAATGTTTTCTTTGAATATTTCTTCTCAGCTCTTCCCGTCCAGTGTTCCTGGGATTCGGTCTCTGATGGGTGAATTTTATGATATGTCAACTCCTGGCTCAGTCCTGTCCCAGTACTGGTCCCTTTTAAATGTATTTGAACAATTTTGGCTCATGAATAAAAAGGCACAGCTACATCCACTGGAATGGTAAGAGAGCCACAAATCTGAATTGCGCAATCAAAAAAAAAATCTTAAGTCTGAAAGATTGATTTCAAAAGGCTTTGCCTACATTAAAGCGAGCAACAACAACAACAACAAAAAGAAGTATGCCCAAAAATTCATGGTCTGGAAAATAAATGACTTTCAAGCACTGAAACCATAATGGTTCTGGTGGTCATCAGACTCTGTAACAAATAAAAAAAGACGTCCAGCAGTTCCAAACGAAGATGTGACTCTATTACAAAGTAATGTTTAAAATTAAACATTCCAGTACCATTTCACCTTGTGATCCATACCTTTGGATTACTGAAGCATCTGCAAGATTAGACGGGGCTTGTGTTATGAGCCATCCATCATCCTGGAGCTAGATACAGCAGGCACATTTATTTGGACGTGAGAAAGGCATGGCTTTATTCTGAATAAAAAAATAATAATCTAATTTTATAAATCTATACTGTGCTTCATTTGGCTTGCTTTTAGAGAATGCTTTCCCATCTTCACTTCCACTCGAATGAGAGGTAACCGTGAGGGGACAGGCAGGTGAGAGATTGATGCCTCCAGTAGCTGGCAAAGGGGATGCACTTAAAGTTTTGCCGTTCTTTAATATGGATAGAATTAAGAGAGCATTTGATTTTTCTACTGCCAGGAAAACAGAATTAGACCTAAGCCTCCCAGGGAGATGAAAGACTAAGGGACATGACACTCCTTTATGTCCCTTCCAGTCACTGTTGGGAATAGCTTCAGCAATGTTCCCTTATCCTTTATTTCCTTCTGTGTCAGGAGACAGTGACTATAAGAAACTCTCTTGTAATTAAAAATACAAATAGTCATGTATGTGAGGACTTCTTAGAATATCTCCTCACATTAACATTCACTTTGATTGCAAAAGCTTATAATGTTGGCTTTATTCCCTCAAATTGTCAAAAGAGGTTTTTTTCCCTGGGTGCTTAGAAATTGTTTTAAATGCTACAATGTAAAGCTACCTTTTATACTTAACCTCTACTTGAATCATCCAAGACTGCCTTATACATCAGTATAGATACACAAAGAACAGATACAAATTCCCAAAGAGTCTGTATTGTCTTTGACATTTAGTCAGCTCCCCAGAGATTTGCGAGCTTTAGAACTTTCATTCCCTGTTGAAGTTATCTCCAGGTTCTCATAGCAGATCAGGTTCAACAATCCAGTGATTAAAATGAGAAGACTGAAATCTCTTGCCTTAGAGAAATGTAATAATGGTCACCGTTGAGTATAATTATAAAGGATAGGAACCATTCTGAATCGCACAAAGGCAGACCAAAAAAAGTCCCAGCTTTATAGTGTACTGATGATAGTGGGCAAAGCAAGTCCTTAAGACTCAGTTTCTTTGCATGTAATTATGACTTAGGCTGCCTAACTTGTATTATTCCAGGAGGGTGACCTAAGAAAGCTGCTGTACGTGTCACACTGAGGTGCAGATAGGTGGTGGGAAGCACTGTATCTTCCCTTCTGTGTTCCTGTGCCACTCAGAGGCCACTTTAGCATCTATGGTGAGGGCACAGTTTCTTTATAAGGAAATCCACGTGTTCAAAAACAAGCTCTCTACATTAATGCTGACAGAAGTCTATTTCTGATATTTATCAAAAGTCAAGTAGCATAGCGCTCCTAGAAATGCATCTTAAAGTACTCAGCTTAAATTATCTTTACTGATTTCACAGTCAGTATGTATATCTCATGATCATTCATGCTCTATTACAAGGAGGATGGTACTTCTCATATAAATGTGAGGGAGGATCAGATTCTAAGACAAACCAGCAGCTTAAGACATCAGCTCACACCAATACTTGCATACTGACCTTCAGAACACACATACAGAACAACCATTGTTCTGCACTTTTCTTCAGCACTTGGATCTAATGACTTCATCTTTCCTTAGAAATACAGAGAGGGCATTTGCTTGTGGCACGACAGTGGAGTAAGAAAAGATAGAGTCAGAACGTCAGCAGTGGTGGGTAACATGCACGAGACCGAAGGCTCAATCTAAGAGGCGTGGGGGGGTCTTCCTTAATTTTCATGCTCCTGGAAATAGAGTAGCATATGGACTTTGCTCTGTGGAAATGTTTTCTGAGAAAATAGATACAAATTCAAAATTATCTATTCACACACACACACACACAAACCATTCTAGGAAAAAAAAAAACTACACAATGCTTTTGTGTACAAGTTCTCGCTCCATTAAGACAGCCACACTTCCATAACTCAGCTCATGGGAATTTCAGGACTGTGTCTCTTGAATGAGTCTCCTAGACGTTCTTCTTCATGGCATACTCTTAGTTTTGTTTTGTTTTTTGTTTGTTTGTTTAATTTAGATGTCAGCTAGATTCATCTCCTTAGTAGAGAGATTTTTTGACTCCCAGCAAAAATAAAGGTAAAAACTACTGAAAAATCTCATCACTATCAAAAACTTCCTATCTCCTGCTACCTAGGAATCCTTTTTCTGTTACTCCATCCCTTGGAAGGAGTCACTGCATTTTTGTGTCCATTTTGATGTGTACCCTAAAGGAGAACAGGTTTTAGGAAATGATAGAAATACCAGTTAGCAGTCAGTGAAATTTTTTAAATGCCTAGGTTTTATTTTATTTTAATTTTTTAAGACTTCCTGTCTGCTGCTGCTGAGATGCCCTGCTGACTTTCGTGCTGCTGCCGTGCTCAGCACAGTTTGTGGCACTAGCCATTTATCTGATTCTCACAGTGTTCCTGCGTAGAGTAAATACTATTTATTATCTCCATTTTAATGGGGTGACAGACACTAACGCGTCATCCTATCACAGGAAAGGCACGTCAAGGGCTAGAGACCACAGGGCCCCGTGTTCTCCATTATCCAGACCAGACAAATTTCTGACTGCCGTTTAGGTTATTTTATGTGCAGTTTTAAGGACTTAAGGGTTCATCCAGCTGAGTGTTTGGTTACTTCTACAACGCAGTGATCGTGCCAAGATATAAACAACCTCTGCCATCTCTGTGGGTTACCAGGGAGGGTAAGAACACATGCTTTGGCAACACCAGTTGTTTCCTATAGCCACGCCTGTTTCTCTAATTTTGTGTACGATCTCAGGCTGTGCCTCAGGACTTTCTTGGCTTCAAAGCTATGGAATGTTAGGCAAGAATCCCAGTGAAAATGTGCATTTTTGAGTCACCTCTGTTGGATCCTGGCTTTCGGAGGTTTCTCAGCTTTCTGCTAGAGAGTGACTGATTTTTTTATTATTATTATTACTTGTTTTCTTCAACTATGCATTGACTGATTAGACATGATAAGATCTTGCCTCACTGGAGGCAAGATAGGATATTGTAGAGTGAAAGCTACCATTTCTTGTCTTCACCAAAATAACTGTGCTCACCTGGGACTAGGGACAGTGTGTCACCTTGCTGACCTGGACTTGCTCTGCACTGTATCTACAGGAATTCTCCAACAAGAAATGAGACCATTGAGGAACCACCCAGGTCACTGGAAGGAATCCAAAGTGGAAAAGGTAAATGCATATAGTCCCACATATGACAGCATAAAGAAAGGAAGCACCTGGCTAATAAAATGCATACTTAAAAATGATTAAATCTGTTAGCGATCAAACCCAAAACTTAAACTAGGAAGTGATCATTTTTCTCCTGAAAATTGGACTTTTCTTCTTATAGAGAGGAGAAGAGCGAGAGGCAGTGAGCATTCTCATAACGATGGTAAATGTGTACATGTTAAGGGCCTACTCGAGAGCTTAAGAAGTATGGTTTAAAAGTTACTCTTGGAGCTTTGGCACTCGGCGCGATAATACATGCTTGGTGCGCTGTGGCTCTAGGCGCACTCCTTAATGCACAAGAATAGGTCATTTAGTTGAATAAAATGTATCCTTACAGAACAGAGATCCTACTGCTAAATATTTGTTCTCAGAAAATCATCAAGAATATGTGTAGTTCTCAAACAAGTATCCTTGAAACTCAGTGACGGGCCTGAAACCAAAATTCTGCTTAGAAGATTTAATGCAGCCCACCCCCCTCCCCCATCCCCGGAGAACCACACAGTATTAGGCAAATTCCCAGTTATAACAGGGATTCCTTAATTAAAAGAAATAGATATACTGATGGATCATTTTCCTTAATATTTTCTTCTTGTATGACAAAATTAGATGTTGCTTTTTTTAACTCTTCCCTCATATGTTACACCCTGATATCCATTTCTCCTTCTGCAGTCTCTCTCACACACACACACACACCTCCCCTCGCCCACAGATCCACTCACATTCCACCTCCCCTCAGAAAAGAGCAGGCCTCTCAGGATCATCAAGCAAACACAACATAACAACCGACAATAAGACCAGGCACATGCCATCACTTCAAGACTGGATGAGGCAACCCAGCTGGAGAAGGGTCCCACATTCGGGCAAAAAGAGTCAGAGACAGCCCCTGCTCCCTGTTAGAGATCCCAAAAGAACACCAAGCTACTCAGCCATAACATGTATGCAGAGGAACTAAGCCAGATGGCATCCCTGTCAGTAGATTCTATGGGTTGTGTTCCTGTGGTGTCCCCTCTGGTTCCTTCCATCCTTCCTCTCCCTCTGCGGGATGCTCTGAGCTCCTCCTAGTGTTTGCCTGTAGGACTCTGCTCCCATCAGTTCCCGGATGAAGTCTCTCTGTCATTTTTAAAGATTCTGCTCTGGCCCCAGAACACTGCAGGCAGGACAAACTATAGGTGGAAGGTTTTGCGGCTGCATTGATATTCACTTAAACCTAGCCTGGTTACATATGATGGCTGGCTGGGGCTCTGTGTCCCCATTACTACGAGTTTTTGCTAGGGTTACTTTTATAGATTCTATTGCACTGGGTTTTTACCTCACATCAGAAATGATTCCCGATTCCTGTACTTTCTCCCAGTATCCAACCCCCCCCCACACACACACCTGATCCCTTCTGTTCCCAACCCCACCCGCCCCCCAGTCCGCCAGTAAAATCTATTTTATTTTTCATGTCCAGGCAGATCCTTGGTCCAGTCCAATACTGTGGTTCTCCGTGGTGTTGCACTGAACCTTCTAACTAGAACTGTGGTTTAAGTTCCATCAGTGAGTTTGAGAAGCACAGATTCAACAGAAGAAATCGGCAGGCCTAGCTATGGATAAACGATAAAGGAGCATGGCCGCTCTCTTCTGTCACCACCTTTTTTCTTTTTAAATTAACATTTTAAAGCACCGGGTATATTTCATGCATTTATTTCTCCATAAATATTTACTAGAACTTCTTTTTAGGTGGATGTTTTGTTATCCAGATACTTGAAGAAAAAAAAAACACTATTAGAATGTCTTCACTTTGACAATTTAGGATATTATAGCATAGGACCACAGAACTAGAAGGAAATGTAATAGCTTACCTTTAGGGTAAAGATGTTTCTCCAATACTCTCTTACTTGAAGTAATTCCTTGTCTGCCCTTTGAATGTGATAGCTGAATGGATGTCCTGTCAGCTTTACTTAGAAATGCTTGTGGGTGAGGGATAGAGCGATGGTCAGTAAAGTGCCTGCTTTTTGGACATGAGTACCTGTGTTGCATCTCTAGAATGCAAGTAAAACTCTGGGTATGTTGGTACGAGTCGGTAACCCCAGAGCTTGGGAGTGGGGGGGCGGATAGAGACAGGCAGAGTTTTGGGCTTTGCTGGGTAGTCAGACTAGCTCATGCGTGAACTCCAGATTCAGAGAGGGGGGAGGGGCAGAGAGAGGGAGCTCAGAGACAGAGAGACAGAGCAACAGAGACAGAGAGAGACACAGAGATATAGACACAGAGAGAGACAGAGACATACAGCAACAGAATCAGAGAGAGACAGAACAGAAAGAGACAGACAATAATAAGAGATAATTATTTAGCGAAACATGTAATTTTTATATTAAATTCAAAGTTTTACTTTTAAATATAAATTTCCTTTTTTATTTTAGATGCAGCTCCACGAGTTTTGTATGAAAATAAAGATATACATTGCCGTGATGGTGAGTTGAGATTAAAGTGTTGCCATAGGATAGCCCAAAGTTTAGACACAGCCCAACCTTGAAAAACTATAAACATGTTATCTATCCTACTCAGATGTCTTTAGGATGCTAGTTTGTTGAAAGTCAATTCTGAGAAGTTTTGTTTCTGGTTAACTTAATATCTATCACTTTCTCATGAACAAAGCATTTCACTTTTATTTAATCTGCTTTTTAGTTTAAAATATTATGTGTATATATGTTGTCTTGTGATAGTAACTTCTAGACTCATTTTTAGGGGTCCAAGGAATCTTAAGGCTCTACATTCGGGGTGGAGTGTGGTTTATGCATCATCTTCAGAAGTTTCACTATTCTGAAGTAAGATTTTTCTTCCTATGCAATTGCTGTAATGGAAAGTATTTGAGTAGAATTCTCTTCATACCACCTGAGAATTTCAAACTCAATTTTCAATTTATTTTCATATGATACCATGAATTTTAACTATACACAATAAAACTATATATACAATTTATGTTTATGCAAAACTTAAATTAAAAATTTTTTTGTTCATCTGGTTTGATCTACTTGCAGTAGTTTTGTAAATATATCGTTTTTAGTGAGTTCAGTTGACTTTCAGGATCATGTGACTACTAAATGGCCTTCAGATTCATTCTAAGCTCCTAAATATTCTTTTAAAAATGTGTTCTTATTTATTTTACATATATGGGTATCTCCTGGAGTGCATGATGCTTGAGGAGGCCAGAAGAGGGTCTTGGGTAACCTCTTTTCTTCATAACTCAGGGAATCAAAATTACAAGTGGTTGTGAGCTACCATGTAGGCTCTAGGAAATGAACCTGGTCCTCTAGAAGAGCAGCCAGTATGGTGCTTTTAACCACAGAGACAATTCCCCAGAGTCCTGAAGTTTCTTAATAGCTTATATTAATAAAGAATTCATTCTCTGTTGTAGGTTTATTTTTTATAATATATACCTCTTAAAATAAATCCACACTTACCAATCCTTATACTGTTTTGCTAAACTGTGCATTTAGCAAACTTGTCTTCTGGACGATGGTGGAATATGCCTTTATGCCAGCACTCAGGCAGAGGCATGGTGATCTCTGAATTTAGGCTAGTCTAGTCTACAGAGCCTAGTCTTCCAGGACAGCCAGAACTACAAAGAGAAAGAAACAGTATCTCAAAACAAAGCAAGAGGAAGATGAAAAGAAAGAAAGAAAGAAAGAAAGAAAGAAAGAAAGAAAGAAAGAAAGAAAGAAAGAAAGAAAGGAAGGAAGGAAGGAAGAAAGAAAGGAAAGAAGGAAGGAAGGAAGGAAGGAAGGAAGGAAGGAAGGAAGAAAGAAGGAAAGAATGGAAGGAAGGAAGAGAGAGAGAGAGAAAGAAAGAAAGAAAGAAAGAAAGAAAGAAAGAAAGAAAGAAAGGAAGGAAGGAAGGAAGGAAGAAAGAAAGGAAAGAAGGAAGGAAGGAAGGAAGAAAGAAAGAAAGAAAGAAAGAAAGAAAGAAAGAAAGAAAGAAAGGAAGGAAGGAAGGAAGAAGGAAAGAATGGAAGGAAGGAAGAGAGAGAGAGAGAGAAAGAAAGAAAGAAAGAAAGAAAGAAAGGAAGGAAGGAAGGAAGCAAGGAAGGAAGAAAGAAGGAAAGAATGGAAGGAAGGAAGAGAGATAGAGAGAGAAAGAAAGAAAGAAAGAAAGAAAGAAAGAAAGAAAGAAAGAAAAAAGAAAGAAAGAAAGAAAAAGAAAACTTGGAATGTATAAACTTAGGCTTAATTTCTTTATAAATAAAAGTTATAATTTAATACTATCTAACTTGTTTGTCTTCTAAATACTGGTGTTTATTCAACCTTTTAAAATAATCACATCAAATATCATGCTAGATTGTGTAGTATTAGTGTTTAATGAAATCAAAAAGTGCCTTCAGTTAAAGACTGAAAGCTTTTCAAATATTGCCGAATTTAACAGGGAAAAAGAGCAGGTGTCCCCACACCGGACCCCAGCTACTGATCTCTCACACTTACAAGACCTGGTTATTTCTCCAGGGTCACTGCTGTTCAGAGAATGAATTAAAAACAAAAAGAACAACTCAGCTCAATGAGAAAAGTAGGAGAACTGGCAGTAGTAGTATTTTCGAGGGTGTATCCAGGGGTCGTAGGCTGAGGGCTAAATGCAGTTTGGAAAAGCTTGCTGCATCTCTTTCGGCTTCCATATCCTGCCCTGGGTGATCTCATGGCTTTCAGTTCCCAGGCAACCTGCCGCAGATCCGGGGCACATTGTCAGAAAATGTCTTCAACTTCGTTCAAGTTGTTTGTTCCCTGATTAAAAATTCATCCTATCTGGATCTTTATAATTAATCTCCCTGCTTTTATGGTCTGATATAAGATTTAAAAATACACTGGGGGACGCTTATGCCCAGGTGGGGTTATCTTTAAGAGTCTAAGCTTTTCCAGTGTCTAAGCTTTTCCTCTGATGAGTTACGGTGATCCATCAAGAGAGCAATAAAATCCTATGGTTAAAAGAAGCCCGTTAAAAACAGCCAAACCTTCAAACAGCTTTCCCACGTATGCTTGCCAAATAGGTTAGGCAGCCTGCTCCCACCATCCCTCCTGCTGGGTTCTACATGCATCTGAGGTAGGCTGGCCCTAGACAAGTTCAAACCGGACTGGGAGAGATGCCAAGGACGAACCAGGTGTTTATAGGCAGCAACCTTCGTTCAGTTGCGGTGATGTCAGAGATAAATCAACTTTCAAGTTAGGGTCCAGGATGCAGCGCCCAACCCAGAGGTGGAAAGTTTGGTGGTCGTAGTGGGGGTCTTGTTAAAGTCTTGCTTAAGGAAGTTTATTTCATCTCGTGCAGGTATGTTCAATTTACAAGAAATATAAGCACTCATTGAAAACAGTGGCTACTCTGTGAAATATATATATATATATATATATATATATATATATATATATATAAATGTAAAAAGTAAAAAACAAAAGGGAAATTAATTCACAGTGGATTGTTATAAAAACATATTCTTAGTCAATAGAGATGGTGCATGCCTTAATCCTAGAACTGGGAAGGCAAAGGCCAGAAGATCACAAGTTCAAGGCCAGAGTGGGATGTATGGGAAGACTTTGTGTCAAATGAAATAAATGAAATATATAAAAATAAAAAGGAAGCCTAATAAGTTAAAATACATCATCTATGATTCATGCAGATAGAACAATTTACTGCTTTGCTATTCATTCAAGAGGTTCTGAGCACAAAAGTATATTATACTCCCTTCGTGCCTGGGCAGCTCAGCCCTCCCTAACTGGCTGATCACAGCTCCTGTTTGTTTAGTATTATGCTGGGGTCAGAGCGTTCTTTTGGATCAAATCCCACGACTATTCACCCCCTGTTTTCACTCTGCTTTTCTCTGTTCCTTGAACAGAGAATATGCTGTGGGTGGGATGGGTGAGACTTTGATTTTAAAAATCAATACCCTACTAAGAAGCAGTTAAATTTTAATTAAAAGCAATGATTATTTTCATATCAAATATAATCCTCTGTACTTAGATTCTTGTGAATCAAATTGAGACAGATTATTAATATTAAATATGAAGTATATATATATATATATATATCAGCCAAATAAAAATCTATGGTCAACTTGTTCTCTTTAAATGTCAAGTAAAATTAAGCAGTTTGCTCAAATCATCGAGAGATTCAACAAAATTGAGTTGTTGGGTTTTTTTTTAAAAATAAGACTTCTCAGCCGGGCGTGGTGGCACGCGCCTTTAATCCCAGCACTCGGGAGGCAGAGGCAGGTGGATTTCTGAGTTCGAGGCCAGCCTGGTCTACAGAGTGAGTTCCAGGATCAGCCAGGACTACACAGAGAAACCCTGTCTCGAAAAACCAAAAAAAAAAAAAAAAAAAAAAAAAAAAAGACTTCTCTGCAAACTGAAATTACACTATATTTATGATACCATTGTACTCTTAACTCATACTTGATGAATGTTTTTCTCCACAGGCAGAAAAACCCATAGAATGGGAGACATAAATGCATATATTAACTTGTGCTTAGAGCACACAGGTAGCTATTTGGAGATATAGGTCTTAGAACTAGAGTACAGCAGTTAGTGATTGATGGACTCTGTTACCCCATACTGAGTGAAGCTTCCTTGTATCGCTCAAAGTCCAGGACGTCATGATAGTAGGATCGAAGGACAGCAGAGCAATGAGGAGCCTGTGGAATGTCTGTCCCTGGCTTTAGTTTGTCTCTGGAGAGGATGAGAAGCCACTAGAATTTGGAAACAAACCATCAGATTTTATTTTAGAGAAACCATTGTGATAGCTATATAAAATGAGAGAAACAGACATGGCCAGAACATTGTCTTTTTGCTAACGTCAGTTCTGTCCCTTCTGGCACTGAAGTCAGCTGTACCTTTTCTTGCTATACTAGTCAACATCACTGGATTCCAAGTGGTGCTAAGATGCCTTCATCTTGCTGATTTCAGGAGTGTTTCTTTCTTTCTTTCTTTTTTAAATTATTCATTCCATTTGTTTACATCTCAAATGATATACCACTTCCAGGTTACCCCTCCACAAACCCCTCATCCCACCACCTCTCTCTCCTTCCTTCCCTTTGCCTCTATGAGGGTTCTTCCCCACCCACCCACCCTCTCCCACCCCACCCCTCCAGGATGCTCCTAGGCTGGGGCATCAAATCTCCACAGGACCAAGGACCTCCCCTCTCATTGATGTCAGGCAAGGCCATCCTCTGCTGCCTGTGTATCTGGAGCCATGGATCCCTCCCTGTACACTCCTTGGTTGGTAGTCTAGTTGCTGGGTGCACTGGGTGGTCCAGCCAGCTGATATTGTTCTTTCTATGGGGTTACAATCTCCCTCAACTCCTCTAGTCCTTCCACCAGCTTCAACTTGCTTGAGTTTTGTTGGCTGTTGTAAAGAATAGATAACACTTGTAGATATTGAAAACGTTTTTTGATAAACTCTTGGGCACTTGTCCATTCCAAATATTGTTAGATGTAACTTAACAGGGGCTGCTCTGTGTGTATGCAGTGCTAAAGCTGTTTTTCTTTTCTTGTACCAAGATGGTGTTTGCTATAAAAATGAGGTGCCAAAGAAAAGTTTCTATCCAATGGCATGAAGTCATTCTAGATTTGAGAACAGGTTTGAACAGATATGGCCATTCCTTTTTTTTTTTTTTTTTTTTTTAAACTTTCTGACATTTTTCCCCTGTTGAAGTGGCTTGGGGAGGAATTTCAGGATGCTTTGTGGATATTTTGACCTCTCTGTGTGGTATGATACCAAAGTTCACATTTTTTGTTTTACCCTACTACTCCTCTATCAACTAATGGCAGCTTAATGACATTTTCCATTAAGAACGTTTCTGATTATGTGCTATCTCCCTTCTGTTGCTTGGAGTTATTGTCTCCATTTACATAATTAACTGAAATGTCATATATTTTACAAGAATGTTATCATTGCACAGGAGAGACCTTTTCCCCTACCTTCTGTGCTTTTTATCCTTTCAAGGACTAGGAAAAAAAATACTATTTGTACTGAACCAAATAAAGTGCACAGCTGGTCTACGGAAGCTCTCCATAGCTGACACATTGGAAATCAGGCTGATGCCACAAATCAGTTGTGCCTGGATCCTGAATGGATAGCCATTGCTCACTGAAGCTGTACACAAGAGCAGAGGAAACACCTCAATCATATGCAGTTTTGGACTGTATATGCAGTTCATGGTTGCCTTTGTCTTTCTTTCTGTCTTTGTAACAGAGGAAGACATGCTCTGCCGTATCAAGAAGATCATCACCCACCCCCATTTAGAACTCAGTCCCGAGTTTAATCCGAAGATCAAAGATTATTACTGTGAAGTGCCATTCGATGTGCTAACTGTGAGAATCGGAGCAGAGACCTCAAAGTGTCAGTGCAAGGTGCACCTGCAGGAGCAGGCAGGGCCAAGGTATGGGCCGCGCAGGGCATGTGCTCAGGGACAACTTGGTTTGTCACCAGGAAGCAGATGCCTGATCCTACCCTTAAGAGTGGTTCAGGAAAGCTGAACCACAGCCCTTCTGGACAGCACGGTGGTATGAAATCCTTTTTTAGGCTTCATGTGCTTAGAGAACAAATTTGTTCTCTACCAACCTACAAATCCCCCCTCCCACCCCCTTTCACCCTAAGTCAACTTCTCCAGTCTGATCAGCCAGAGGTGAAAATTTGTGGGCATAGTCATGCTAACTTTCCTAATCTTGCAGGATTTATTTGTTTATTTATTGTTATCTTCTATAGATATTTTTTTAAAAGGTACCAACTCTTGTGTTTGGAAAACTGAATAGAGCCTTATTTACGTACAGTGTCTCCAGAGAGGAAGGCACAGTTGCATGTTGAAGGGGGAAACGTGCTTGTTATTGATGACAGTCCATTCAGTGTAAAGAAAGGATTCGGGCTCAGGGTCTACCTATAGATAGCAGAATGCTTGCCTAGTGTGCACAACAGCTTCGGCTCGATACTCACTTAGAAATCAGCATGGAATATATGAGAAGAGCTATTAAAAGAAGGGAAGAAATGAGTAGGGAAGAAAAGAAGGAAGAAAAACAAAATAAGATACAGAAAAGAAACGAGGATTTATGTCACTCCAGTCTTGGTCCTACTGCGGCTCTACCATGTAACTTTAGGCAATTTGATAAGTTCTTTCTTCCTCCCTCCCTCCCTCCCTCCCTCCCTCCCTCCCTCCCTCCCTCCCTCCCTCCCTCCCTCCCTCCCTCCTTTCCTTCCTTCCTTCCTTCCTTTACAACTTGCCTTCTTCACGATGTTCCTAATTGCCGGATGTTACTATATCCTGCCTGGAAAAGGGTGCCCTTACCTATTTATTATCTCCGTCTCTCCACCTGCCCTAAACTTCAGTGGAGAATCCTACCTAATCCCTGCCAGACATCCTTGGCCACCCACCTGTATCGGTAGCCCCAGATCCCAGCTCTCACCACCATCCCACTCCTCCCCAACCCTGCATATGGTTGTTTCATTCTTTTTCCTCCAAAGCATGTCAGAAAAAAATTCTCTCCTTCCCTGCATCTGCCTTTTCCTCCTGGGACCCGGAAGTCCTGATAACAGTTCTTTGTAATAGCCTCTATGTTTATAATAAGGTTATTATCATTATATTATTATTATTATTATTATTTGATGTCTGAATATGTTTGGGCTGAATAATTGTCTCCATGCATATAAATTCTCATCTCTCTTTCTCCCTCCCCTCCTACTGCCCGCCTTCAGTTTTGCCACCTATCCTCTGGGATTAGGAATGAACAGAATCTCTGTGTTTGTGGTGGACGAGTCTCAAGCAGGGGGTGACGCCCTAACCACATATAAACTCACCATCTATAGAGAAGATCGCCCGAGTCTGCCCTTCTTCGAGGACTTCACAGCGTGCGGCTTTGTACAAGTGAGTGCATTTTGCGTTTCATTTGTGTAGAATTGGGACTGATTAGTTAATCCATGTGGAAAATGTGAAACTGTCACTTGCAGCCTTGTGCGTCTCTCAGCTGTGATCTCTGCAGCAAAGTCTGCGCCCCACGCGGGTATCTGCAGCCCCCGGCTTTCTTAGTGTGGTGGCCACACTCTGTGCTCACTGGGCTTAGGGAGTTATCATGGTGGCCATGTAAAATTGTCTGGTAGCAGCAGCTAAGGATTTGATTTTACACTGCCCATTTACGTTTTCTTGTTTTGCTTGGATTTGTCCCTGGATCTCCTTTTGAAGTTTTAAACTGGATCCAGTAGAATTTATTGCAGAGAGAGAGAGAGAGAGAGAGAGAGAGAGAGAGAGAGAGAGAGAGACTTATGGAACTTTTTTAATAGCAAGGATACTAAATAAATGAAATTTGCTTGGCATAGATGTATATCTCATTCATGCCTCAGACCTTAATCACTTCGCAAGACTGTGTCTTCTCCTTTGAGAAACACATTCCATTTTCTTGTCTTATTGGCTTGGGAGGAGGGTGACTATTACCCTCTGCCTTTGCCTTTTGTCAGCTTTCTCTTCCTTTTCCTTAAAGGTCTACATACACACATAACCCTCAACATTTTCTCAGAGCATGCTCGTACCCTCAGTAGAGATGATGCCAAGGAAACAGAAGTGAGAACTTTAATCACATATCTCCTAGTCCATTCAGAAAGTATAATCACAAATATATGATATCCAAAGGATGGATGTGCTTGCTACCAGCAGCTTTGTAATAGAAAAGATTAAACAGGGATACTACCTACTGCATCTTGGTGGGTGCTAAGGACCCCCATGATTTTTGATAATCTATGGACAAACACCATACTCCCTCTCTTCCCCATCACAGTCACATGCATCTACTACCAAGAGCTTACCACTCCATATGGTTATTTGTTCCTTACACTTATATTTTCTAAGGAAATCCCAAACTTAAGAATTCTTAAAAATCAGAGGGAAACACAGTGATGCTTTAGAAATCTGCATCTATTTTAGTTTAGAAAGACACTGTCCTTCTCTGAGAGTCTCTCTCCTTAATACCTGTGGATTACATGTAGGTTAAAACCTTTATATTATTATTTTTAATTCATTTCTTTAATTTAAATTTTATTTCATACAATATATTTTGATCATGTTTTCTCTGTCCAATATTTTCTTTATTCATTCCATTAAAAAAGAAGCCAGATGTATGCTGGCACACTGCATCTCATTAATATGACATTGAAGAGCAGATAAAAGTAACTTACAGGAATAGAGACCAGAACACTGGTTTTCTGGAAGATGTCAATGCCACTAAACGAGAAGGGACCCTTTGCGGAAATGTCCTATATCTGGGTGATGACCACTTATATGAACATGTGGTGTATGAACATATGAAAACTATGCGCTTAAAATGTATATAATATACTGTATGCTACCTATGTAATATAGAAAGTATATATGAAATGGTTGGACAAATTTGCACATACATTTTACTTCAGGAAAATAAGAAAAACATTAGAAGGAAAAGTTTGTATTGTTATCTTCCAAGACACAGTTCATTTCTCAAATACAATACTGATCAGAAACAAGCTAATTATCATGCAGTAATAACCTCAGAGAATAGATTTTTCTTACTACTATAACGTGAAAAAAATATTTGAAAATTCTTGTGGGATGAATCTCACAGACAATTGCAGGAAAGTATTTCAGTGATTTATGGGTCCTTTCCAGAAGTTCCTCGTTCTGAAAATTTGTGTGGTCCTTCAATCAGTACTATATTTTATAACATGGAAAGTGTTTAATAGTATTATTTTAGCCTTTCATTTATAACGATTCTCATATATGTGAGCAAGAAAAGTGTGGCGTGAATAATGTAGCTTCCTTCCAATGTTTAGCTAGGCACGAGCTGCCATGTGAAGGACCAGTCTGCTTCTCACGGGCTCCACCTCAGATTCCACCCTGAAGCCCCTCGATGCTGGTTAGTTTTCTCACTGCTGTTACAAAACATGTGACAAAAGCGAGTTGGAGAAGAAAGAGATCACTTTGGCTCATGGTTGCTGGGTCCGCTGGCACAGCCAGGAAGGAATGGAGGCAGGAGCATGGGGTGGGGGGGATGGGGGGGGGAGGGGGTTGTTTATATTTCCTTTAGAGTCAGGAATCAGGCCTAAGTGCTCAAGCCAGCTTCTGCTTTTATTCTGCGCTGGCGCTGGACCCTAGCTGTGGACGGTACCGCCCACATTTAAACCGGGCCCTCTCTTCTCAGTTCAGCCATGTTGGAATAAGCTCTCATATACAATGCTTGGGGAATACTTTGCACATAAATCCAAAGAATCTAAGCAAAATTGACTGTGAAGGTTACTGCTTAGTCGCATCAAGGGCTTTAGTTTCAGTGTTGATAACCAGCACAGGTTTGACTGCAAAGCAAGCAGGAGGGGTCGAGTTTGTAACCACCAATCCGTAGTCACTTGAGAATTTCAGAATCAAACTCAGCAAAGTCCGCATATGTCGCAAAACTTAAAATGTTTTGATCTTCCAAAATTTTCCCTCTCTTTTGCTATTTTATTGTTAAGATGAAAGTCCATGGCACACTCTTTGGAAATTATCAGATAGGCTGTTTAATTTGAGCTCCCAGAACATACATGCAAGCTCATTCGGAAAGAAGTTCAACATTAGTCACATTCTCCTTTCTGGTAAAAGGAGAAATTCCAACTTCTCCCTGCATTTCAAATTAGATTTTGGTTTCATGGACTCTATGTTCAGCTTTAAATGAGCATCTTAGAGTCCATTTGTGTTGCTATAACATTTTGCCTTCAGCTGGGTAGTTTATAAAGCATAGAAGTTTATTTCTCACAATTCTGGAGGCTGAGAATCTCAAGATCAGGTCTTTGGACCTTTAATGCCAAGGCTTCCTGGATAATCCCCTGATGGTAGAGGCCAAAAGGACCTACGCTATGTGCTGTGTTCCACCTGTCAAGGGGTCAAAGAGCAAGATACCTCAGCTAGTTTCCTCCAAAGGCACTAATCCATTCACAGGGCCAGCCCTTTTATAAGAACTTAGGAACTGCCTTCATGATCTAATCATATCCTAAAAGGTCCCACCTCATAATCCCACTTGAGTGAAGTTGTTCTAACACAACTGAATTTGGGGGGGGGGAGTACTTCATTCCACAGCAAACACAGAAAACAACCCACTTTCAAACAAACAAAGCAGAATCATTCAACTTGGATGCTATCGAGGCATCTCATTTCTCTTCTTCCTGTTCCTCTTCCTTCTGGGAATCAACTATTCCCATTACTGTTTCACCAGAAAAGTAACAGGGAAGAGAAAGCAGATTTATAAAGCAAAGCACTCAATTAAAATCCAGTTGCTATAGTATTTTGGTAAATAATAAGATCTTTAAGTTATAAGCCATTTTTTCCTTTATATGTCTAAGCATTATTAACAACGTACTTGATCTTAATAAACTATTTGAAAGTATGTAGTATCTTTATTTCAATTATGGTTATGACAATTTAAAATTGTATATAGTTGCCCTAAAGGGGTTTTAGTCATTGTAGGTAAGAAGAAATTTATATATATATATTTAATTGTTATAAATAATTAGATTGGAAATACTCAATCTCAACGCCAGTGCCACTGTCTTTTGGTCCAGGAAAATAAAAGGAAAGTTATCTAAACATTATCGTAGACCCTTTTGAAAGTGGTGACTATGTGTGCCCACAGACATTTCCAATGTCTTCCATGGTGCAGAATCAGCACCAGTGAAAAGCCACCTATGTAAAGCAAGAACCATTCCTCCTTGTGTAACATGGTATTAACTGAGAGTGAATGGCTTACAGGTATTCCTTAAATGTTCTGTGCTGGATTCGTTCTCTTTGATCATCCTTACATTTGGATTAATTCTAGCTCTGCTCACTATCCAGCCATCTTTTCTATTGTAATTACTACAATCACACGTGTGCATTCAATTACAGAAAGCATGTTCTTAATGAAACCTAAAACCATCATGTGACTGGCACACTCAGAACATCAGTGCATTGAGATTTATCCATCCATATATAAGGCTTCGCTGCTAAGAAGAAAGGTTTAGAAAGTAATAAATAAACTGTTACTGTGGCTGAAAAATGTCATGTTTAGGAAATAGTAAAATATATTTATGTTCTAAGGAAATTGAAATACATGTGGAGAATATTTCTTTTACTACCTGTTTTCAAACCTAATTCTTGACGTGGATAACAATAACTACACAGAAATTGATTTGTGTACTTGATCTGCAGTCTAGTGTACATTGTGCCCCCAAAGCACTGTGCCTGGAAAGAGCCATAAATAAGATCTACAAGAAGCCCATCCAGCAGAAGCCTAGAGGACTGAGTTCCATGAATGTATTTCTAGAACCATTTTTATCTTAAAATGTATTATTATACACAAAGGGAAAATCCTGAGGAAAGAGAAAATATTACTTGAAAAGATGTTCAGCATTTATCTATACATTTTATTAACTGGCCTATGGCACTTTATAAAAGGAAAACTTAACCATTTAGATGCCATGTCACTAAGTTCTACGCAAATGACTCCAGTTCAGTGTTCAGATACGCTTTGTAATTCATTTATTCTTTCACCCTCCCAACACCACCAAGAAATAGTCAAGTGGCTCAAAGATATGTTTGTCTAATGTCATAGCAAAAAATGATAATAGAATAGGGATGTGTTCATTGAAATTATGAATGAAGCACCAGTTTCGGCACTCAGTTCAGTGAGTGATCACATCCACTCGTCTCGCCTGCTTCAGCTTACCAATTTTCCCACAGTGGCATCTATTGCACTGTGATTGTGCCATGCTCTCAGCTAGTAATGAGTTCAAAGCGACTGCTCTGCCCTGTGTTCTGCTCATACACTGTGTGCAGGACGGGAGTCGGCAAGCCAAAGAGGCAGGAGTAGAAGTCCAGACACAGAACTTTCCTTATGTGCCAAGTCTTCCCTTAAGCACTTCACCATCCTCTAGTATTTACTTCTAATCCTGGACGTGAGTAAATTTCAAAATAAATCATCTCCCCTTTGTAGAAAGAAAAATGTACTGAGAAGTCAAGACTTTAGAAGTGGTTAGAAACCTCGTCCAGGCTTTCTATGTAATCTGTGGCAAAAGTAGGGTTTTGCTACAAATTCTCCTCAACTTACAGTGGGGTTCCATCCTGTTAAGTCTTCCAAGCATTGAAACTACCTTGTCTAAAATTCGATTAGAGGCCAGGGGTATGGCTCAGCAGAAGAGCATTTGCTGCCAAGCCTGATGTCTTGAGTTTGATCCCCAGGACCACATGGCAGAAGGAGAGAACCAACTGACTTTTGCAGGTTGTCCTCTGATGTCCACATGAATATTGTGGCATGTTCCTCTGCCCTTCCCAACACCAAAGTCAGTAAGTATGACAATTTTTAAAAATTAACTTAGCACACTAATTGCCAGGCATCACAATTTACCATAGTCTATTTCAGTAGGCTCAGACATTCAAATATTGTCATGAGTCCCCAAAATATTTCATGCCTCATGCTTTGTGCCTGATAAAGAATGAATCCTTTTTTCCCATTTCATTATGGGGGATTTGTGGTGACTAAACCCATTTCATTATTAATGACCCAGGATGTATTAAGGACACTTCACTAAAGTGCTTAATCTTGTTGGGTTTGCACACTTGAAGATGTAGACTGAATGAGCTTTTATGGACTTTCTTCAAAGTTCCACATGGTACCAAGGGAAGGCAGGGTAGTGTTCTTTCTATTAGCAATGTGTCACCTGGCATTTTGAGTGTAGAGGACATCTTGGTAGCCAGGAGGCATTGTCACCTAAGTCATCCATCCTTCTTTGTGTTGAGTTCAATTTCTTTAAAAGCCCGTGACAATGGGCAGGGTCCCCTTTAATTTACAATCTGTTTAGCACTTAAAATAAATTACCACTCTGCGTTGGTAAAAGAGTGGTGTTACACATTCATCCAATGCATAACTTATGGTCAGACAAATTAGTGTTTAAATAAAGTCTTTTGCTTGCCACATCTGTTTTGTGTGTCTTTCTGAGCCACATCTGCTTCCATGATTAGAAATAAACTCTTGCCTCTGTTAGCACAGTAAAACCAATGCCACATGATGGAAGAAAACTGGGTCTTTCTTACTTCTAGTGGCTTGAGTGAGAGGCTCTTCTTGGGGACACACATCACATACATCTCTCACCCCTGACGGGGATCCCACAACAGATTGAAGTAATGATGGGGACAAAGTCCAACACAGTGAACTAACAACTTTCTATTGGGGTTTCTAGAGGAAGTATGAGGGATTACTTACAGGAGCAGGGATGACACAGAAGCCCATCCTGACAAGGGTGACATCTCGGAAAGCTGCAGCCTGGGAGCTCTCTGCGAAACTTGCAGGTAGCTACACAAGTCCTCACAAATCTCCTATGAACACCTCAGAGTCTCCTACGTTGGCAGTTGCTTATTTATAAGCTGAGGACGGGTCTTCAAGAAGGTCCTGACTTTCTGCTTTCTGAGAAGACATTTTGTTTTTTTCCTGAGTCTCATAAGTCTTCCCTTCCCTCCTAGAGGGAAGGTGTCAATCAAAAGGCTCTTCTGTACATGACAGTCGCATCTAAAATGAACCGTTCTATTGTCTTTCCTCATGTTGCTTGAAAGGTCTGCTTTGATAGTCTTGAGAACATATGCTCTGATTTCTAAGCTGGACAGGGAAATAGAAAAGAGGAGGGGTGCTCTTTTTGTTGTTGTTTAGATCTTTAAAAAAACACTGAAGAAACTGGATTTCAAATACGACACTTGAAACTTTGAGGGATACCATAGCTAAAAGAGTATTATATGAAGGGGGTCTCTTTAATAGTTTCAGATCTCAGCATCCACTTTGTGCCAGTTTTAATATCTCCGAAGGGTTCCAGAGCTTTTCTCTAATATTTTCCACATCCTTCCTTGTTTCTCAAGTCCAAAGGAACTCTGCCAAACGTTTTCACCAGGAAAGAGACCAAACCAACAGTAGAACATGACTTACTGGAAAAAGACATGGTAAGCCACATGGGTTGGCTTTCTGTAGGACAAGGGAAAGCAAAGGATGCCTCTAGTCCTTGGCACTGTCAGAAACTCACAAGGCAGACCCTTGAGTCCCTAAGGAAAGTTTTGAACCTCCAACGCAACAAATGACATTCATGACCAGTGTGGTATGTTACTTCAGAATTAGAAAAACTCCCAGGTAAATGTCTTTGTCTTAATAGTTCAAAATCTAGAGCAGAATAGTGACAGATACAAGAAGGGCAATACCATCCCTTATGCAAATATATGCTATTAACATTCAATTTACTGAGTGTCTACTTTTTTTTTCTGGGAAGCTTACTAATTACATATGATTGTTTCATTTCTGGCTCTAATATAAAAATAGTATCTATGTTACAACATAGTGGTTTGGAATCATGTGTGGCCCTTCAATGATACTATTTTTTTCTAAAATGAAATACTACTTAATACTCGCTAAAGAGACAATCATCTGTATGGAGATACACCTCTATTGCTTCCTCTCATAGACTCACAAAGTGCTTATGAGCTGTAGGTAATGATGTTCCGAAAGCACACAGTAATTTATCATCCATACTTTGGGCCTTTTATGTTGTCATTAGTGAGAGATATTGATGAGCTTTCTTTCAGCGGAGTAAAATGATTCAATTTTTGTTCAAAGAAAGCTGGGCCAATGTTTTAGTTAGGTAATGCCAAGAAAATTTTCCACATGCACTTAATGGTGCCATTTCCCACCATAGGTGTGTGTTGATGGAGCAAGAGTAGAGAATGGAGTCTATTTTGCAGATGGCTTCAGTAATCATTAAGCTAGTTTGGCTTATGTTCCAAGAAGACAGAATCAGGGTACTTTATACCGAAAATTTTTCCTTCCTTCCTTCCTTCCTTCCTTCCTTCCTTCCTTCCTTCCTTCCTTCCTTCCTTCCTTCCTTCCTTCCTCCCTCCCTCCCTCCTCCCTCCCTCCTTCCCCTTTCTTTCTATAGTGCTTGGACTTTACGCCTATTTAATACCTATTACATGCTGGATGCCATTTTAATAGCTTAAAGTTTACTAACTGGAATTTTTAAACAAAACACAGAGTATGCAATCTTACAACTTTTCCACAGATAGAGAAGCACAAGCTCAGAGAACTGGCTAATGTCACCCTGCTCTCACGGACAAAGTCTACTTTGAACTAGGAATCTGGTCCCAGAGGTACTTCAAAGCTGTTTTACTGGCTGCAATATGTCATTCTAAAACAAGATCACAAAACAAGCACAAGTTTCCAATAGCTTTCAGCCAAAGAGTTAATCTTTTTTCTATAAAAGAAAATTTAAATTTTTAATTACATGTAGTGAGTGCATGTACATGCATGTATGTGTGTGTGTGTGTGTGTGTGTGTGTGTGTGTGTGACAACTTTGTGGAGTCATTTTGTTCCTTCAACCATGTTAGTCCTGGGGAATCAAACTCAGGCTCAGTGGCAAACACTTCCATGCTCTAGGTCAGTGGTTCTCGACTTACGTACTACGGCCCTCTCACATAGGTATCCTGCGTATCAGATATCTACATTACAATTTATTACAGTAGAAAAATCACAGTTATGAAGCAGCAACAAAATAATTTTATGGTTGGGGGTTGCCACAACATGAGGAGCTGTGTTAAAGGGTCTCAGCATTAGGAAAGCTGAGAATAATTGCTCTTAGCCATCTTACTGACCTTTTAGAAGACAATTTTAAATCAATGGGATATAACTCACCTAACACGTGCTTTTAACACCATGGAAAGATCATGAGATAGATAGTGTTGGGGAAGGACTGTATCCAGGAGACTGGAACCCAGTACACGTAGACGATAGCCTTGATTGGATGAAAGCATTAGTTGGAAGAAATGGATCGAAGAGCTTGACCCTAAGAGGTAGGACTAATCAGGATTCTGAAGTCAAAATGGCTGTTTGTCATTCAGATGTCTCTCTATGCTTCCTTGTTAGGGGGATCATTAACAAGCAACTCTTTGCCTTGTGTCCAAAGAAGCCTCAGTAACTTATTCAGTGTTCACCCTGTTTACCAACGGTCTTTGTTCATCTGCGGCAGGGAAGGATGAAAATGCAGACACAACTGTCAAGCCTCCTGGGAGTCTGTAGTTCTGCCTTACAGGGAAAAACAACTGAAACCAGGCTTGTTCCTAGGCTTGGTGGGCCAGCTCTATAGCCTAGTGCAGAAATAGTCATTATAGTCTGACAAGATGATGACATATTACAAACTGCAAAACTGCTTCCCTTAACTAAAAAGAGTCCCTGCTTTCTAATTTAATATTTATTTAACAATTTCCTGTAGTTATAGAATGAATTCCAGTCATTTTTACTCTACCCCATGACCTTCACCAACTTCTCTCCCTTTGGAACCCATGTTTTCAACAAGGCCCCTCCACTCTCATGTTTTTTTTTTTTTTTTTTTGCGTGTGATTCACTGGGGTTAACTGGAATTCTTGCCCAGGAAGGCTATTTACTATATCAAGGACAGCTTACCAGTGGCTGAACTATGGACTGAACAAGTGATATCCCTTCTCCTAACAATTGTCAATTGTCAAGAGTCCCTCTGTGAGGAGTGGGACCTTACGGCCCCTCCCACATCCATAATGAAATGTTTGTGGGCCCAATGTTGTGCAGTAGGTTTTATGCAGATAGCCACAGCTGCAGAAAGTTCATGGGTGTAACAGCTGTGTCATGTCTAGAAGAAAAATCTTTTTGCTATATGTTTCTTCAGCCTCTGGCTCTTGCATTCTTTCTGTATCCTGTTCAGAGATGTTACCTGAGTCTTGGAGCAGGTAATATCACTTTTCCATTCAGGGCTGAGCAGTCTACGATCACGAATTCTCTGCACTTTGGCAGATATTGCTTTCTGCATGAATCCCTGCCTGCCGCAGTAAGAAATTCCTCTGAGTGAACCACTAATCTGTGGAGATAGATATGAGATCAAGAAGACCATTTGATAAGGTGAATTTAGCAAAATAATAACAGTATATTCCAGACTGGGGCCTATGATCTCCTCAGCCATGAGGCTCTTTGACCAAGCTCACAGACAAAAAAAAAAAAAAAAAAAAAGCCATGCATTCTTTCCCATGGAGCAAGTAACAAATCCAATTAACAAGTGGCTGGTACCCAATGTAACACTCCACTCAGGGCACCTCTGTACAAGCGAGCAAAAGTGCTGGCTATCCCATGCCCCTACTTTTTAAGAATTAGTGAGAATAGTTTGATATCACAAAATATAAAAACTATACAATTTTTACAAGGGGAATGTAATATAGTTTGAAGAGTTATAAATTAGGACTTTCAAAATCATCCTGGGATGCTATCTCCCAGAATGAGACCTACCTCAGTAATTGCGGACACTTAGTAGGCAATCAATCAATAATTGATTTCAGGCCATGGAGTCAACACATAAGATGTAATTGCTATAGTAATTTCTAGTGCTGTGGATGGCCTTCGTCTTTGTTAGAAGCTAAGTAAAGATATTTTTCTGTGTCAAAACTGGCAACAAATTAAAAACAAATGATTCGTGCAAAGTCCCTAAAATAGCCTGTCCTGCTCGGGACTTTGGCATCGTCTCTCCCATGCTAAGTCCATCTGTGATCACAAAGACTCCTTGGCCTGGCATGCTGCCCTCATTGCCAACTGGCCACATGAACAGCCTCTCAGCCCCTTTCTTAGCCAGAGCACAAATATTAGATGAATTTCCTTTGAACTTCGCTCCGTCTTGGCTCTTAACACAGTCTAACTGCTTAGAAGAAACAAGTTGAGGGAGCTACAGGATCCCTTATTAATCATCTCTTTCCTTCTTTCTTTCTTGAGAACCAAATATGGAAAGAAAGTTTACATTTCTCTAAGGTACTTGACATGCTTATGATTAAAGAAGTTGTCCTACTTCTTAAAGATTTAATTAGATTTTGCTGCAGTGTTATCTAAAAGGGACACTAAAGCGTTTTGTCCAACAGTGATAGTATTGCTAACCATGAGACATAGGCATTTTCTCTGTGATGCAATGTGAAGGAACTTATTTCTTCAGATTTCTCCACATGTAACTCGATCAGCCCATCCCCATGTAAATAACTCAGTACTCAATCTAATAAAATGATCTGTGTTTCGTGCTATGAGGAAGCGTTCTAGAATGTTATATTCTTTTTAACACCATTATCCAGTTGGAACATTTTAAACCATAATGATAATAATTTCCAGCTGTCTCAAATCCTAAAAGTAAAGTGCCACCCCCCAAATATATTTTGTTACTGAGACATGTGTAAACAATTATGACTATCTAAATCGTACTGGTATTGGTTTTCAAACGTTCTCCAAACTGGAGGGGAAAACTGCCTCTAATGAATATGTTGATAAATACATCTGACTTCAAAAGTTGCTTTTCTGACCCACAGAATACAGATTTTGCTTTTTATTGGGTATAATAAAAGTGGCATAAATTCTAAATTTCACATTTGAAAAGAGAAAAAGGCATGTGTTCAGTTTATCCTTGTGATTTAGAAAATTCGGATTTTCCAAGAATTTTGGGAAAGGGGAATTTGCAAATGGAAGGACAGTCATTCATTTTCAATGAAATCCCAATTTGGGAGAAATCAAAGAGGAAATCAAAGAGGAATGAAAGTTCTCTGTGTCTCAGCCTGTTTGTTTTTCTATTTTAAAAAATAGAAAGGCATAGATTCACATCACGCCAAGAAGGAACTTGAGAGGACATAGATGTATAAGCCTTAAAATGCTTTCTTTAAACTTTATTTCTTTAGCGTCCCTGCCTTTTATTTTTACTGAAATACCCCAGCAGACTCATCCAAATTCGGAATCCACATGAATTCTTTGTTGTTTGTTGGCTGGATGTGGTTCAAGGTGATAAGATAATGGTAGGTGTGTTTGCTTTAGCACCAGAGGAAGCAAATACAACTAACACTGAGTCTTGCCCCACACCATTCCTGTCTGTATTCCATATCTGCCTCTAGTATCACATATGAGCACATATTAATCAGTCTTACCTACTTACGATAACTTCTAGAATTAGATTTTTTTAAGTTAAATTATATGGACCAATTCAAATCCATTCTTTTTTAAAGTTATTTTGATATAGGTCATCTGAATTAGAAGAGTTTTTTTTTGTTGTTGTTGTTGTTGTTGTTGTTTTCATTGCTACAGAAGCTAATTGAAAGCAAAGGAAACTTGGTTCTGTGGACAGACTTATCAGGGACACAAAATGGGAGGAGAAACACCTAAGACTCTAATATGCATGTGCGAGAGAAGTTGACTGAGACTCCAATGTCCCAAGCTTCGTCCTGCATCTCCATCAAGCATAGACAATGAGCTAGACCAATAGTGACGGGTCTGGAAAAAAGACTTAGCTCCTCTTTCCCCTTTTTCAAACCCAGATAAAAGGCAGGGGGTGGGGGGACTTAGAGAAAATGTATGAGAACAGACCGGTGTGGTCATCTTCAATCCTTTGGTGCTGACTTTTCTTTTGCTGGGCATCCATTCATCCCAGACTTCATAGTTTACAACAACCTTGATTTACTAGTTCAAAGTTTCCTAACTCAGAAGCACAAAGACAATTTGGCCGAGTTTTCAGCTTTAAAAAAAAAAATCTGATATCAAGATGTTGACTGGGCTGAATTGACAAGGTCCTGAAGACTCATTCACTCCCAAGCTCACCCAAGCTGGAGACTGAATACAGTCCCTCCAAGCTGTGTGACTAAGGTCCCTGTGTCACTGCTAGCTGTCAGCCAAGGGCTACTCATGGCTACTGCAAGCTGTCCCACATCCTTGTCATGTAGTCCCACCATCTCTTAAGCTGGTAGTGAATATTAACAGGTTGGATCCCGCTCGTGTGTGTCTCTCCTTCTTCCCCATCTCTGATCTCAGATTTAAGGTCCTCAATTTAAGGTAAGCAGAATCGGGAGTTTGACTACAGTTTTCAAATTCTACATAATACCCTAACTATGTAGGTTTGATTCACTACAGGGAAAAGTATACCCATCCTATTAAATGTAACATATGTCTCTCCCCACCATAAGCTATGGAGCAACAATGCTATTCTGCCTAAGGAGGGCTATAGATCCAACATAAGATGAAAGTAAGCTGATTTTAGTAAGTGGTAATGACTAAAGAATTATGGTATAAAACTTTTGTAGCATTAAAAAAGCCAAGCCCATTAAGAAAGAGGACGGGTAGGTATATGGAATCTTATAGAAGCAGTTGCTGGAGAAATAAAATTCTATTTCTCCAACTGCAATTAGTACTGAGATAACCTCACATAATAGACAATCTATCCTAAGGAGTTTCTATGTGCCAAATATTATTCTTTGTCCCTTTCATACATATGATAACATGTGTGAGGGCATGATCATCATAGCAAACAAGAGGCAGGCGGATGTAAGGCCAGATCTGTCTGGTGTCAAGGCTTGTGGCATTAACTATTAGACAAAAGACTGATCTTTAAGTGCTGTGGAATTTTTCCTCATGATTCCAAGTGAGGAAACACCTGTAGCCATACAACAAAATGTTTACCAAAGCTGTGGGTATCCTCATGACCCAATCATGTTCTACTGCAAATAATTTTTCATTAGCTGCCATGTATAATATGTGTGTGTTAGCTTCTCTTCCTCCCAAGGCTTGCAGATTCTTTATAAATTGAAAGGCCTACAACAGGTCTGGCTAACTCTAAAGAGCTGCAATCACAAATCCATTCAGAGGTGGATTAATGTGAATGACAGAATTAGGCCGATTTTGAGGCAAGTGTGTGCAAAGCACTGTTGCAAAAGAAGCACCTTCCCTGTTGAGAGCGAATGTACCTAGCCCATGCTGGATCACTGTTGCCATTTTTGGGATGCTGGCTTGGTGGTGTCGGATCTGATTCTTTGGAAGAAACCAAAGAGTTGGATTTTAACGGAAGTTCTCACCAGGATTATATGTTGGTAGCTAAGCCTTCAAAAAGGAATACTCCACATGGCAAACAAACAAAGAAATAAAATTCTAAGATCAGAGTCAACCCAGAGGCCACTAGTTTGTGTCTTTTGATGTTCTCCAACCCACTCACATTAATAATAATAATCTAAATCTCTGTGTGTGGAGAGGAATGGAAGTTGAGAAAAGAGGCAATGGTCAGAATAATTTATACCGCTAATGTTGAGTCCAATTGAAATTGGCTTCCAAGATGAAGGGTTCACTAACCGTATAACTGGAAAAGTTGAGAGGTATTTGTATAGTCATGTGCTTAACTGGCATCCCCTGTTTCTTTTTCACCTCACTGCTGTACTTTCTAGTTGTCTCCCACTCTCACATTTTACAAAGGAGCCACTGGGCAGATGTATTTCTATGTCTCTGTGTACGGCTGTGGCCGTATGAGACTTCGGGACCTACCACATTCCCAGATGTTCTTATAAAATCTGTGTGGAACTCATTATCTATGATTGGATTTAGTGTTTGCTGTTGTTTGATTCAAACCAACGCAGTCCCGTCCTGGAGACTGTGAGAAGTTAATCTCTCACAAATGCTATGGCTGACTATGAACAAGAATCAACTGCACAAATACAAGCAAATAGCAACGAAAACAGAGGGATGGTGACGAGAAAAAAATGTAGAGGACACCTTTTCCAGTCCTAAGACTTTCTGTCCAAAAATTCTTAATGAAAGTCATACCTCCCTTCTTCTAATGGGCTCCATCCATTCCTACTGTCTGTGGATCACCTTCACTTAAGAAGCACACCTTCAACTCTCATTAGCTTTTCTGTCAG
The DNA here is from genome assembly GCF_978045245.1 of Mus caroli. Lineage (NCBI taxonomy): Eukaryota > Metazoa > Chordata > Mammalia > Rodentia > Muridae > Mus > Mus caroli. The sequence continues at coordinate 127,480,070 of NW_028227262.1, read as the reverse complement.
ACTTCTTATTTGACCCTCATTCCCTGCTGCCTAAAGTCTTCCATTATGCCTACTTTATTAGCCAAAATTCTTAAGCACAGGGAATAAAAATCAATTTTGGCTAAGCCAAGCAGAAGGGCAAACTCAGAGCATGCCAGATAACTCACAGGACTCGAGCTGTTGAGGGAAAGGTGAAAGAACTTGGAAATAGAATTAAAGTGAGTAAGAGGATTAATTATGTCACATCACAGAGCCACATACTCTAGATGCCACTGCCTACAGTAACCCTGGACACAATCCTTTTGTCAGACCTCATAGGCTGATGCTTCTGCCTCTGCAGCTGAGCACAGAGCTGTGACTGAATTCTAATCTGCCCCTTCAAACAATGTGTCACTGCTCCAAATTAAACATGTTGAGATAAGACATCCAGTTGGCTAAGTTTAGGTACCATGTCCTTGCACAAGGTACTAGACAGAGGGAGCAGAAATTCCTGACTATAGGAGAGAATTCCTTCAAGCCAAGAATGGATTGAATAATGGACAGTAACAACAAATATTCTTAATCCTGCGAGAATAATTATTAAGCCACCCGAAAGAAGACAGCTACCACTTCAGCATAAACAAATCCATCCTCATTCCTAAAGCTCCCCAGCAAAGAATGAAAGCTACCGTGATTCCCTTTAAGTGTAGAAAACATGCAATAATTGACCACTGTGGCAATATTAGAGAACTCAAGCATTGCAGGGTTAATGGGACCGAACAACTTCTGGAATCTCATTTAAATTTTCAAACACAAACTTTAAATACATGAAAAGCTGGGAGTGTGCTCCTGGTCTCGGATTCTCTTCCCTTTATCATTTGGATGTTTATAAGCACCCAGGATTCATAAAGGCTCATAATATCTGAGACTGATTCAAAGGCCCAGTAAAGCCCTATGAGCAAGTCCCTTTCCAGGCACTGCAAGGCCTGCTCACTCCTGGTCACCTAGCCTAAGGCTTAAAGGGGCTGCCTGCCACAAAGGATCTGAAGGTTACATCCACAATTGGCCACCCAGTTTCTCTCTAGCATCCCGTGAGGTTCACAACTTAAATACATCTAAGTTTCTAAGTGTTTCTGACTGCTTATGTACATTGGAGATGTTTATGAATTCTTCCCTCTAAAGCACAGGGCAATTGGGGCCAGGGCTGCCCCTTCTGTCATTAGCTGACTTCACTTTCTTTCTTCTTTGTCTGGTTTTCTTTATGCTATCAATTCTCAAACTGAGCATGCATTAATATCTCTGGAGACTCCTTGAAACTAATCATTGCCTAACATCATGTACTGGCTCAGTAAGACCTTGGGAAGAGCCCAATACTTTGCACGTGTAGAAAGTTCCCAGAGTCTGCTGCCCTACATCATATATACATGTATACACATACATATACATCATATACATATGTGTATACATATACAGATCACCTATATATAAACATTCTACAAAATATATACACATATGTATGTATATATACACACATGTGTATATATACACACATATATTTCATATATAATGTATATAAATGATGTAGGAAAATTATAGAGATAGAGAATCCATTTATCGGGATGTTAGGAAATGCTATTTCTTAGCCCCTCATAAACACCCTGCTTTTGCTTATGAAAAGCTTAATTTTTAGTTACTAACATCAGGCAAATATTCTTTTTCAGAAAGCAAAATCCTCCTGTTATAGCTAGGCTTTGCAGCAACCTGAAAGACCAGAATGCTAACAAGGCTTGGTCCTGGCTCAGCCCTGCTGAGAAGTGATGTCACCTTTTGAACGTGGAACCTAATGAGAGGCTCGAGCATATCTGGGACATGCTCTTGGAGGGGATTGTGACTCTAGTCTTTCCTTTTCTCTGCCATCCCTTGGCTATGTGTTGAGAAATTGTGTTCTGCCACATGTGCCAGCTGGGCAAGAGAGTTTATGTCCAAAGTAACAGGGCTAACAAAGCACTAACTGAAATCTTCAAAGCTATGAAGCACTCAGCCAAAATATACCTTTCATCTTTATAAGTTGATTATCCTAGGTATTTGTTATAGAAATAGAAAACTAACACAATCTTAGCTGTGTCTTACCATAATTTATGGTAATATGATAAGACATAAAGTATAATTTGACTGTGAACCTTATATTGATTATTTTTGTAATATAACATTGCATTATAATATTGTAATATAATATTGTATTATAATGCAGTGTGTTCCTATTCAATATGTATCTCAACATTGTCCTGATTTCCCAGCGTGGTGCTAAACAATAAAGATGTTCTTTTTTTCTTGACATCCATAAACTTTCGAGGACATCCATAATTTGCATATCCAAAATGTCACATTAACTTAAGGATTCAAGTGATTGCTTCCATTACATGAATTACAATTTCAGTTTTATTTGCTTTTATCAAGTATAATTCAAATATATTAAAACAGAAAAACGGAACAAAAGCAAAGATGAAAAGTTCACCAAACATCACACACAAGACATGCCAACCAGTGTGTTGGATTTAAAATCATTAAGACATTCAGTAGCGGGATTTCTCGATATTGTTTGTTTATGTCTGATTTTGTAAAAGTTCTTTTAAGGAGAAACTACACTGTGTTTCGTCAGACATTGAAAGTTAAAATTTTCTGAGGCTGAAGAGATGGGTCAGGGGTTAACCATGCTTACAGCTCTTGCAGAGGACCAGGGTTCTATTCCTGCTGACCACTGCCTGTAACCCCAGCTACAGGAGATCCTGCATCCTTTTTGACCTCACAAGGCTTCTGTACACATGTGGTGCACATACTTACACTCAGCCACACAAACATACACATAATTATTTTTTTTCACCAGGCAGTAGCAGCACATACCTTTAATACCAGGACTTGGAAGGCAGGGGTAGGTGAATGTTTGATTTGAGGCCAGCATAGAGTACAGAATGAGTTCCAGGGTAGCCAAGGCTACACAGAGAGATCTTATCCCCCCCCCCAAAAAAAACAAAAAACAAAAAAAAACAAAAACCAAAAAACAAACAAAACAAAAACAAAAGAAGAAAGAGGAATAGGAAGGGGAAGGGGAGGAGGAGGAGGAGGAAGAGAGAAAAATAAAATTGGTTAGTACTGAAAATAAAATAACTGTTTGAGAGTATAAATATTTTCACACCATCTTTGTTCCCTCCTCCTAGTATTTAATCATGACAGAATGATGCAGTGGTAGTAAGCGTATGTCTACTCTGAGTATTACTAAGACACTCAGGGTTTCTGTAGTCATCCTCGGACTCTGACCCTTGGAGTTCTCCCCATGAGATCCACAGTGCTCCCCTGGCCCTTGTCAGGTTTCCATGTGGTCTAAACTGGCTCCTACTTTTTCCTTATTTCCCCTCTGTCCCTCCTTCTCTTCCCTCCATCTCTCTCTCTCTCCTTCCTTTCTTTATTGTGTATGGGAGTTAGTTAAACTATTATAATTCAGAAAAACTTTTAATATCTTAAAAGTAGAATTTGTGATAGTCCACCATTTTTCTTGATTCTGGTTTTTATGTATATCTTTCATACGCCATTGGGTTGCTAGATCTCTGTGACAAACCAAAATATGATTTCATATTTCTGTGGTTTTTCTAAACTTCATTGCTATTGACAGCTATCCAAGATTTTGGAAATAGTATAAGTGTGGCTATTTTGACAATCAACCTCTCTCTTATTGAATAAGTTCAGTATATTTGATTCTGCTCATTTTAGAAGGCTAATTTGAGTAAATACAATTTGCTTACAAATTCTATCTGGGCCAAATAGATCAAATCGTTTTTAAGAAAAACAGCTATTGCATTCCCTCAAAAGGCTATATTTTAAAAAATACTGTCCAAGATATGTACATACATATAGGCACATATACACACATATAAAACATACACATACATACATGGACTGAATGTGTCATCACGAGGTCTGGATTTGTGTGCCGGTGCTGTCATGTTTCATCTCAGTGACATTGAACACACCACTTAACTTCTCAGAAAATTGCCATGATATGCAAAATAGAGATGTGAAGAGGTTCCAACCTATTTCACTGGCTGGTTATTAAAACATAAAATGAAGCTTTACACAAAAGCCCCATGCAAATGAGATATTGTGCCAATGGGAGGTATTTCAGTCACTGACATATTAGGTATATTGATTAACTTTGAATGGTTTCAGTTCATTCTTGTGCAGGGTTTTAGCTTTAATTATAGCTTAACACCCTGCAGTATCAGGATCAGGAGCAAGGCTTTGTGTTTTCCTTGTTAAGAAACAGAAACCATATAAGTAACCAGATTGTAAAAGGTGGGCTTGGACAAGCACCTCAGGACAATATCCTTGTCTTTGCCCAAAGGTTGGTTGTTTTTTAATTTTAAGAGGTGAGGATATTTAAGTTCCTTTGTCAGGATAATCCCATGGTTTTCATTTCTTCTAAGTTTGAGGATCTAGAAAGAGTTGAAAATAAGCAATTGGCAATGGAGTTTTGCTGGATCTTGCTAGAAATCAATGCAGAAGAGAATTCTTTAACGTGAAAATCCCTAAGTCTTAACAGGCCCTGAGCATCAGTGACAACTGTCGGGCAGAGGACTGTGAACTACAAGTGGAGTCAGATAATTGCCAGAGATAAAAAGCTAGCATCTCGAATTTGAGTGGCAGCCACATTTGACTTTCAAGTCCTTTAGGGACAGACACTATGTGAGAAGAAAGTTCATGCAGCTGTCTTTGGTGACCAGTCAGTGGGAGCCAGCCTCTCCCCTTGCCTGCAGCAAGGCAAGGGAGCCATGCTGAGAGAGACACCAGACCTGCTGATTAATAGTGAATGCTGGAGAAGGGGGTCTCCAAGTCTGTCTACCCCATCAGTCCTAGAAATGTAATTTAGCTGATGATTGCTGTGCCCATTAAATCTTGTGACCTTTTGGAATCTGTTTGAAGTCGACCTGCTTACACTTGGGAAGAAAAGAAGGATTATCTCAGAGTTTGTGAAATCAGAGTACAGGCAGGAAGATGGAAAAACCAGAGGAGGGGGAGGAGAAGCCTTCCTCCATCCCGGTCAGAATGGGAAGGACCAGGAGGAGCTAGTCTTAGAGGCCTTTTTTTTTTTTTCATGGAAATGGGGGTTTCCTCTGGAATACAATCTACATAGAAAAAGGGCACCCTCCACTTTCCGTGTTTAACTGAAAGAGTCACATTTTCAGCAGATGGGGATCCGCATTCAGAATTGTGAGATTACTAAAAGGGATCCCAATATAAAGTCAGCTGGGAACCCAACGAAGGGAACAGAGGTGCGGTCTGTGATTCAGTTACAGTTGGAAAAAGAAGAAAAAAAAACCTTCATATTTGCATCTGGGATAAAAGCTAACAGTTCAGTGTGGATTGTAAGGTACTAAAGAACTTGTTAGAACCCATCAGTTTCAACACACCTTCAAGAGTCTAGTGCTCTTAAACTTGTAAGAGCTAAGGTCAGGTTCTGAACGCCATGCTTGGCTCAGCATCTCTTCATGGGCAGAATATTTCATTGCCAAGACATACACCTCATGACAAGGCTGTTCTCCTGTTCAGTTTTGACAACCTGGAGAAGAGCTTGTCTGCAGACCTCTTAACCTCTGTAACATTTCACTTAAATAAAATTAAAATGATCGCTATTTCATGATTCTTAAGACAAAAACCTTAATATGTCAAAATTAGTCCCAAAATCCGAAAGATTAGACTATGCTTTACATTAAATTTCATCCTATGAGCTAATGGATAAGCCTCGAAGCTCATCACCCTTGTCACCTAGGGGCTGACAGATCTTCTGAAATGTAATAAACAATGAGAAATTTCAATATTGCCAATCAATAAATGATTGATCTAATTCAGGCTGTGTATCTGGGAAAGAGCCTGACCGACCTAGAATTTATCACTATGCTCAGATAACAGTACTGAAATGTGATTTCTGTCAGACACTGATACGTTAATTTTGAACTAATATCCGAAGTAAATTCAATTTTTCATGCTGAAGGGCTATGTTTGGAAGCAATTTTTCCCCTAAGTGTGGATGGCTCTGCGAAGTAAATGTATATAGGAGGAAACTAGTTCTTCATCTGCTGTCCCTACTGTTCATTTCACACTGGTCACACCTCGGACACCCTTGTGTCTGTGCATGTCTCTCTCCATGTTTCCACTTCACAACTGGTGAATGGTGAACATGGTGGATGTTTCCTACGTGCATGTGTAAGTGATGGGCAACTGTCTGCCTGTATCACCCAAGAAATCTCTACACTCAGTAGCACCACACTCATCAGAAAACCCATTATTTTCTAAAAATGTGTTTAACTTGTATGTGTGTGCATATGTGTAGTATATGTATATGTGCACAGCTTAGATGTAGTAAGGAGCTTAGCAGCGTTTAGAGAGGCAGTGGGAATAGCTAACCAACAGGCATTAGCAGCTCTAGAGTTTTCTGTTCATTTGAAGCTGGTCCTAAGTTGGCTCAAAACACCTTTGAGAAAGACCTGTCAGATTCTACCTCTAACACTACCATACACATACATGCGTACGTGGGTGTGCATGCACACGTGTGAAGAGAGAGAGAGAGAGAGAGAGGGGGGAGGGGAGGGGAGGGGAGGGAAGGGGGGAAGGAGACGGAGACAGAGAGACAGAGAGAGAGACAGAGAGACAGAGAGACAGAGAGAAGAGAAAGTAGAGTGAAAACTCTGGGTTCTGCCCTACTTGAAAATTTCCCTGAGAGCCAGTGTGCTGTATCTGTCCCCAAGACAGATGATTCCTGGAATTCATAACCAAGAGGAAAAGCAGAGGGTCACACAGAGATGTCCTTTATCTAGATCCTTCTATCACCACAATCACACAGCTGTTTGGAAATCAGGAGCAGAGGAGACCTCTCTCCCTTACTTTCACAGCCTCTGAGGAGGCAGGGGAGGAGCAGCTGGAGCCAGCACGTGGTGGGTGAGCACAGAAGCAGCTGGGTGGAGCGAAGAAAAGATGGCACCCAAGGCAACCCCAACAAGCATCCTAGGCCCCCTCACTCAGGACAAATACATCCAAACACATCTAAAAGTTTCATCCAGGAAAACTAGAAATTTAATCAGAAGCTAATTTTTTTTTCCAAAAAATAAAATTATATTCTTGCACATAAAGCCTATGACCATCTGTGAAGCTCGCAGCAATTATGCTAATACTGACTTGAGCTTCCCTGGGTTATGGAAAGAACCATTAACTTGGGGTGATAATATGGTAGCAGAGAGACACTGCTGGGTCAAAAAGATTCCCAAGTGAATTCTGGAAGGCCTGTGAAGAGACAGTTGTGGAGATGGAAGGACAGGGCTGTACCAGGTGTTTCAGCCTGCATCAAAATAGCAAGGTATAGAAGCATGCTGATTGAAAGGGTCACGGGAAAAACATTGATACAAGGATTTGCATGTAGACAGCTAGGGTTGGGGATGGCCACGTAAATACACAGACAGCCTGCAGTTCACCATCAAATTTGGGGAAAAAATTAATTAGTTCCTTTTAATTGGCATACAAAACAATGAGTATACTTATGGGGTTTTTCATACACACAGTGTTTCCCCACCCTCTTCTGGAGCCCCTCCTGTGGGTTCTCTCCTCTCTCCTCTGTTCTTCCTCCTGCTTTTATGTCATATACATTCTATTTTTCTATCCTTAAGACATCTTTTTCCCTTCTCACAGTCTCCTTTATAATCTCATTACCTATATTATCTTACACACACACACACACACACACACCCCAAACACATACCTATAAAAAATAATTCATAGGAATTTACATTGAGGAAAAACCATAACATAATCTCCAGGTCCATTCACTTCTCAGAAAACGTCGTGATTTCATTTTTCTTCATAGCTGAGAACAATTCCTTCAGGAGCCAGGGAGAGCTCATCCAGTAAGCCATGTGCTGCACAAGCATGAGGTTCTGTGTTCAGATCCTCATCTCTCGTGAAGAAAGTGAGTGGGGGCGGGGGTGTGTGTGCCATCTATGGCCCCAGTGACTGCTGGGAGAAGCGGGTTGAGCCAAGTAGATCCCTGTAGCACCTTGGTGTGTCAGCCTAGCAGCATTGATGTGTTTCAGGTTCACTGAAAAACTTTGTCTCAGCCTAAGGGGCCTAATATCTGCTGATAAAAGTTCCAGACAGGCTTGGTAGAGTATGCCACAGTGTCTCAGACGTCCTGTGTAGTACAGAAGTAGCTGGTAACAATGTATGTGAATGGGCATGAATGTATCCCAACAAAACGTAATTTACAAAATCTAAAGTGGAGAGCAATTCAAAGGATGCTAGACATTGGCTTCTCATCCTAATGTTTGCATAGAGTCACACATTCACACATACATACACATAACACATACCGCACTAAAAGGTAGAAAAATTTTAAATAAACTCCCCTGTGTGTGTGTGTGTGTGTAGTTATGTATGCATGACAGCTACATATATAATTGATAGCTCTGTCACTATGTAACTATACCGATATAATTAAGAGCTATACACACAGCTATCAGCTCTTTTCACCATTCTTTCTTCATTTTGCCACCTTTCTTCTGTCCCAATCATTACACTGAAACAGTTTCAACAGATGTGGTTGTCATTGATACCAAAGTGAATCCTCGGCCTATAAGCTACATGAGGAGACAATGAAGGAAAGGAGTCCAAGGAGAGGATCATGGGAAGCTCTGTATTTAAAGGGTAGGAGGGAGCAAGCCGTATGAAGACAAGTACAGCGGCATGGAGGAGAAGCAAGGGGTGTGATGCCTTGGGAGCCCAAAGGAAAGACCCATCAAGAAAGAGTGTTAGTGAAAGTAAACATCGGAGAGGTATATGTAGGAAAGGCAAGAATAAAACCATGAGCTGACCTGTTACCCTGTTCAGTTAGGACATTGGAGACCTTCAAGTGAGCTGTTTCACTGTAATGATTGGGACAGAAAAAAGGTGGCAAAATGAAAAAAAGAATGAAGAAAAGAGCTGATAGCTGTGTGTATTGCTCTTAATTATATCGGTATAGCTACATAGCAACAGAGCAATCAATTATATATGTAGCTGTCATGCATACATAACTACATACCACACACACATATATACATGTGTGAGTGCATATATATATATGAGAACTATATATATTTTTGAGAATGTATATATACATTCTCATATATATTTGTATATTTCTCTTTGATATATATATATATACATATATATAAGAGGGGGGAGAGAAGTCTGACACTGAATGAAGGAAAGTGTGATGGTTGGAGTAAGATCAAGCCAAGTATAACAGAAAGCATTCAACTTAATGAAAACCTTTACATTCTAATTCATATGCATAATAAATTTAAAGGATGGGGAGGAGTATCTGAAGATATGTTTATGCCTCAGATATTGCTGCTGCCTTTATAGTATAAGAATGGGGTCTTTCTGGTACCTTCTTCTAAGAGGAAGACAAGTTTTTCTCTGTGTGTCCATTCCTTCAAAATTTAATCATGGAAATTATATTCCAAGCCCGCCATCTTTATTTGCCTATATGAGCTTCTGTGTGCTTGAGGATTTAATATTTTGGATGAATATTAGCTCATAGACAATGACCCAATCCAAAAAAACCATGGGGGCTTATAGCTAACTTTTTGGGTACTGTGGATTGTTGTTTATTATTGTTCAGCCTGGTCAATGAAAGTAAGGAGAGCAGTGCATTTTAATTAGTGTAATAAGAAGTCAAATTAATTGCATCACTTAGTCTGCAGTAAATATTAAATCTATTAAATTATTTGTCATTACTCAGACTTTGTGAACGAACAAAGACCCTGACAATGATGCCCTGTATTCACTGGGACTTCACAGTTCACCCAGCTCAGACAGACCTGATTCATAGCTTTGCTTTTCTCTTGGTTTTATGTATGGCTTTGTCTTAATGTATGACTTTCCTTTCTATAAAGACTTGCTGGATTTTCATAATCCTAGAATTGTATCAGCTATGGTCCCTAAGATGGCTAGCACTCTTGATGAGGCACTGATTTGATGAGGCAAAATTCCCCTCTTTCTGTTTGGAAACACTGTGTGAGCCCTGTGAACGAGAGTCATGCTGGCATGTTTTCGTGGTAGTAGATAGTCATCCCACAGAAAGCCAACTCTTTCAGTCAATAGTCTACTTTACTTTAGTTTTCTTTTTATTTCAACATACAAATCATAGCTACAGCCTTTCAAATTATATGTTCTGTTTTGTTTGTGCTGCTATGATATGTCAAAAGCAATTTGGGAAAGAAAAATGTTTCTTGCAGCTTACAGGTTACATACATCATGGAGGAAAGCCAAGCAACTCCAGGTAGGAGCTAACACAGGGCTTGGTCTCCCTGGCTGCCTCAGATGCCTTTCATATGCAGCCCAGGCCCAGCTACCCAGGGATAGCACCAACCTCATTGTGCTCCATCCCCCCTAAACAATTCACAAACGTTTTCACAGACATGCCAATAGGCCAATGACGGCAACTCCTCCTTTCCAGATGTAGGTTGCATCAGGTTGACAACTAAAGCTAACCGTGATAATTCATCTTTGAAAATATCAGCATAAAGACAAATGGTTTTTGAGTAAATTTTTTAAGGATGTCCATTATAACTCAAAGCCAGTATGGTTCTCAAAAGATCCAACAATTAATTATGCTAAGACATCAAGGAACCTCTGATGTGCCTCTCTGGCACATCCCCCAGTGACTTAGACCTTGGAGCAAATCCCCCGGGTCCTACTCCATTTCCTAGTACTTCCCTGAATATTGTGCTGGTTCATAAATATTACTTTACACAATGAATATGTGATGAGAAAAGAGAGTGTTGAGTGTGTCCTTAATGGAATTAAGAATTGATCCATAGAATACTTAGATGATTAACCAGTGTAGCCTGTAGCCTATTATATCACTTAGAGGGGTAAGCACCAATTTTCACTGCTAAAGGTCTGAAACCTATTATTGTATGGAGGTTATTATCAGGTAACTATGAGCAAAGGAATACTGGGTGTGCACAAAAAGCTTTTCAACCTGACAGCTGCTAATATTCATCTGTGTTAGATATTTTAGGGAAAAAGCTGGGATCTAGGCACTCAGAGCTATACCTGTCCCAAGATAAATTTTGGGAAACATCTTGTAAAATTCCACGCACATCTACTCAACTGTGACACATTTGGTTATTTCCCTCCTGCAACTGTTATGTCCTGGGCCCGTACAATGCACTACAAACTTCTGCTACTTTATACAATAGAAATCATTAAAAAGCACTGTGAGAGGTCGTTCTAGATTCAGTTTAGCCAATCCCGGGTGGAAAGGGTGGGTCTTCACTTGGGGAGGTTTTACTCCATCTCTAAATGAGAATACTAGCCCCCACTGTACTATGATGTCGTAGGAATGAAACACCTCACTGTACAGTTGAGGGCCTCTGTACCTGACGATGGAAAGTGGGTGAAATACGTTTGTTCTTCTTTCCTTTGCTCATCTTTATCCCAGCACTACTTTTATCATCATAGATTTATTCTGATTTATTATCCTAAGGTCCAACCTTACCCTTGCACAGCAACAGCCACCACAAAAACAAAGCAAACCAACAACAACAAAAGTCGTTTCTGCTTCCCTTGAAAGCTTTACAAAATGCGAGACTCTAGCAAATTATATTCATGAATGGAAAACTGATAACAATGATTCTTAGAACTCACAAGCTCTTTCCACACACAAAATGTGTAAACGCAGCTATTCGGGCCCCAGAATCATTGGCGCCTGATGACTTGTTTACCTCCCTTCAGCTCTTTCTAGCAGCTTCTGGCTCTGCTCGTCTTAGGAAGTCATAGATTGTAAGCAGTCAGTGGGAAATGAAGTAGCGTACGGCAATGGAATGTTCTAAATTAATACTTGGTCCAGAGTTTTACAAACTTTGGAAAATAAAAGTTAGTGGTATATGCCAACCAAGAAATATTATATTTGAGAAGATAATGGGTATTCAACCTCAAATTCTCCCCAGAGGATGAGAGAGGGAATTTTGGGAATTCCAGCTGTGGTAGTGGTTGTTTGAATGAGAACAGATAGACCCTCGGAAACTGCAAGCAAGGCCTTGTCAAGTGATTTCTGTTATAAGCAGTCTTGGTTATGATGTTTCTTCATAGCAATAGAAAAGCAACTACGACACCAGATATCCTCAGAGTAGTCCCAAGGGCCTGCATTTCTCTGCCAATCTCTGGGGGCAGAGGCTTTGTCTGTGCCCTTCCTCACAGAACCAATAGGGAAAATAGGCAATGGAAACGAACGAATGTATCAAATACAGAAATATGTCCATGCTTTGATAATCAATAAAAGTTTTGATAATCAATAAAATACTAAACTTTTGAGTCAAGATTTATACGAAAGGGTCACTGAGGTGGCTCAGTGAATAAAGAGCTTGCCTCGAAAGCCTGGTGACCTGGATGCAAGCCTCTGTACCCATTAAAGGTGGAAGGAAAGAAACAACTCAATAAAGATGTCCTCCAACCTCCACATTGACACTGCGGCACAAGTCCCCCACACCCACACTCTGTCTCTTTCTCTCTATGTCTCTGTGTCTCCCTGTGTCTCTGTCTTTGTCTCTCTGTCTCTGTCTCTCTGTCTTTCTCTCTT